>NC_134417.1:29758578-30058872 GCF_030867145.1 Opisthocomus hoazin
GGTCTTGAATATCTCCAGAGAAGGAGACTCCACAACCTGCTTGGGCAGCCTGTTCCACTGCTCCGTCACCCTCAGAGGGAAGAAGTTCTTCCTCATGTTCAGACGGAACTTCCTGTGCCTCAGTTTGTGCCCATTGCCCCTTGTCCTGTCACTGGACACCACTGAAAAGAGCTTGGCCCCATCCTCCTGACACCAACCCTTCAGATATTTGTAAGCATTTATAAGGTCCCCTCACAGCCTTCTCTTCTTCAGGCTGAACAAGCCCAGCTCCCTCAGCCTCTCCTCGTAGGAGAGATGCTCCAGTCCCCTCACCATCCTTGTAGCCCTCTGCTGGACTCTCTCCAGTAGCTCCTCATCTTTCTTGAACTGGGGAGCCCAGAACTGGACACAGTACTCCAGATGAGGCCTCACCAGGGCAGTGTAGAGGGGAAGGAGAACATCCCTCGTCCTGCTGGCCACACTCCTCTTGATGCACCCCAGAATCCCATTGGCTTTCTTGGAAGCCAGGGCACACTGCTGGCTCATGGTTAACCTGTCATCCACCAGGACACCCAGGTCCCTCTCCACAGAGCTGCTCTCCAGCAGGTCCACCCCAAGCCTGTACTGATGCATGGGGTTGTTCCTCCCCAGGTGCAGGACCCTGCATTTGCCTTTGTTGAACCTCATCAGGTTCCTCTCTGCCCAACTTTCCAGCCTGTCCAGGTCACGCTGAATGGCAGCACAGCCTGCTGGTGTATCTTGATTCGAAGATCCGGTAAGAAAAACCTAACAGTACAATGTATACTGTTAAGCAGGTATGCTTTATTGCGGCGCCGGGCACACGGGGGATTTCTCCTCCAATCGTGCGCGCCAGACACCCTGTTGCTTCAGGTTAAATACAATCACACAGGTAATTATTCATTATATTTCTAGGAACTAATTAGCATATGTAAATATCTTTCACGCATGTCTGTTAGTATCTTTGGGTGGTCTTCGGGGGTCCCAAGATGAAGGCCCATCCTCTTCATCACGCTGTTCACTGATTGACATTTGTTTCTGCGCAAACTCAGTTCTAGCATCACGTATATCATGTCCTTCAGGTTGTTTTGCTCCAGTCTTGTTGCTCTCTTGGTGCCTCCTTATCTCTGTAGCTTAGCGCATTTGCCCTCCCAATGCTGAGCTGTCTGGAGTAGAGTTATTTAGGAGTCTCTTTTATCCCACAATTATCCCAATTATTTGCTGAGAATCAAGACCACTTTTGTTTCACTTAATTATTTTGTCTAACGACTAAGTGATAGCTTGTGCCCATGTCCTTCCACTACATTCCTTAATGAGAAAACAGGGATTAGTGTAACAGTTATATTGTTAGATCACTATGCATGCAGAAATACAAGTTACAGTACTAAAGACTACTAAAAACTAGAAAATATTAAGGCTTTTTATTATAGTTTCACATTTCTTACAATCCCCTCTATCAATCTACCACTCCTCCCAGTTTAGTGTCATCAGCAAACTTGCTGATCCGAGGGCTGGAATCCCTCTGCTGTGTGGGAAGGCTGGGAGAGCTGGGGCTGTTCAGTCTGGAGAGAGAAGGCTGCGGGGAGACTTTAGAGCAGCTGCCTGTGCCTGGAGGGGCTGCGAGAGAGCTGGAGAGGGGCTGGAACAAGGGCATGGAGTGATAGGACAAGGGGTAACGGCTTCAAGCTGAAGAGAGCAGATTTAGATTAGATGTGAGAAAGAAATCCTTCACTGTGAGGGTGGGTAGGCCCTGGCCCAGGCTGCCCAGAGAAGCTGTGGCTGCCCCCTCCCTGGCAGTGGAACCCTTTTGAAGACACACACAGGACGTAAGCTGCTATACCTGACATTTTATAGGATATGATGTGTGCTGATCTTTGTGGTCTCAGCCATATGGGTCATATCAGTTTGGAATATAACCAGACTGGAATATGCTGTTATTTTATAGATGACTAATTCTGTGTTTCTGATACATTCAAGAGAAAAATAACAAAAATCTTGCAAGCTTTGTATGAAGGAAGAAGAATTACTGGGGGGGGGGGGGTGTGTGTGTGGATATAAGGAAACAGTGTAGGAATAATAATAAACAGTATAAATGAATGAAGTATTTGTTTCTGAAAGGCTTTTGATATTTAAAATTGTTCCTGTTCAAATGTGTAGCAATCTTAAATATCAAAGTTATATGTGAGAGAGCGGTGAACTGTGCAAGTCTTAGCATTTCTGACTGCAGGACATTCTCTGTTGTACGTTTTCATGGAACTGTGGATGTTGGAAGCTCAGCATTAGACTCCACTTCCCAGGTCTTCTGGCTTGCCCAGGAGTAGGATTCCCTTCAGTCTGCCACATGCATGACTGTCATGGTTTAACCCGGCAGCTGGCAACTCGCTCACCTCTCCTCTCTCCTCTCCCCCAGCAGAATGGGGAGGAGAAATGGACAAAAGGTAAAACTCGTTGGTCGAGATAAAGACAGTTTAATAAGACAACATACTGATAATAATGCATATGCAAAACAAACTATATACAATTTTCTCACCACCTGACAACTGATCTGCAGCTAGTCCCTGAGCAACGACTGCAGAACCCTGAACTCATGGATTTTGCAAATTTTCACAGAACTCCCCAAAAATACCAAACTCCCAGAAAAGTCAAACTCCCAGACAGGAGAGGATTTGAACTCCCAGAAACGAGAGAATAAAGATTCCTGCCGCCCTGCTAATCCCCGTTCATAAGCTGAGCATGCCGTCCACGGTATGGAATATTTCCATGCCAGCTTGGCTGGCTGCCTGGCTGTGCTCTCTCCCAGCCCCTGCACACCTGCTCGTTAGCTGAATGTGAGAAACTGGAAGTAGTCCTTGATTTCATAGCAACAACTGAAAACATTAGTGTTATCAACATTCTTCTGGTACTAAATGCAAAACACAGCAGCAGCTGCTGAGGAGAAAGATTAACTCTATTCCAGCCAAGATAATTGCTTAAGATTTAGGAAGCAAATGGGAACCAGTCTGGTTTGCAGAAGAGCTTCTGTTGGAAAATTACTGTAAATTAACTCTGTCACTTTTGGTTTTGATGAATGTGCAAGTCCTTATAGGAGAATGTTCTATCATTTTTTTTTCTCAAAAAAAAGTCTAATAAATAGTTCCCTAGAAATTATAGTGTTCCTTGTAAGTATATAGGTTTAATTGTGAAAGCTATAGTAGAGGTTTTATTTTTGTCTCTGTGACCTGCAAATTTGCACTGACCAAAACAAGTACATGGACAGATTTTAACCCCATCTTGAACCACTGAATCTATGAGAATATGTCGGTAATTTAATGAAAAACAGGGTCTTGCCTAGAAAACTACACTTTTTGAAAAATCTCTGTAGACTGAAGTTAAAATTGGCTTCTAAAAGACAGTAAGTCAGTCTTAAAACTATGTAGAACCATAGCAGTATCTGTATAAATGTAAAGAGGAGAAGTTATGTATTCACTCAGAAGAAAATTCTGTCAAAAATCAATCTAACAATCTGGGTTTTCTTTGCCTCTGACAAAGTTAGCCTGGCAAATCTATTGTAAGCCAATGAATTTATACATCAGATACATTAGATTTTAATGCTGGGACAGTTAGCCCTGATGATAATCCTTACAAAAAATTTGTTGGCAAAGTTTTAAGGGTAAGTAATTGCAAAGCTGGGATTTGGTTTCTTTTTGTTGTGGTGATGTTCTGGTTGTTTGGTTTTTTTTTACATTAACCTGCATCTTTACGTAACACTACATAATTTTCTTTTATCTAGCATCTAGGTTTATCCAGCAAGACTGATGCATAAAACCCTTTTTGACAAAGCATTGCTTTTAACGGAGAGCAGTGGCTGCCCCAGTGACTTCATGAAAGTATTTATTTTCAGTTATTTAATGGAATGGAACGCCATCCTGGAATGGTGGGTGAAAGCATTCTGTTTTTAGCAAAGGAAGCTTTTAAAACTCATCCTTTTTTTTTTTTTAACAGCAGGCCAACTAAGAAGAAAAAATCTATTTTCCTCATCTGTTGTTGGTTACAGCAAGTATGTATTTGAATTAAATTACAGCTCATTCAGTTACGATTTTTGGGAGAAGCTGTAGGAAACTCCACAGTGGTTTCTCTTAAGTGACGTGAAAATGTTTCTCAAAAGGCTGTATCCTGCAAGGATGTAAATGCTTTTAATGCTCACTGGCCACGACAGCGACTGATGCGCTCATGCACAGACACTTCAGAGATTCCCAACAACAACCATTTCTGCACAAGGCAGTGTGCCACAGGCTTTTATCTTGTTCACTGTATTAGAGATGCTGCTTTCCAAATCAGGTTCTTATTAAGGGAGAGGCTTTCAGAAAACCGCATTCTGACAGTCTCACGCCTTGTGCTCTGCATCCTCTTTCCTCTTCTCAGCATCTCCGCAATCCCGCAAGCGTTTTCTTGCCTGTAACTTAGGGTTCAGTGCCCGCGTTCTCCACCGCAGTGAGCAGCCCGTACCGGCAGTACCCCTGGTCCGGTATAAGTCACGTGCTCTGCTGGTAGGGCCGGGGACCCCGGGCGGACGAGAGCTAGCTGTCTGTCACGTCGCGCTGCGTCACGGCGCAGCCGCCCCCGCGGGCTCCGCGCCGCCGGAAGGCGGCTGGCGCGCGCACCGGGTGGGAGGAGGAGGGAAGACGCGTCCCCTTCCTGCCTGCGGTGTCTTCATTGGCCGGTGTGTGCGCAGTCTCTGCGGGCATTGGTGGCTGCCGTTGTCGGGGGTGGGGCGCGGCTCACGCTCGGGAAGCGCTCGCTCGGCCGCAGCAGCTCGCTGCCACCATGGCCCGAAGGCCTCCCAAGTGAGACCAGGGGTGGGGGTGGTTGTGCTGATGGGCCTGTGCGGATCCGTATCGCGGCGGCTCCGGCCCGCGCTCGGCCGCTTCGCGCCGCGTCCCGCGAGTGGCGGCCGGGGCGGCGGGGCGAGCCGAGCTGGCTAGCACAGGAACTCGGAGCCTCCGCCGCCCCGGTCTTGGCCCGGTCGGTGCCGGGCGCCGAGGCCGTTCGTGTGGGGCGGGGCTGCCCGGGAGGTGTGCAGCAGGGCGGTGGCAGCAGGGCTTCTGGTTCCGCCCGCGCTGGCGCCTGGGCCATCAGCGCGAAGCAGAGGCGCCTCGGGTGCTCTGCGTTCCGTCGGAGGAGGTGGAGCCCCGACTATACAGTAACTTCAGACAGCGTTTGCAAAAGAAATCAAAGTTTGCTGTGCCAAGCTATGAATAAGTGATATATGGAAACTGATTATTTTAATTGGCGGTACTCTTAAATTAATCTAGCAACACAGTGGTTTTGCGATATACCAGAGGTCGTGATTATAAAGTATGACCTGAAGCTTGTGTTCAGATTTTATTGTTATAGATTGCTTGACTAAAAAAAACCTGTTAGCATGTCCATCTTCGCTCAGGCGCGTGTTACGTGCATGGCCAGAGGCGCTTCCACCGCGTGGTGCGTGGTAACGTGAGTCGCTGCGTGTATCCGTGCACCAGAAAGGGGGCCTGGCAGCAGAAGCTTGTGTTAGAGGTACCCAGTGTAATTACCTGAGTGAGGTAGGACTAGCTGATTAAAGTTTAAAGTATTATAAAGTATTACTAATAGATGTCAAGGTGTGAAGCTAAGCTTAATAAATATGTAGTTCTAGTATTTCAACTTCTGTGGATATAGGCGTGAAGTTATACAGAGTTAATCAGTTACAAACAGGGTTTTTAACCTTTTTCTTAGACAAGGAAAAATTTGTGTTAGGAAAATACACAGAAATTTTGCTGTGTCAGGTATAGTTAGAAATGTAACTAAATCTGGAGAATTCTTAATGTTGACAAAAATAACCCCGTGAGGAAAGGCAGGATAGGACGCGCAAGTACTGTACTTCAGTGAGTTAAGTTGTCAGCTCTTTATTGTGATTGGCTTAAACTCATTTATTAGGGATTATAAAATGGGAGACAAAGTTTTCTCCTAGTATAAAACTTTTAAAAAAATGTTTCAATTTAAGTATTATCTGAATAAAGTTGTAAAACTGGGGTTTATAGGTAACCTTATATAAAGGGTCAAAATAGATTACCAGGAAATAAGAATTCTGTTATTATTAAAGTAATTGTCAAATAGTTCACACTTTCTCTTTCTGCAGAGAATCTGCAAGAGGATGCTCTCAATATAACATCTGCAGAGGAGAGAGAAACTATTCCCATTTTTCCTCTTCTGACTTTTACTCCAGTATTGGGTTGGAAGACTTTTCTATAGGTGACCCTTCTGTAACAGAGGAGGATACAGATTCAGCTATCTTATATGGAACTTTGCGAGGAAGTGTTGTTGGCTTACGATACTACACGGGGATTGTAAGTGCATGATAAATTATAAAGCAGAAGAAAAAGTTGTTTTCAGCTGCAGAAAAAATAAGTTTAATTAAATTTCAAAAATTCCTAGAACTTTTGACCAAGTAGATTGTTTTTTAATAGATTTTTTTTTTCCTCTAATTTGCTGTATTCAGCATTCTTCATGGGAAGTACTTAATCTAAAACTTCTAATTCAACAATTATTTTAAGGTGGCAAGCATTCAAATCTGGTTTAGTTATTTGGTAGCTCTGCTCACCCACATAAGGCACATGAAAGTGGCTGAAAACAAGAAATTAGATGGATCTTTGAACTGTTTGTATGGACAAAAAGGGATGTTAGTTCCCTTACAGATAGTGATAGCAGTTGAAGGTAGTTCTTGCGCTCAGGAATGCTTTTGAAATTGCTGGTGTCTGTCAGGTAGCTCTTTGGTAATGCTTTAGATATTTTAAATAAGTAGTAGGGTATTAGACTGACTGAACAGAATGCTATACCAAATGAAGCTTTTATCTTCATGGTATTTAGGTAAATGTATATTAGATATTTCTGCAAATAATTTGCAACTAAATGAATGTGTTCCAGCATTTGTTTGTTTGTTTTGCTTTGTTAGGTTCATAACAATGAAATGGTTGCACTTCAAAGGGAGCCAAATAATCCTTACGATAAAAATGCAGTGAAAGTAAATAATGTGAATGGCGACCAGGTAGGCCATATAAAAAAAGAGCTAGCGGCAGCATTGGCAGGCATTATGGACAACAAACTAGCATTAGTTGAAGGGTAAGTATGAATATTATTCTCTTGGTTCTGTGAATATAAATGATGGAAAAGTTTCTTGCTGCTGCACTAGCAAATTCTGATAACTATTTAGAAGTGTTCTCTTTTGACAGAAATGCCAGCTTTTGGTAATATGATTAAAGCGTCATGTTTTCAGACTCTTTATTCTTCTGTTGAACTACCTGCATGCGGTTCATTCTTTCCCGTATGTGATGAAATGTAGAAACACTAGTGAAAGCAAATTCCTTGAAGATTGTTGTGGAACTCTTAAATTAACTGCATGTGGTGATTTGTATAAAAGGTTGACGCAGTGTGAGTACTAACACCTATCTGGAACATTCTGTGTTTTGATGAAAATAAGCACTTAAGAGTACCTCTTGCTGAAGAAATAACAAGGTTTATTATAAAAAATTAAACAATTAAAAGATTACTGCTGTGGGGTTTTTTTTTCTTGCTTTTTGTCAGGGTTGTCCCTTATGGAGCAAAAAATGCCTTTACCATGCCTGTACAAATGAGCTTTTGGGGAAGAGAAGAAAACAAGGAAGCAGTGCTAGATCAGCTAAAAAAGCATGGATTTAAATTGGCTCCTCCTCTGAAAGGTAAGTCTTGAAGTTTTGGGTTTTCTTCCTTTTTAAAATAATCAGATTGAATTTGCCACTAGTTGGAAGAAATGTTTAAGGGCTTAATCCTCGCCAGAGTCTTGTTGTTCACAAAATGATTTCTTTAACTACTTTGGCGAAAAATTCAGAGCCAACAGCCATGATTTTTAAAATTTGTAGGAAGTATGCTTTTGTGTCTTGTCTTTTATGTTACCTGCCAGCAATTGGAGAGGCATTTGATCAACCTCAGATATATACTTGATTCCATAAGTTCATTAAAAATCCATAATGATTCCTTGCATTTCTCCAGACCTGAAAAAAGTTGGTGGGTTTTTTTTTTGTGTGTGTGTAAGAAACATGATAGACCCTTTCACAGGTTGAGGGTTTCAGGGGCAGCGCTGCTTTTTAGCAGAGTACTAAGACATGTATCCTAGTAGCGAGGTGTGAACAAATAGACGTGAAACAAATAGAAGCTTTCTGGAAGCAGTGGTGGTCAGGAGTAAGGATGCGTGCAGAAATAAACACTTGGTGAGGGATGGATCTGTTTTACATATAGCAAGATTTCAGTTTTTAGCTTACTGGTTCTGTTGCCCATTGTTAATAGAAAAAGAATCTGGAGTAAAAAAGCATTTTGCATTATCAGTCATCTTACTGTTATTGAGTCAAATTTCATGTAAAATGGCAATTTTTAAGAAACTCAGTTGCCATCTCAAAGGATCCCAACCCAGAGCTAACGGCGTGTGAGTCTTGTGAAGCTTTGCGGAAAGCCTTTGTGGCCCACTGAAAGTGAAGGATAAATTGAGGCTACAAGAGAAATGGTGAAAGATAGATACTGTCTTAGAGGCCACAGTCCAATCAGCATTGTTACTCATGAGCCAGTCAAGGTTGAGACTGGGAAGTCATCATAACCGCTGTGTTTCAAAATGCTATCTTTTTAATGGTAATTAGGTTCAGAATGTGGTTTTGGATCAAAGTGGATTGCTGGGAGAGCTGGTCCAAGTTATAGTGCTCCAGTTCATGCTGCTGTGCAGTTGACAACTGAACAGGTTTGCATTTCATACTTAAACACATGGAAGTTGGAATTTTAACAGTGGGAGCCTTAGACTTTTTTAGTAATAAAACAGTGCTTGTGATGTGGAAGTTTGTTGCTTTCCCCTCACTCCCTGAACCGCAGATTTGCTTTGAAGTCATGTTGGACTTCTGAACTTTTTAATTTTTATACTGTTAGCAGACAGTTTAGCTGTGACAGCCGTGAGTCCCATGTAATTTGGGGAGGTTTTGGTTGTTCAGGAGTTTTTTTTTACATTGTTGTGGTGGTGCGTTTTCTTTTCTCTGTCCTAATACTTTACCAGATAACAAGCATGTGAAGTTCTCAAACGAAAATAAAATCAGAAATCCAGTCTTTATTTTCGGATTTGGCCCAGGGTGATACATGAAGGACTGGAGGGTGGTTTGGTTTTGGTTTTGCTTTTTGTTTGCTCTTGCAAATTAGAGTGAAGTAGTTACTTTAGCGAGTGTTGTTGTACAAGGATGTGACTGTATTTAGCCATCCCTTCTCCAGCTCATGCTTGTACTAGCATGTGTTTGTCTTGGAAAAACAACTGAATTTTTATACAGCAGTAGCTCACAAACGTATTCCAGCAGATCATGTCGAAAGTGGTAGATCGATCTGTACTGATTACCGTGTGACAGATAATCATAGTTTTGTAGAGTCATTGATTATTTAGTGAGGTTATTTTTAATTACAGTAATTTTAATTGCATTTTTTTGTGTTCATTTATGCAGCTTAAAAGTGAATTTGACAAATTGTTTGAGGATCTGAAGGAAGATGATAAAACTTGTGAAATGGAAGCAACAGAGGTATTTCTTAAGCTAGAAACCATTTTCTATAAAAATATAAATACTTAAACATCTAGATGCATATTTAGCCTTGTTGACCCAGGAGATGCTTGAATCAGAAAAAATATCAAAAGATACAAAGGACTTTATCAAAAATGGAATGCCATCTTTAATATGTGATTAGTGCATAATGTGTATCTATACTTTCCAGGCTGTTGGCACACTCTTGCTTCCCCATCAGAAGCAGGCGTTAGCTTGGATGGTTTCACGTGAGAACAGTAATGATTTGCCACCATTTTGGGAAGAGAGAAGTAACTTATATTACAACATACTTACAAATTTTGCAGAAAAGCAGAGACCTGAAAGTGTTCTTGGAGGAATACTGGCTGATGACATGGGACTGGTAATAATACTTAACAACCTTGAATTTTTTTTTTTTTTATACAGAATGTGTGTGCATGTTTCTTGATTGATTGGTCATTTGGTTTGTTTTAATCTGTGGGAAATATGTTCTTTTCTGTTATGCAGGGTAAAACGCTTACTACTATTGCATTGATTCTTACAAATTTTCAAGATGGCAAGCCTCTTCCTTTAGAAAAGATCACAAGTGATGAGTTTTACAAGGTGAGATGAAAGACAAAGATTGATTTAACAAAGTTAATATAGCAGTTAATAAAAATAAAAGCCCATGCCTAGTAACTTTCTGCATAGTGAACTTTGTATACATTTTGTAGAAGTTATTCAAGTACATCGAATAAGAGAAAGAATAGGGTAGATGAGTTGAAGGTAGGTGGACTGTGTTACTTCAGAAAGTATAATTGAGCTGTAGACTGTGTTCTCTTAGGAGTGCGTGCTTAAGTATACTGCAAGGAAGAACTTACGAAGGCAGAAACATTTTCGGTGTTAATTTTTATAATTTCTTAAGTTTCTTACAAGTTTCTCCTATAGGTAAGTTGTGACTGCACAAATAGAACTGGTGTTTTTAGGGGCGTGCATACATAGTTCCAGTGTGGTTTGGAGGAAGTGCTTGAAACAACCAAAATAACAAGCAGAGGGTCTTGGTATAAAGTACATAAAAAAAATAAATCTCAGTTATATTTTTGCCAAATACTTGAAGTGAAGAGAGGAGGGGAAGCTACAGTTAGTGAACTAACACCAATTTCAAACTCTTCTTGGGTAGTGTAGTTCACGTGCATTTTGCTTTTGTTATGATACGATTTTCAAGAGGATTAAATAAACTAAATGCTAGGATTAGGTGATTTATGATGCAGTATTCCCTGACAGTATTAAGGCTGGTGGTTTGGTTTGGTTTTGCCATACTTGTCTGAATTGAACAAAATGATGCTTTATATTTGACCTCAGAATGTTAACTGGGAAGTTTTAGTGTGTGTTTTCTTTCTAGGGCAGCTCTGTAGACGGAGTTTTTCTCCCCTGCCTCTCTACAGTTTCATTTGAACTCTGTATGTGGCTACTAAAAAAAAAAAAAAGGGAAGCTTTAAGTGACTGTCTGACTTGCCACTGAGCAAGTCTTTCATGTTTCAGAGCAGGAGTTAATCACTGGTCAGATTAGTGTAATAATGTTATTGGCATTTTTTCCAGTTGCTACATTAAAGAATAAAAGTTTCCATTCCTCAATAGGAATCTGGTACTAAGAGCATGAACAGCGTTGGACGCAGACTACGTAAAGGTGACAGCAAACTATGAAAAGTCCAGTAATGTTTGCATGATAATTAATGTTATTATCTGGGCTACCCTTAGTTTGTGGTCAGTGCTAGTCTTCACAAACTCTTGACAAACTAAATATCTCAGAGAAGTATTTAAAACACACCATTGAAGATATTTCAGTTGTCATATGACAATATTAAGTGCCTTGTGAGAAAGTTGCACCCTGCTGGAAAAGCTACCACATCCAGGAAATGGATTGCGAGTTCCTTTTACTTTCATTTTTCCTTCCTTGTAGATAAAACAGAAGCACTTATGCATGTGTTAGAATCTTGTTTATTTAAACAGTAAACACTAGTAGTAAAATTGTAATTAGGTTTTGTATTAGGTAACTTTTTTAAAAAATATTTTTATGTAATGGGCAAATGACAAGTAGGTAGAAGGATTTTATAACACCAATAGTTTTCAGGTTGTACAGGGAGAATTTATAGATGTATATGAAGGATTATACTTGGTGTTAGTATGTTTTGTAACTTATCATGCTCTTGAAGATGACCGAAGAAATGTATGGGGCTTGAAGTTTTCTTGGAGTAACTTTCCCTCTCTGTCCTCCCATGTAAGGAATTTTGGTATGGATGGCCTAACTGATAGCACAAGAGAAATGAAAGGGACTGGTAAGGAGAGAACGCATTAGTATGAACTGCCTCTGGTGAAAGTTATTTTTGTCAGTACTGTGGGAGGGAGAAAATACAGACTCTCATGGGGATCAATAGGAGTGTCACCAGAAAATCAGAACCCTTACCAAGGCTGAAATGCATAGCAGCATCCAAGTTTGTTTTTTTTTCCTCCCCAGAGGATCAAGCATTTTAACAAGATAGTATTACAGCAGTGAGGGAAGAGCCTGTTGCTACTATTATTTAATCTGAAAAAGTGATGATAATGTCTTTCAAACTCTTACACCCCCCCACCCCCATGTCTTATTCTGTTGTACATTAAGTTGATACCTATTTCTTGAGTCTTTACAAGGTTTGCTGTTGTCCCAAAAGACAGATTGTTTACCCAGGGTAGGATATGCTAATGTACACGTAGAGCAGAGGTATTGTCTTTGTTGCATATTTGTGCAAATATGGGTGCTACGTGATAATTCCACAAAGCTAGCACACCGCTTAGCAGAGTCACGCTCTTATAAAAACAAAGAAATTACTCATTACATTCTGATTGGTTCATCGCATTATACGCTCATCTTAAAGATATATTCTTTTTTTAAGTATGCATGCTCGCAAGCTGGGGGGGTGCAGTCTTTCTGGTTCTAAAATGAGTCGGTGGTCGTGATCTCCCCCTGCCGCCTGTCCTAGTTGCCTTAGATTTTTGTGAACTTCATGCTGCTTCTGCAGTCGTCCAGCTTTCAGCACCTTTGGGCTGGATGTTCCCCTTTTATCAGTCTGTTAGCTCCGCTTCAAGGGGATAATTGTTAGTAAGGCATGCCTTGTTTATACAGAGTAGTCAGGCCTAAATTAAACAATGTCACTACAGCCTGAGCGTTTTTGCCCTTATATCATGGCGATGTAAGCGTTACTATGACCTAAATATTTCTGCCAGATATCATTGCCATCTTCAGGACTGTATTAAACTTTTCTAATATTAAAAAAAAAAAGTCTTTACTGAAGTTTAAATCTGGAATTCAAGCCTGAATTCACTTACCTGAGTTGTAGTAAAAATCTTTCTGCAAGTGCTGTTGCGTTCAGTTTGATAGCAACTCTGTCCTAGTGTGTTTTCTGTTTTGCGTTTGCTTCTGATATGCTATTATTGGCAGAGTGCAGAGGTGATTAAAAAAAACCAAAAAACCACAAGTCCCCCAGTGTTCCCCCACCCCCATCTGTGATATTACCACATTTTTTCTGTTAATGTTGCTGTTATTAATTTAGTTTTAGGCAATGTAGAAATCCTTAATTAGTAAGGCTTGACCCGTAGAAAAACCTTTGCCGTTTAGCATTATTTAAAACTTCCTTATGGAACTGCACTCTTACTGTTGACAGTACAATGCTTACATTTGGTTTTTCCTCTTTTCTTGAGAGTTTGTTTTTGACAACCCGCAAACTCAGTATACATTTTATGACTTTGTAAATATTTAAGATTGTTTCAAGAGTATTTTTATTTTTCATTTGTGATTGCAGTATCAGTAGTACTTGCCCCATGCAGAACGAAGGTTGTTTTAAAGGAAGTTTGTACTTGATCAAGTTATGCTGAAGTTGGTTTGATAACCAAGCTGAAGACTATGTATTTTTTTCATAAATACCAATTTTTTCTTTATGAAGACTCTAGCAGTGTGATGGAGCGTGGTGTTTCTAATGTAAAGAAGTTTGAAACAACTCGGTTGAAATACTCAAGTTGTCTTCCAAAAAGGTAGATAGCTGGAATAATCTTTTTGTTGGTGTGCTCCATAGATTTTGAGTAAAAATAAAGTGGTACTTGGTTATGATTACCCTTAGCCTAAAACATGTTCCTGCTCTCTCGTCACCTTTCAGTATACTATACTTCTACTTACATTTATCATGCGTTCTGTATCTGCTTACATTTATCATGTGTTGTGCTTTTGAATATATTAAAAAAGCATTAACACATTCTGCGTGGCTTGTGTGACTGCATGCTTGGATGTCTCCTTCAGTAGTAAAAATGTCTAATAACATCAGCGTGTGGCATGTAAAAAAGTGGCTGAAGTTAATCTTTCTTCTAGTATCCGCTGGGTTTTTAAGTGGTTAAGAAATGCTTTGGAGGCTTGTTTCTGACAGAGACAGCTTTGAGCTGAGGAAGTTGTGAAGCTTACTAATGCGTTTGAACCTCCCTGCCACACTAGCCTCTTCTTATAATTGGAATTCTTAAAATCACTTCAGTAATCTGTACTAAGTTTTATGAGCTCTGTGTTCTGTGCTTTCCCTTTTTCTAACCTTTCTAAAGAGAAAATGTTGAAGTCGCAGTGGTATCTTATTTGCGGTATCAAGTTCATTTGCTTTGTGCTCTTAAGATTTGATATGTAAATGCAAGCAGTAGTAGAGTTGTGTTTTGGGTTTTTTTTTCTTTCTTAATGATGATATCTTAGGGATAAAGCCAAGAAACCCAGATATTCGGAAAGCAGTGACTTGGGAGAGTCTGAAGAATGTCTGCTGCAACAAACAGAAAGTAAGTTGCAAAGAATTTTTTTTTTTAATTGGTTACTGTGACACCTGGTGTCTTCCTTTCTGAAACCAAACTGAAAAAGATTTCTAATTAACTGGAAAAGGAATTAACTAAATTACTTTGTGTTGGTTTGTTTGTTTTTTATTCAACCAAAACTTTAAGCAGAAAATCTTAGAAATTGCTGGATGGGAAAGCAGTATTGTAGTCTGAAGTGTTGTAGTTTGTTTCCTTAGTGGTGGTGTAACAAGCTGTGAGCAGGATCAGATGGATGGTGAAAAACAGAATTGCTAAGATTTTTAGAATTTGACGGAGACTTGCGGTCAGGGTACTAGTGTTGGAAAAAACAAACTCAAAAAATTAAGTACATCTTGCGTGGTAGATACTTGAAATGTGATCATGAAGAGGCAAGAACATGTATAATTTGTTGAACTAAGTACCGTGCATGGAAAATAATGAAGGGCTGCAGGTACTCTGGAGTAAGCAGTTAAGTTTTGGTTTAAAGTACATGGAGTGAAACCTGTGCTAATCTTTTTTTTTGTTTGGTTTTTTTTTGTTTAAATGACTGGGAAACTGCATTCCTCTAAAGATTCATAACCTGAAGTAGAAGACGCTGTATTTCTGCACACATGACTGTTTGTGTTCAGGGAGTGTCTGGACGATGCTCTTAGCCATACAGTCTGGTTTTAGGTAGTCCTGTGAGGAGCAGGGAGTTGGGCTTGATGATCCTTATGGGTCCCTTCCAACTTGAGATACTCTACATTATTGGAGAGGAGAAGTAGTTTGGTTAACAGATATTACTTAGGAAACGTGTCATAAAAATAAATGCATGCATATGCTCTGGATGGTGTACAAAATCTGTGTTTGTCTGGGTTTTTGCAGCAACTTCCTGTGTTATCCAAGAAGATACAGGCTTTGCATCTGTTCTTCTACCTTCATATACTTGTTTAAAAAGACAGACAAAGAGAAAAGGTAATGAAGGGATAAACAGACAATACTAACTTCTGAGGTTTTTGAAGCTGAAGTATTATACATAGGTGACTTAATAAATGAAGCTTATGTCTTTGTAAATTTCTCTGGTGCTGTTCAGGTGAAGAAATTTAGAAAGGACTTCAGGGAACCGTAAGTTTCTTAAACTACTTTGCTTTGAAGTGATCTGTTTTGCCATTAAATATAACTTCTGTTTTCTCAGGTACCACTAGCATTCAGTCAGTTGACAAGAGATACTCTGATGATGGCCCCAGAGCAACACTGATTGTATGTCCACTGTCTGTCCTAAGCAACTGGATTGTAAGTGCTAAGCTGTCTTAATGTGTAAATGTGATATATGTTGATTATGATGCTGTTGAAATAGTACTCTGTGTAGTCTCTCATTCTAGTAAAAGGTCATGGTTTTCCTTTTTTATGGAACAGAGTTGCTTTCACAAGGGAGGTGTATTTGATAGAAATTTAAAAACTGGAGTAATATTTTAAAGAGAATGCAGTTCCACGAGCAGCAAACTCGGCACTATCGGAAAGAGTGAGCTGACTTTCCATTCCCTCCTTTTGAGTAGGCAGATTCCCTTGGCACTTCTGGAGCTCATGTGATTTGACTCCTTAAATCAGATGAGGAAGGTGAAGGAGATAGGTCCTTCTTCTTGCACGCTCAGAATGAAGTATTGTTGTATGTTACTGATAATGCATGTGACATTTCATTTACTAGAGGTTTTCAGTAATTTGGCAATCCTGTTGGTGATTTGTGGGAGTCTGCCTGCTAGGGCAAACAGGCTGAAGGGCCCTTCTAGCTCTGGGTCTGCATTAGTTAATTTTTGTTGTTTTCATGACATTTTGAACATAGATACTAAGGGAATATCTTTAAAGTTATGTTTTATTTGGAAGTTTTTGCTGTCTGGTTAGAATCTTAATAAGAAAAGGAAACAGTTTAATCTTAGACTGTAGGTAAAGCGTTAAAAGCATAGAATTGGGAAACATCAAATAGTGTAAAAAAGTACTTTTTTATCAGTTCAAACCCAAATTAAATATTTAAAAAGAAAACTTGTGAGTCTGGTGCTTCAAAAATCAAATTGTTGATTTTTAGCGGCTGTTGAGATTACTGTATGCTGAGTGCTTCACAGAACAAACGTGGGGAATATAAACATTGATTTTAAAATGAGTACTTTGACGTGCCGTCATTTATGTTAAAACTTAGGTGGTTAACCCATTAAAGCGAAGAAGCTGTACATGGTCAGTGAAAGAATAAACAAAGAGAAGATGAAGGCAGAAGGTGAAAAAGAACATAAAAGCTCTTCTGTGATAATTTGGGAGGAGCACTGGATTTTGAAGTGTATATGCCATCAGGGTGTGAATTAATACCGTGCAAGAAGTAGAGCTGCAGTTACCAGAATGTGATACTGTGTCTATTACTAATGACTGAGGTGACTACTTTTGGTCCCTCTTCTCACCTGGGTGGAGAGGTAAAAAGAAAGCCAAATTCAAATTGCTTTTGTTATGTAAGTGGATGTAGAATGTCACAGAGCTAGAGGAACTGGCTTTTAGTTAAGGCAACTTACAAGAATATTATTCTATCAGTCGTATAGTAACACAGTGTCTTTTGGATGACTTTGGACAACTTTTCTTTCAGGACCAATTTGAACAACATATCCACCAAGATTTTAGTGTAAATATTTATGTTTATTATGGGTCTGACCGTAGCAAAGACCCATCAGTTCTTTCAGAACAAGACATCGTACTGACAACATACAACATCTTAGCTACCGATTATGGAGTAAGTAAATGAGGAAAAAGTGTTCTTTGAAGATCCCTTACTGTTCAAGACTCTCAGCCTTTGGGCTAATGATGGCAGTATATTCAAGTGCTATTCTGGTAGGCAATGAAAAGGTTATAGCTGTAGTTTTGCTTTGCATACTTTCTTACGGGTTTGCTGTGGTAATGAAGGGAGTTTTTCATTGATTGCTCCTGTGGAGAAAATTATTTGGCTGCAGTTATGACAGCGTAAGGAAGAGATTTTTTTTTTAAGGATAGAAAAGGATGGCAAGTATGTAAATCTCAAATCTTAGTGGCATGACACTCCCATTTCTGCCTTTCCTTATCAAATTCAAATACTATGGATCATATAAAGACATAACTCCATAGTTCTTGTTGCACATGGGCCGCAACCAAGTAGCTTATTGCGTGAGATGTATTTGTAAAGTGAATTTTTTGTAGAAATTCCAGCCATTTTAAAAACATGAAGATTTAAATCTTCAAATGTAATATAAGCTTTTAATTTGCTCTCTGATCTGTTTTCTGTATCTCTGTGTCTTTGAAACCTTTCTTCTTTTCAGGCTCAGCTTACTTTTACTGTAACTCATTCCTCATATTCAAGGATGAGAAGACTGGTATAATCTTCTAGGAACCAGTAAATCTAAAAGAAGGAACACCTCGTTCTTAGTTTTTCTCTTTTGTGCTGATAAACAAGATACAAATAAATACTATCCATTATTAATTGTGGAATTGTTATATTAATAGCTTGTTTAACCCAAATTGCAAAAACGGATTTTGAGTCAAAGATTTAAAAAATACTGCATTTCAGATCAGAGGTGACAGCACTTTACATAAAGTCAAGTGGCTGAGAATTGTGTTGGATGAGGGGCACACTATACGAAATTCAAATGCTCAGCAAACCAAAGCTGCTTTGAATCTGGAGGGACACAGAAGATGGGTACTTACAGGTAAAACATTGCCAGCAGAGGAAACACAGTGCAAATCATGTTTGTGTAACAACATCATCTTGTGTTTCCCACTTGGTGTTTCCTCTTTGGCTGTTTCTGGGAGATGGTTAATGTCTGTTTGTGTCAAATTCGTTTGGGATGTTTTTAAACTTGTCTTTGAGCAGTGACTTAGGTGCATCTTCTCTTAGTTGTTTTTGATTTTGTTTGCTTGGGTTTGTGGTTTTGTTTGGGGTTTTTTGTTAGTTTTTGTTATTATTCAGTTTGTAGACACAAATTTTAAAATAATTTTTGATACTCAGATTTGGTGGAAGTGCAAGTAGAAAGGGATCTATTTATGAACTGGAATGTTACTTCTAGTTAGAAGTTCACACTCTTCTGTACTTACCTGAATATCAGTAGCTTTTTGAAATACAATAATCATCCTAGAAACTGCCAGGGACCAGGCAAGCATACGATCTTTAAATGTAGTTTAAAGAAGATCATGATGTAACCGCTACTGGTGAAGCTGAAATGGAAATATTAACAAGTAAGTCTTCCTAGCACTGAGAGCTGCAGTTCTCTTACTAATATCATTTAAGTACTTTGTAATATTTTAATTAAAAAAATAATATGTATTATACTTAGTGACATGTCAGCCTAGTTATAAGAGGCCTTGTCCATGGTGTATGGTTTGGAGAAAGCACAGAATTTTCACTTTGACTAAAAATCGGTATTTTTTAGTTTCTCTGAGGTTTTACAATGGTTTTTTGTTTGTTTGTTTTCTTGTTAGGCACTCCTATTCAGAATTCTGTAAAAGATTTGTGGTCTCTTATTTCCTTCTTGAAACTGAAACCTTTTACTGATCGAGAGTGGTGGCATAGAACAATTCAACGTCCAGTCACAATGGGAGCTCCAGGAGGACTTGGGTATGAAGTGTTCCCAAAGGGTCTGTGAATGAGTATGACTGGCAGTGGTTGGGCAGTGTGACAAATTGGTGTTTCATGTTTAAAATGGAAAGGCGTGTGTCATCAGTTCTTACTTCAATTTTGTAGTTCAAATTCATAAATATTAAATAATTCAAATTATTTAGTACTTCATATTAATGAATTATATTGTACTACTGGCTTGGATTTTTTATGGAACATGTATTTATGCAATAAACTGAAAAGAAAACCCCACCAAAAAACCAACACCAGCTGGGTAATATATTATCTATATATGTATTTTTAGGCGTTTACAGTCTCTGATTAGGAGTATTACCCTTAGAAGAACTAAAACAAGTAAAGTTGAAGGAAAACCCATTTTGGAGTTACCGGAACGTAAAGTACTTATTCAGCATGTTACACTTACGGAGGAAGAGAGACGCGTCTATGAGTCTGTGAAGAAGGAGGGCAAGGCTGCTATTAGCAGGTAAGTAGAAGTCTTTTCTTAATCGTGAAGGTTGAAGTTTGATATCACAAACTTATCTTTTGGAAGTTTTGATTGTGTTAGCTCTAGTAGCAAAGTGTGTCAGTTTGTATGCTGTAAGCTAATAATTGCAAATTGGCACAGCATCTGCTCAGTTCTGAAGAGTGAAGTAGAGACTATTGCAGAACTATGTATTACAAGTTCTGTCTTGCGAGAAATAGAAAGGCATACCAGGTATACAATGAATGACGTTAAAATTTTTGTCACCATGTGTTAGCATTTCTTCTAGTAGAACATGCTACTGGTAGCATTTTGTACCTTGTTTCAGAAGAGGAATTGAGAAAATATATTCAAACAGGAAAGTGAAAAATCAGAACATCATTCTAACAGCTAAACTTGATAACTTCCATGTCATCTGTTACTTCAGGCTGTAGCATTTCATACTAACCATGAAACACTTGTTTAGATTTTTCAGTGCAGGGACTGTACTGGCTCACTATGCTGACATCCTTGGTGTCCTGCTCAGATTGAGGCAGCTTTGTTGTCATCCTAATCTTTGTATAAATACATCTTCTTCCAGTTTTTCAGCTGGTGAGTGAATGCTTTTGGTTCCTGTGTTTCTAATAACAGGACTTGCACTTTGTATTCAAGAACAGAAACATGTCTGTGTGTTTTGCAGGCTTTGTAGCGTCAGCCTTCCTCTTTTCAGCTTGGATTATTGAACTTCAATCTTTGTTACCTTTATTTTTTTTTTTTCATACCGTGATACATTTGAATATGTTTGAGAAGTGGGTACTCGAGCACGCACTCAAATACGGACGAAAGCAGTGAAGTATGAGTAGTTAAAAAGGCTAGAATCAGGAGTTAATAAATTTTGACAGCCCATACAGAAAGGACCACGGAAGACCTCTGCAGAGCCAAATGCAGGAGGCTTGTTAAAAAGCACTGTATCTGTTGTAATAATTTACAGAAGGGCTTTTACAGCAAATTTTTTACTTTGCCTCAGGAGAGAAGATGTAGAGGAGGTTGGGGCATGGTTTGTAGATTAGTAGCTGTGTCAGCAGAAACTTTTCCTCTTCAGCAGCATAGGAAATGGTTGACATTGTTACAGCTGTGAGGAAGGGTGAACACAGAGGACTGAAAGGAGAGCGAGATTTTATTTTTTACAAGCCCGAACTGCATGGTTACGTAGTGTTAAAAATTATATGTATTTCTTTCAGGAGAAAGTATAGTCTGTTTGAAATACTCTAAATTTGAGAATTCTCGCATTTAATATTTTGAAAAATCCTATTTTGAGATGCCATTGGTGTAGATGCGATTTTTCAGGAAACCAAAAAACCAGTGAGATACGGTGAGAACCTTTTTTGGAAGGTTGTCATTTATCTTCCTGAAAAATACAGGGTGGAAAAATTATTTGATAGTTGTCCAATAATTAGTTAGAAATTAATTAGTAACTAGTAAGTAAGATTTTAGTTTCTTTATTTAAATAAAAAAGCAATCTTAACTATAAATCATCTCCGTATTATTGTTACGTGACCAGCTGCCATATGAAAATTGCTTGTTCCCATTAGGCATTGTGTCGCACGTGTACTTACCACTGAGCATGTAGTCAAGGTTCTTTGAATTTTTCCGAGTAAGATTACTCTTAATGTGTTTCACAATAATAGGCTGTAATGTGCTGTACGATTTGCAGCTTGTGTTTTTATACACTGTAGGCTATATCCTCATTGTGTATAAACTGTCCTAATTGCATTTTGTCAGCTCAGAGAGTTTCCTGTGTGGAAATCTCTGTTTTTAAGTATCTTTCCATATTTGCAGGTAATAAAACTCCTGAAGAACTGCATGAGACTTTAGTGAGTAAAATGAAGTTGGTTCTGAGCTCTGGTTCAGATGAAGAATGTGCAGTTTGCTTGGAATCACTGACTCTTCCTGTGATAACACGCTGTGCGCATGTGTTTTGTAAGCTGTGTATTTCTGAAGTCATCAGAAGTGAACAGGTTGGTTGTGCTGTGGTTACCGTTAATTGTAATAGCTATTCAGAGGCAATGAACCGGTATCGCCAGAAGGCCATCTAGCTATTTTTCTTTTAAATCATAAATGGTGAACAGTGTAAACCTAGTTATCAGCTGGGTTATAAAAACTCTTGGCCTGAAGTCGAACTATGGAGAGACTAGCTGTCAAACTGAACAGTGTTAAGGTCCATCAGTATTTTCAAAGACGTTTTCCCTTGTTCTCATCTTACTTTGTCCCTAGGGTAAAAGTGATGGCATCCAGTGCAGCATTGTATACCTCCTTATGGCTGGATACCTCTTGTTGGATATATTGTGTGTATCTTACTGGATACATTGCTTGTATGTGATGTGATGCATGTATATATTGTTGTGCTTAAGAGAGACCAATGCTGCGTATTGGAAGTTCTGTTGAACTGAAATTATGTCTACTATTCTTATTCCAAGCTGATAACATTCTGTGGTGAAACAGCAGCCTTACTGGAGGGCCATCTTTATGGCTCTTCTCTGGACTGTCTCCAGAATAAGTTTGTAGATGAGCATCTTTTGATTTGCTTTTTTGAAAAATAATGTTTATTTTTCTTGTGTGCTTCTAAGCTGTACTCTTCCTTCTTGTTTGCCCCTTTCCTTTCTAGGGCAGTTTAATAGCGTAGTAGGCTCACCATCTGTATCCACTGCTGCTGCGCTTTCTCTCTGGAGTTGTTCTGCTTCCTGCTCAGCCATGGTAGAGCTGCAAGTGCCAGGCTAAACCTAGGTGTGGTGTTCTTTATAGGAGGGAGCAGGAGACAAATTAGTGCCTGCTTGTGCGTAATCAGTCAATTTAACAAGACAAAGGTGGGAGGCGTTGTCTGTCTGGCATGTAGTTTGACTTTGTTTCATTGCTAGACATGCCAGGTTCTGATACAGTGTGGTGGTTTGGCCCCGGCCAGCAGCAAAGGACCACATGGTCTCTGTGTCGCTCCTCCGCCTGCTGGGTTGGGGAGGAGAATCGCAATTAAAAAAAGGCAAAACTTCTGGGTCGGGATTAGGGCAGTTTAACAGAACAGCAAAGGAAGCGTACAATAGTAACAATAATACTGGTAAGAAGAATATACAAAACAAACAGCACAATGCACAGAGCAGCTGTCACCACCCTATGCCCAGCGCGCTTCCGAGCTGCGATTAACCTCCCCCCAGCCAGCTTCCCCCCTCAGAACTGAGCATGACATCGCATGGTATCAAATACCCAGTTTGTTTGGCCAGTCTGGGTCAGCTGGCCCAGCTGTGTCCCCTCCTGGCTTCTTGTGAAAATTAATCCTGGCCTAACCCAGGACATGCAGATATCCCAGTCGAGAGTTTCTGAGAATTTTGAGGGGAAACTAGTGATATGAAATTACTCTTTAAGGAAAGGTGTTTGTTCAGTGATGTAGTTCTTAATGTGGCCGTAACAGAGTCGGTGCCCCTGCTCAACCTTAAGGTGCATTTAGGCATGCAGAGAAATAAATCAGGTTATGACATGGTGGAATCTGTATTACTTGACTGTACAGTCAAGTTATTTGCTGTGCTTTGCCTAGGAAGGACCTTGGAATCTGCAGAACTAGGCCCTTTGATCAATCCCACATTGTTCCGTAGATTGCTTTTGCAGTAGTGAAGCCTGAACAGGGGTGGGTGTAGATTCTGCTCTTTTGAACTATCAGGAGTTTATAAAGCAGTGAGTGAGTCAGCCTTTCTTATATTCAGAATGATTCGTGATTTAAATCAATTCCCAGAGAAGTTTTTGCAGCTTCCAGCCAAAATGCTGACAGACATCAAAATTCCAGAATTGGGGAATCCACTGTACATCCTAGTGGTGCATCTCAGTTGGGTAGTTCCTGTGTGGGAATCATTACAATCCAACTCTTTCCTAGTAAATACCTTGGGGAGATACTTTACTTACCACCTTAAAAACAAAGCAAACCAACAAACACGTATCTCCTCTAAAACAACTTGGATTCAGACAGGATTCTTCCAGGCCAGATGCCTGTGGCTTCCATTATGAATACACATGAGAGCATTAAGCCATCAGTGAGGAATGGGATGTGAAGCTGGGTGAAAAGTTTGGCCTTTCATTGTACTGCAGACTTGAAGACCATTTTATCTTTCTAATATTAATCTTTTTCTAATGTTAATGTTAGAAAAGCTTTACTGAAAGTGGCAAAACTTTTTAGTAGTTAACAGCTTGGAAGTTAACACCTGCTGCATTTCAGTCTTTCACTGAGGCTAGCTTCAGAGTTGTGCAAGTAAGTAAAGATCCTATGCAGAAGTCCCAATAAAGCTATAAAATCTCTACAGTAATCCACTGTCTTTGTGTATTAACTGCATTCCTGTAAAAGTTTGCCATATGTGCATCAAAACATTCTATTTTTTCTTCTAGCTGTTGATAGCAAGATATTTTTTGTCACTTTCATGTGCTGTCACTGCAAGCCTTCCCTGTCTGTGTTGGCATTGTTCAGCTGTGTTTTGGATTTTCTGTTGTTTGCAATTACAGTTCTAAATTGGAGATGGGATGCAGAAAGATGTAAGCCTTTTATTTAAAAAAAAAAAAAAAAAGTCTTTATGAGCGCGGTTAGGATTTTTTTTTTCCAGAAAACTGTTTCAGATTCATTAGAACTCCTTTACTTTGTCTCGTTACTGCAGGATTTTTGGATTGCTGCCAAATCAGGAATGGTTCATTTTTAGCTGTGTTTTGGAGACTTACTTCAGATTTATTTGTGTTAAGATTCTGTCTTTTGAAAGGATATCTTTATGGCTGCAGTACACAGACTATGACTGCCAGCCTCTTTAATTGGCTAGAGGTTTATTACAGATTAGCACCCCCCAGTATTCATCCACTTTGTGAGGGCTGCTTTGCAGCCTGTCTAAAGATGCCTTGTTTCTGTGGCCAGGTTGCTATATAAACCGAGTTAGCTAATTTTAATGGGTTGCTCTGTTAGGCAAAAGTTTTTCATGTCTGTCATTCTTGCTTCACAAAGTTGTGTATTTGTATAGTGCACGGTCTCCTGTTAAATTTTGTGAGTAGTCCTAGGGAAGTGCTATTATATACGTTCTAAACTCTGACTTATCTAGGGTATGCTTCAGAGAAAAAAGCTTTTGGTGTTAAATTATGTCTCATTTCTCATGTCTGTTGGGTAAAAAGAGAAGATACCCTGTGTCTGGCCCTGACAAAGCATAGTTCATCAGACTGCTATTATTTCTGTGCAGGCTTTGAAGAAAAAGGGTAAAAGGTCATTCTTTGTAACTAAGAAAGATCTTGTCTTTGAAAGATGGTTTATTTTGCTGATGTTTTAAATAGTCCTCTCCTTGTAGCCAAAGTATTTGCTTGCTTTTAAATCTTGAGCTGCTTATTTTGAGTATAAATATGCTCAGAAAGAAGGCCACTTTTAAGGAAGGCTGAGTGTTTTTAAACATGCAGCATTGATGTCACCTTAATGCTCTCACAAATAAAATATTTCTATTGGAATGTCAGAAATGACAAAGCAGTGCGTTACAAGAATGAATGTTCTTCTTGAGGATATTTTGTATGAACACCAGTATAGTAATTTCATAAAAGATGCTTTGTAAAGGTGATTTGTAGTACTTGCTATAAATAATTTATTTAATATGTTTCTTCTAATGTTATTTGGGCTTTCTTGTAGCCAAATGCCAAATGCCCTCTCTGTAGGAATGAGCTTCGAGTAGAGCACTTGGTGGAATGTCCCCTAGAAGAGGAAATAGACTCCAGTAATGGAAAGAAGTCTGATCAGGAGTGGATATCCAGTTCAAAGGTACGTTCCATTTTGTTTTACTTGGCTTTCATTAAGGTTTTGCAGGAGCACGCTCTAGAATTTTTATGTAAATATGCTGAACATACTTTACGTATGCATAGTATACTTTAAATTATTATTTAAAAGTGCACAGTGTGTCTAGCCAGCACAGGAGAAAATGCATAATAAAAATCTTATCACAAACAAATTTTGCAGCAGGGAAACGACGAAAGGTGTGCCAGTTGTCATTTGATGCTGGTCATTGTGCCATACATAGATGTGTATTAATTAAATAAAACTTGCGGTAAAAGAGCTGTTGCTTTGCCTTTTGTTTCTGTTTCTGAAGATGGTGTAGTTCTATAACCACTGAAACTATTCAGCTCTTAATTTACTTTTGGAAACTAAAAATTTAAATAAATTCTTCTTTCTTAAAACTTGTCTAAAGAATATATATTGTGGTCTAGAGGGGAAAACTAAATGGGCATATATAACACTTGTCAGATAAACGAGTGAGATATTTTTATTTTAATTTACACAGACCTATTTGTCAAGGTCTGCCACATCATTTTTTGCCTTGTCTTCATTGTGCATTTGCTGCCAAAGATTAAATCTTCCTGCTTGTACTTTGACCTTTTGGTTTTGAGAATGCTTTTCACATTAAATTTTATTTTAATTTGTAATGAAGTTATTGTTCTTTCAAAAGTTGGTTATAAATTTATTCCCTAAAAATATTTCTGTGGAGATCTACGAACTAATTTAGGATATTGTGTTCTAGGATAATTTAAGATTTAAAAAAAAAATATTTTTTTTCTTTTTTACCTGATGCGGTTACTTGCATTCTCTGGTTAGTGGTTCTTTACCTCATCGCAGCTAAACCTTACATGAGAAAACTGGCAATGTTCTGCCTCAGATCCAGTTCCTTGCTCCTTATGTTCTCATGTTGGTCCCAAGAGTGCTTCTGGTGCCTCCTCATCCTTGGTCATACCTAGCCAAGGGTCTTGCATAGCTTATTGGCTTGAGCATTGCTGGGGGAAGCCTTTCTGCTTCTTGAGTATTGCTACAGTAGAGCACTTGCCTTGTGGCTGTCCCTTGCTTAAGCCTTACTTTTCAGAGTTCCAGTACTCTATTCTTTTTTTCCATATGCCCTGGAGGTAGTGGAGGTGTTGACTCCGGACAGTGGGAAGTATATCGGACAGTGGGAAGTATGTTGGTGAAAAAGGGGTTTGTGAATCCCCTTCCCCAAAGCACCATCAATCACCCTGTAGTTTGTGACCGTTTGAAGTGCTTAACCCTTGGTTTTCCTTTGGAAACTAAAATAAACCCTACCCACAGAATTTAAGATTAGTTCCTTTAAACGGTGTTACTGAACAGTGATTTCTCAATTGATGTGAACTTCATCAAAGCACCTGTAGGAGTAGAATCTAACCAAGTCCAAACAAGTTGCATAAGTCTTCATTTGATTTTTCAGATAAATGCTCTCATGCATGCTTTGATAGAACTACGGAGGGCTAATCCGACTGCTAAATGTCTGGTTGTTTCCCAGTTCACAACTTTCCTGTCACTGATAGAAAATCCCTTGAAGTAAGTAGAACTACTGTAATTTTTAATAAACGTGCTTTTATGGTGTTTTAGAAAGATCTCTCTAAGAATACAGTATGCTTTTGATTTTTAGCACTTCAAAAGAGGAATAAATTGCTTAAATACTTTGTTTAGTGGAATAAAGCCATGAATCTCATTCTCGTTATTTTTAATGTATCACCTGTTAAATGCAGAATTTTAAATATGCATTTCAAAGTAGAGGTCAGGATTTTAATGTATTTATTTCCTGTTGTCATAAAAACAGATTGTTAAATTGATCATTTTTACTTTCTCTTCAGAGAATCGGGGTTTGCCTTTACTCGTTTGGATGGGTCAATGGCACAGAAGCAAAGAGTAGAAGCAATTCAGTGTTTCCAAAGTAGCCAAGCAGGATCCCCAACTGTAATGCTTTTGTCTCTGAAAGCAGGTGGAGTTGGATTGAATCTGACAGCAGCTTCCCGAGTATTTTTAATGGATCCTGTGAGTAATGGGCAGTTCATAATGATCTGGCTTAATCTAGGTGAAGCTCTTTTGGTGTTTTCCTGAGACAGAGGGAAAGCACCTCTGAGAATGAATGACACTGGTGAGTATCAGTTAAAGGGTAAACAGGGCTTTTCTCAATTTGTTTCCCTGGCACGTTTTTGTTCCAACACAGTATTTTTGTGCTGTCCATGTATTTACTGTGAATGGAAAGAATGCTAGTAGTACTGTTAACAAAGTGGTGTGATACCTTACAGTGCAGCATTTGATATCGGTTCCTTCTTTATTTTTTTAATCTTTATTTCTGGTACTTTGGAATGTGGTTTTCTGTTTGTTTTATTTAATAACTTCAAAAGCCATAAAATGGAATTTCAGGAACAGTCTATTTTTGTTCTGTGTTATGATGCAGTGCTGTTCCACTCTAGTCTTCTCTGTTATTTTTGTGAATTTATTTATAAATAAAGACATTAGTCTGAGGTTACTTTTTGTGGTTGTAAGAGACTGAGAAAGATCATGGTATCTAAATTTAGGAAGTTTTTCCCTTTCATTGAAGCACTTGGGAATGCAACATTATTGGTAAGGAACAAAAATGTACATTACATTTATTGATAGCAAAATGGTATTCTTAACAGAATCTATTCTGTCTTCTTGTGTCGTCGTACAAAATTGAACTTTTTCTGTTCACTTGTTCACTTCCTCCCTTCCCCACTGTTTACTCCGCTGCTCTGATACCCTAGTTTTTTGGCAGTTGGAAACAGACAAATTCTGCAGTTTGTGAACTTAAAAACAAAACCAAGTAAACGAAAATAATAGTGTAGCTTTGGACTTTGGCATCTAGTAACACCAATAGTAGAGAAAAACTAGCTTGGACATCAGGTTAGTGATAATAACAGCATGAAGATAAAAGCCATTTGCTTAATAATCTAAAGGAACTAAATGTGAGTGAGAGTATGGAGAAGTTGCCTTGGAAAAAGGTTTTTTGTGAATTGCGACGCATCTTCACAAGTATTGTTTCTGTATGTATTGCATTGAATAGTTCAGTTAGAAGGGACCTACACCACCATCTAGTCCAACTGCTTTTTTTTTTTTTTATTTTTCCTTTCTTTTCTGTACTTTTTCTGAATAAGAAAACTTGTGGAAAGTCCAAGAGCATTTTCATTTTTTGTGAAGAACATTAATGAGGTATAACGCATACACTGTCCTGCAGCAAGCAGTTGTAAGAAAATAAGCTATGCATTGTTAACACTGAATCGTCTACAGTATATACTTATACCTCACAAACCAGAGACAAATATAATTGCAGCCTTTATCCACCATTGCACAACTTCTCCTCGTCCTGCTGCTAACCATCCCAGGCGGCAGTGGTTGACTGCTTATATTTGATGAAGGGGCACATGATCTTTTATGATCTCACTTTTGAATGTTCAGTGGCAAATGAGACTCGGTCATGCATTAGCATTCCTTGAAGTGAATTAGCAACAATAATAGGATTTCAGAAGCAGAAATGCCTCTGGAGCCAGTGGAGTAATGAGTGTTTCTACTCAAATTCTGTGGATTTGTTGTAGGACTGTAGCTTAGAGGTCTGCATTCTTTCTCTGAGAGGTGTTACACCACAGTGTGAGGGAGGAACATTTATCCAACCATATCCAATCACAGACTACTTTCTCCACCCCCCCTTTTTAAAATTGTTTGTTTATTAAATACAATCATATCTGCTGCATTTTCATGTTTAGGAAGAAATATGAACCTTTAATGTGAGAGTATCACAAGTATACAGATGTTTCTCTCAGGCTCAGGTTTCTTCATATTTTCTGATGTGAAATACAGAATCGTTTGTATGAGATATTGCAGAAAGGCATAGAGGTATTGCAGTTTTCCTTTGCTCGACTGATGAGAGCAGAAGAGTGAGAGCAGTACACTTTGGTCCTCCTTGAGTACAGCAAAGACAGAATGAAACATGGTTGTGCATGTTTGGGCTAGGTCCTTCCTCGAGACATCACCTTGTTTGTACAGCCAGAGAAGTACTAGTACGCTTTGCTATACGTAGCTTGCCAGGAATGTTTATGTTTCTGTGACAGATACATCATTTGTTGCACTTCTGCTCGCTACCTTAGATTGGAGAAACAAGGCTGTTTGGCTTTTGTCTTGCAGCTTGATGCCTTGAGTGTATTTAGGCATCAGAGGTTCTTAGAATCTAAAATGAATTTTTTGTGCTAGGCTACTGCTGTTTTTTCCCCCCCTTCTATAGAAAGGAGTCATTCAGAAGAGTTCCTAGGTAACTTTATGCAGGTGACATGGCAAGGTGAGCCCTTTGCATGAGACTTGCTTATCACAGACAGAACATTATTACACCTTGGGTAGATATAAATATCCATTCTGTGAGAACTAGTAGTATACCTTTAGATAGAAAAAACATGTTGGAAAGATGCAGAGCACAGACTTGGCGTTTCACAGATCCTTATATTTAGTGTTATATCCTAAGCATAAGTAGGAACAGCTACACTACCACTTGGTATTCAGCAAGTTTCTTGTTTACCTAAGTTGGTGATTATTGCATATACTAATGGAAGTATACATGGGCTTGATTAACAGTCAGGGGACTGAAGTCTAGTGATAAATAACAGCCTGTGTTCAGATGGTTTAAGGTTTGCTATCAGGAAAAGGGTACTGAGGCAATTAGTATATGTAGTGTTTATTTTGGAATTAAAACCATAATGAGATTGTCTTGATGTCTTCTAGACTCCTGACAAATTTCATTTTTAAAGCGTTTACCTGAAGTTCCTGCTTGTTAATGCTTGTTAAGAATATATAACTAGAAGTTCTCATAGCTTTCTTTATAGTGGGATACTTAAGGAGTGAGACATTAGGTTGGGAGTAATTAATCAGCAAGCAATATTTGTTCAAGAGCTGATGGTACAATAACTTCTTTGTGATTCCATGTGCGTCTTACTATGTATTTTGAAGGGAGGTTATTTAACTTGTTCATTGCTCCTACTGATAGGCCTGGAATCCTGCTGCAGAAGACCAGTGTTTTGACAGGTGTCACAGGCTGGGTCAGAAGTATAATGTTGTTATTACAAAGGTGAGTTGAGAGATGATATGTTTGAACAGTTTTTTTTGTTATCAATAAATAAATTATTTTCCAAAAAGCTTTACTGTATTTTTAAAATAATTGTGACAGCATATATCTCACCAGTAAACTTAAATTGTGGTGTGATTTTTGAAGTGTGGGCTTTGGATTGCAAGATTTTATGGATGTAATCTATTTCCTATGAAATAATAATAATAGAAATTAGATGCCCCTGTTGAGCTATTTGGAGTGACTATGATGGGGTAGTATTGCTGTTGCCTAGCCTGGCCATGACAGTTCATTGTCTTGAAGGTATGTAGAATGCTTTTGCTTTTGTCATAGCAGCTTGTTTAGCTGCAGAAGAGCAGCTGGTCTGTCTCATGCATACCCAGTCACGAAAATATTACTTGGGAAGCTGAAGACAGGTTTGTAATAACAAAATAATTTAACTGTGTTTTAGGGTACTCTGCTTTTTAACTTTTTTTTTTCCCAAGTACGTAAATTTCTCATCATAAACTTTTAATTAAAAAAAAAATCAACCTTTATTTCAGTGGGGCTTTTTGTGTATTTCAGTTCATTGTGAAAGATTCAGTGGAAGAGAATATGCTGAAAATTCAGAACAAGAAGAGGGAACTTGCAGCAGGAGCCTTTGCTTCCAAAAAGCCTTCAGGAAGTGAAGTAAAACAAAGAAAAATTAATGAAATTAAGGCTCTAATTGATTTATAGCTTGAAACTGTGGTATTTTGAGTAAATAATATATTCCATGTTTTAGTTAATATTGCTCTTCAAGTTACATCTCATGCTAACTTTTAGTTTCGCTGGTTTTGTGGTCAAAATGTAAATGCTTCAACTAAATTATGAAAATTAATTTGCTCCTAAATGTTTAATTTAGAACCACATTAACTTGTTTTGTACTCCTGAAATCTTTCCACTGTTCATTTCTTTGAAATGTTGCTTATGTACAATGCTTAATAATTCATAAAATCCCTCAAAAAAGAAATGCATATTTATGTATTCTAACTTGCAAGAATTTAATCTCTTTTTAGACGAGAAAAGATAGTAACAGGTAAATAACATGTTTTGTTTTCAGACAAAACTCTTAAGAAATGAATTGGCTTCATGTTTCAATCTCAGCGTTTCCTGATAACCAAACAGATCATCTGGAGCCCTCAGCACAGGACAGACCTGGAGCTGTGGGAGCGGGGCCAGAGGAGGCCCCAGCAATGATCTGAGGGCTGGAACCCCTCTGCTGGGAGGGAAGGCTGGGAGAGCTGGGGCTGTTCAGCCTGGGCAGGAGAAGGCTGCGGGGAGACCTGAGAGCAGCTGCCAGTGCCTGGAGGGGTGGCGAGAGAGCTGGAGAGGCGCTGACACAAGGGCAGGGAGTGACAGGACAAGGGGTGATGGCTTTAAACTGAAAGAGGGTAGGTTTAGATTAGATATAAGAAAGAAATCCTTCCCCATGAGGGTGGTGAGGCCCTGGCCCACGCTGTGCAGAGAAGCTCTGGCTGCCCACTCCCTGGCAGGGTTCAGGGCCAGCTTGGATGGGGCTTAGAGCACCCTGGTCTGGTGGAATGTGCCCCTGCCCATGGCAGGGGGGTTGGAACTGGGTGATCTTTAAGGTCCCTTCCAACCCAAACCCTTCCATGATTCTATGATCTGGATTTTTTGTTCCAGAATAGGTGGTTAGTGACTACTTCATAAGGAATTCTTACTATTGCAGACTATGTCTGAAGATTGTATTTAATTCAAAAATTTAAAATAGTTCTTTACTATTTCTTAATAATGCACAGGTGCAGCGGGGAGTTCCTCTGATCACTTCCCAAGAGCTAGTAAAAATGAAGTACTTAAATCTGTAAAACACTTTTAATAGTTTACTTCCCTTAAACAGAATTCCACTGATTTTTGTTAAAGTAAATGTTTTCTGATTTAGACAAAGTACTAGAATCATAGGCTTGTATTAATAACACGCTTTCTAATAACTTCTGTACACACTTTAGTAACAATAAGGCTGTGCTATATGCAAAGTAGAATATGACAAACTAGTCAGTGAATCAGTTAGCCCTTGGAAAATAAATTAAACAAAACTTTTTTTAATAGCTGCCAGTTTTCTAACGGGTTTTTTTACACTGCTAAGTACTTTTCCTATCCCATACATATGTCTTAATAGAATGCTCAAGTGCATGCGTATTGATTTAGAGAGGAAGAATTTTCATAAACTACTCACATTTGTATAACCACAAAGTAATAAACAGCACTGAAGAATCTCAGCTGAATGTTAGTTGAATATTCTTGCCTGTTCCTTCTATCTCTTGATTCTGGTCTTCTGTTATGTGTTTTCTTAACACTATGCTGCCTTCCCTCTAATGCTCACACTTAGACCTGGAGGCAGACATTGTTGTGTTTAGGTGCTGTTTAGATTCAGGAAGTGTATTTGGCAGCAGCAAAATGGAATCTGATTTGCTTCTAATGCCTTTCGCCTTTTATGTCTTAGAATACCAGCCGGCTGATTATATGACTTGCAAACAAAGGAAATGGAAAAGGACTGAGAAATAAAGGGAAGATGACAGAGTTTGGTATAGATGTCATATCTTTCACTTTCCTGAGGCTGTGGGTAAATGCTTGACCATAGTATGAGTGACAGAGGCTACAACAGAATGGTTTTATAGGTTTTCTTTCTTTACTAACTATATTTGTTAACCCAAAACATGCAGGTTTTCATCTTATTCAGCATCTCTCCTTATCTTCTTGTGTTAGCGTAACAAAACTTACATGCTAAACCAAATTTTCAGGTTGGTATGGTCTTGCTTTTACACTTTCAGTTCTCTCCAACTAAGCTTAAAAAGAAGTAACGTGCCTATTCTCTAGTATGAATACAGACAAGGGGAGCAAAACTAAGGCTGTTCAGCTGTCTTCAAAAGAGTATTTTGCCATTTTCCATTGGGTATTTGGTGAGCATGCAGAACTCCACTATTTGTACTTGTTGGATAAAGTATACTTTCATCACTACAGATTGTAACAAGTAATCCTTCCTGCTTTCACACAACTTCAAATTTACCTGTTAAAAAAAAAAAAAACAACACAGCAAAAGAAAAACCCACACAGGAAAGGTCTGGTTACAACTGGGACTTAGCATTTTGGCTAAATGGTGACCAAGGAATCTTAGAGCAATTAAGTAGTGAAAAACAAGTTAAACTAACTGTCATACCCAGATTATGTCTTCTGCTTTACCAGCAAAGTATGAGAGCTCGTTGATTGTTTATTTTATCTTTAGGCAAAAAGTTTAGCACCCTCACTAGCTTTCCTCCTAAAATTCTCCTTTATTAGGAAAGGATGAGATATTTTCATAGTGTTTCTGGAATACTACAGATTATAGTTGTCAAAGACAGAACATTGAGTAATTCGGTTCTGTTCAGATTTTTGGGTAAAGGAGGGATTGAAACTTAGTACAGGTCTTCAGCATGCTTTTGTTACTGTGTTATTTTTACTACTTTTCCATGTGTCTTAAAATACAATGTATAGCCTGAGCATGGCAAAAAAAAAATAGCACTTTCTTTTCCTCTGCACACATGGAAAGAGTAGTTTTCCTAATCAGGGTAGGTAAAGTTACTTAAGCAGCTATTTAGTCTTTCTCTGCCAAAATGGCATCACCATTGTGTGTAGAAACAAGTTCACAGTGAGAGGGCTTACATTAGGGATGATGATTCTTTAGTCACCAAAAGAAAGATACCCTCTTCACAAGCCCTGTGTTGCTTATGTGAGTAGCTTCAGCGTGTACTTCCCCTACTGCCCTGTCCTATACTTAGGGCAAGCTATTAAGGGGATTTGCCCTAAACAGCTCCCTGGCAAATTGCTATACACTCTGGTAATAATTACAGAACTAAAAGCTGGACATTTGCTAATGGTAACTAGAGTAGCATTAGCAAAGCTTAAGGGTTATACTTGTTGAATATTTTAGTTAGACTGCTTCAGAGCTTCCTCTTTTCTAATTTTTTTTTTGAGTTTAGGGAAGCCAGAAATAGCATGACAACTTTATTTTTGTATCAAGTGCAACATTGCAAGTAACAGATAAAACTCAGTTTACTAGTCCCGTAGTATACAGAACTGAAAAATGCATTCTGCCATGCTGTAGGCACTGTGCGTAAGAACCTGGTTAAAACTTCAGTGCAGTTGTGACTGGAAGAGCAAAGCAGTGCTATTACTGTTACATCTGTACCCCAGTGTCAATAATACATTTATGGTAAAGCAGAATGGCTACCACTTTAGTAGCAATCCCATGAATTAGATTTTGGATCTAGAACAGCAAGCAAAGGAATCAATGCTAATCACCTTAATGAGGTGAGGTAACAAACCCAGTTTCAAGGAGTATGTTGAGCCAATTGATCACAACAGAAGAAAATTTAAGCTGAAAATACCTGGTTTTATCTAGTAGGGAGAATTGGAAATTGGGCAGTTACAGGTGGCCCAAGGAATTCTGCTTCCTAGCTTTTGCTCAGTCTTCATCTGTAGCACTGCAGAGGCCTTTAGCCAAGAAGTTTTTCCATCAAGCTACTAGCAAGTGTAACTGACCACCATCTACACCTTTCTAGCTGTTAGTTCTGGAACAAGTCCTTGCATCAACACTTTGAGATGGACATTTCTACTGAAGGTAGGTATCAAGTTTCTTCTTGATGTTGTCAAAGGAATCCACTCCCATATAGTCAGCTTGACCCTGTTCCCACCGTTCCTTGCGTTCTTCTGAAGATACAGTTGGTAATACTGGTGATGGTGCTGATATTGATATGTGGGACACTGCCTCTGTAACCTCTGCCTAAAAGGAAAGGCAGAGTAAAAATACAGAAATACTTTGTACAGCTAAAGTGAGCAACAGGCCATAGAATGGGACAACGAAGTAGATGTTCTCATGCGCAGCAGCAAGCATTGCCAGTGGGCAGGGATTGTGCAGCTTTCCTAGCAAAATAACAAAAGCAGAGTTACAGAAGTTAGCAGGGAGAAAAAAAAAAAAGTTTAAGTTCTTCATACCTCTCTACAGAAGCCACAAGAGAAAGCCAGAGTATAGACCAAGCCCGACAGCTGCAAATAGTTCATTAGAAAGATGTAAGATTAACAAGAGAAAGCACATCTTAAGAGATCAGTAACTTTGGTCTTAGAAAGGTTGAGAACTTAAACTGGCCCATGTGCTAAGCTAAGACTATTAAGTCAGCAGTCAGATGCAAGCTACTAAACTCAGAATGACAACTAGTTAGAAGCATTACTTTGCCTTGATAACTTTTGGGATTCATCACTGCCAGTCTACATAAGTATTCATTCTCTAGTTATCCTAGGCTTGCCTAGATTTTTTCACCATTAAAGATCTGTATGTAAATAATGCACAGAGAACCTTACTAGCTGCAACACAAGAGTTAGCACTCTTTGTATATATTAAAGAAATTACTACAGTATAAGTTCTGATGCACCCTTAGCTTCTTATGTAGTTCATTTTAGGCAAGCAGACAGCTATGTTCAAGGCCACTATAGCACACTTCGCTTCTGCAGTGTTAATTATTCGAAGCTTAAAAGAACAAAGCCAAAAATCCCTGCGTCCCACAAACTACACTACACTCATGCTTTGAGTTGGACCAAGGGAAGGGAAATTAGTGGAATGGTAAAGAACCCATCACTCATACTTCGGTAGTTTCTACAAGAACATTAAAGCACATACCATGTTTACACCTGTAGGAATTTCTTTAACGACTCCATGCTGTTCTAATAATGGTAGAACATTAGCTGTATAGGTAGCCCACCACATGTTGAGGAATTCTGGGTGAACTATTTTAGGGTCATCCATGTTGCCTTTTATGCTTTTTGTTCTGGAGTCATATGTATAGTTCCATGGCTTTGTACTTCCCAGGAAATGTACCACTTTAGTATTTGCACCAAACCTGTTGGACAGAAAAAGTTAAAACACAGTTTGTGCAGGTGTCTAGAAAACAGGAGTTTTGACTGGGAGACAAACCCCTGCAGTTTCTGTAGGTGTCCAGAAAACAGAAATATGACTATATTTGGGAGGCTAAACACTAAATTATCAAACTGCCAGTGCCTACTGGGACTGAAAGCAGCACTATACAACAGAAAAAATGCGAATGGAATTCTACATTACACTAGTCAGAATACAGCCAAAACCTAATGGTCTGGGCTATTTCAGTACTTACAGCCAACTCAAGTCTTTAGGTACAGTGAAGTCCATAGCTCAGGAGAGCAGTCTCAAGCAGCCGTTGCAATCAGAAGTGGTTTTAAAAGTGAAAAAGATTCTACTCCAAAGTCAGTGATCCAGGCAGTTAGGCATTAAAAGCATTATGTAGAGAAGGGTCAGTGTTAGAGTTACCCTTTCAGTTTACAGCTCTGTAGAAAAGGATCATTGGAAGGCCCGGCTGCAGGAAGACTGTCCCTGCAAAATAATAGCTTTATATAGCCTAGGCATTTCAGAGGACTTCTGATCTTGGTGCAGCAGGGTCTTGCTAGATAACCACCCGCTATTTTCTACATAACCTTAGTTTAGCCAAGGATGAGTTTTGTGATGGTGGCTTTTTTTGTTTCTTTTTAAAACTGTTTTAACTCAGTTTTCAATATGGACTTCTAGCTTTGCCCCAGATGTTGCCAGAATGTTCTTTTGCATTAAGAGTGTAGATGACATGCATCTCTTTTGAAGTAAATAACGCTAAAAAAGATAGCATTCATTCTATTCTTCTATGGTTCCAGAACTACTTGAATCAGTTTTGTGAACAAGCAATACCAGTCTCTCTAGTAACAGTGACTGTCTCACCTAGTTTAGTTTGCATCCTGTGTTAGGATTTCTTCTCAACATAGTATGATTAAAATGGATAATAATGCCAAACTAGTTTGTCTAACATAAATGACCAGTACACCCTGGTCATTTTGACTGGGACTTAGATGTTTAAGGAGTTTTATGTATGGAGACTATGTGGGCATGTTTCAAAAAAAAAAAACAAAAAAACCAAAAAACCTAAAACTTTAGAATATTCAAAACAAGGCAGTACGTGTTTAGCTGGGGGGGAGGGGTTTGTACTACTGTAAGATCCTTGACTGTATTTCAATATTCATGTTGAATTTTTTTTTTAACACAGCTGATCTTATTGCAGAACGAAAACTTATGCATGTGTGAAACAAAGTCAAGTATTTGCACTAATTGCAAGAAAAAAAAAACAACCCTGTCTTTAAGAGGTCGGTTCCTGGGCTTTAACTTTAAAATCTCTATGTTGAGATTTAGTATAAGAGAGCTACCTTAGTTTAATTATCTGTCACAGTACTATTTAACAGCCTGAGTTTTCTTAAGCTGCTGCCGTTCTGAGGAAACTTGTCGTTGTTGAAAAAACAAAGCTATTTAAGCTAGAGAATGCCCAAGTGGTGTGATGTTACACTTGCTGCAAATGGAGAAGTGTACTCTTAGTATTCTGTCCACTTAAGACCTGTACAACAGTTGACAGATGCCAAGTTTCTTCAATGTTTTCAGTATCTTCTTTCTAGATACCTTCTAGATGTGCAATACTTTCTTTTGACATTTAAGTTCATCTGTTAGGAAGCTTTACGTCCGCACTGGCCTCAGCTACTAATCCATCTTTCCCCATCTCTCAGAAAAGTCCTTCATCAATGTTTTGAAGTTAGAGAGCATTTGTCATGAATTGGCATTTTCCTTTGGAAAAAGGATTACCGAGACTGCTGTGAAATCTAGTCTCGCTGTACAAAGCTGTGAAAAACTTAGCTATTGATGTCAGTAGGTTTAAATTTCACTTTATTCCAACTGCTGATTATCAGGAGTGTAGCGGCTGATCCAACCAAAGGAAATTGTTCCACCTATTGAGCTGGGCATTCTACTTAAAAGGGCTGCACTTCCAGCATTCTACTTCTGAAGGTCTTCTGAATTCAGTTAAGCAATTGATTCAGTCAGTTAAATAGGATTTTTCTCAGGACCCCCAAATCCAGTTAGTCATTTGTGGCAACAAGGTCATTTGTAAATTTAAGGTCATGTGACTAACAATCAGCCAGCCATGGAAAGAGGACATACTTCACAATAGATGTTAGCTTATCAAATGCTATCCAAGTACTTAGTCGTTCTTAGGCTTGCATATATTTCTTTAAATAAGTGTTCCACTTTTAGCACGACAGGTTTTCAGATGGTATTCTGATCACAAGACATAGTTTGATCTTGAGCCAGCAACAGTCCTGCTTATGCTAGCTGCTGCTGCTTTAGACACTAGTAACCTGATGTCATTCAGAGATCAGATTGTTTTTATGCAATTGGTACTTCACCCCTCCCCCCTTTGCAACTCTTAATGAATAAGAGTTTCTGTGTTAACATTTCAGCTTCCCATGCTTCGTCACCTTCCTCCAGTGTTTCTTATAACACTTTCAGTGACCCTGCTGCTGACATACTGTTTACTCACATGCCAAATCTCATACTGCTAGCTACGGAAGATGCAGTTTTCCTTACACAGGAAACATGCAGTGGTGTGGTAGCTGGCTGTAGTCTTTGTTCCATCTTGCTATGACTTAAGGAACTGTCTGAGATCTAGAAAGACTGTTGGGAGAGAATTCTAGCTTTATACAAGTCTTTGTTCATCATCTTTATTTGAATGGTATAGGCTGATTAGATGAACTCTTAACTACTGGTTGTCAAATACCCCAAGTAATCTAAGTGAGGAAAGGATATCTAGGTGGGAACGAGATCACCAGTGACATGAAGTTCAGCTCAGGCTGATTCAAGAGCTACTGCCTTTGGTTAGAGCTGTAATAAGATGGTACCCTGCAAGTGACCTGTCAAATGTGCTTACTCTGAATCAAATTCAGTGCTACCATGAAGGGTGAGTGTTTCAAGCTACAGATGCAACTTTCTCTCTGCATTTATCATGAGATCGTTCATTTAACTAGTATCAATTCATTTTTAAGAATAGAATCTATCATACTTTCTTTTAGTGACACTAATGGTCTCCCTTCAAAAAAAAACCATGTAAGTTAACATTGTATCCGTTTATTCTGTTGGAAGAAATTAGTTTATACGCTCTGAAAGTAGTCTTAAAATTTTGAACTTACGCTTTAAATGCTGGAAGGTAGGAATATATAGAAGTGCTGCTCAAATTATAAATAAATGGTAGATGTTTGCTCATGTCTGTTGTTGCCCAGCTGCTGAAGAAGCTGTTTAATAACCCCTGATCTGCACCTGAAAGAGAAAACATTAATAGACTACCAGCATCAGGTAGCTGTTTTAGGCTCTTTTTCAGTCACTTCACTAGGAGCAGGTACTGTAGCTGTCATGCCCAGTACAAGTCTGGCACAGAGCACTAGAGTTCTATTTGTGAAGAACCCGTAAACCTTGCAGCCTTTGAAAATCCACAAAACGCAGATAATGAAAGAGGTAGTATGTGTGAGGTTACTTTTGCTAAAAGATAGTAAGCTGTTCACAAACCCTACCATTCAGTTTCTTTTACAGCTTAAGTTAAAGACGTATAAGGCAGCAAAAAACCAGGACTTCACAACTGAGTACTATTCAGCTTCAGGAAAGCTGTAGGGCAGAAGATCAAGTGCCAACAATTAGTTTTGTTACTTACGCTTACAGATGCGTGACCAACATCTCAACACCAGAGTTAGGGTATCAGTAGTCTGTTAGACCTGCAGCCCTGGATGCATCTACCTACACTGTGATCTGATAAGGAAAGCACATTCAGTCTTGGTGATAACTCTGGTAAGACTCCATCAAATCCCTTAACAGGGTCCTTAATAGGCATTCCTAGTTCTGCACTAAAAAGCTGCTGACTAACCCCTAAGCAACGATAAAATCTAAGTTATGGCCAGACCTACTGTGTTGGGAGGGGTCACCTGTTGGTTTGCAAGTAGAGGGTGTAATGAGGTCAAATGAGACTGAAGTTGTTTGGTATGTCAGTAGTACTGTAGCTAAAAAGAAAGCCTCTGGCCTAAAGCAGACTAGTTTATAAGCAGCTACTGAGAAGCAAAACCTGCTTATTTATATCTCTTCATTCTTTATTGCAGTAAATATACTTAGTCTTTAAGAGCTAATAGTTCCTGTTTTGGAGGAGCTTGAAGGGAGTCTCTCAACTTTCATTTGCTGTCTTCCCCTCACCTGTAACTGCACTTACAAGTTGCATTGCCAAGGAGTAGGTAAATGAAGAGCTTAGTTAGAAAAGAGACAACAGTTTATTTTAATCTTTAATTTCCTAAAGCACTCGGCCTCTGCTGACTTGGGAAAGGTGGGGTTTTTTTGTTGGCCTATGATTAGATTTAGGGTAGTACTGAGGTTTACACCCTCACTGCTGTTTGAGCAGAATTTGCTTTTTGCAACTGAAGTATCTAGACACTGGGCATAAACTTAGATGTACAGACAGTACACTGACAAATATAAAATCTCAGTATCCTGTTACAGCTTTCAGCATACATGCAGATTGCAGAGTGAGAAATTGCCTAGAGACTCAGTCCAGTAATTTCAAACTTCTGACTTGCCTCTCAACCCAGAAAGGAAAGAAAGCACTTTTGTAGAGAACAAAGAAACCTGACGAGTGCCCTGGTCTTTACTGAACTATATTTCATTTTAACTTCTAACTTAATGCTGTGTTAAGAATGCGTATGTTAACAGTAAGATCATGTAAAGAGAAGAAAGTCTGGGATGCCGTCTCAGAACAGACGGCCCATAACTGAAGGGGCAGCAACTATGTATTTAACTTATTCTACAGGACTTTCTCTCACTCAGATTGTTTTACATACTCTTCTTTTTTTTCCAGATTGCATGCATTTGTGCCAAAGCAGCCACTGAAAGCGGCATTTAGTTGTCCTAGTGCAGACTTCAACAACAGTCTCATTGTATAAACTGGACATAAGGTGAAAGAATCAGGCAGTAGTTACACTACCTACACATCTACAGATACAGTCTTGCTGCATTACATCTTTATATCTAAAAGCAACCATTTTAGATCCCCAGCTAAAGAGCCAGAGGATTGTGAAAGCAATAGCAATGTTCTTAAGGTATCACCAGTACTACCAGATTTCTTTTAAAATAAAACGTTTTTCACCCTTCCACTACTTTTAGATGGTATCTAGAATTATTACATGACATATTCCTCACTATCTAGAAAGGTGAAGTTCAAATAGACAAAGTAGTTGTCTATGTTAGTGGCCATCGCTCCACCATTTCTGGACAACAGCATTACATAGGAGGCATCTGTCCGCCGTTATAAACATTAAATACTATGCAAAGTCTTGCATTTTTAGGTACTTCTACTGCAGATGGTGTGCTTAGAGCTTTACTTCAACTATGCGTAGCTTGGTAGCTTATGCAGGTAGTGTAAGTCTCCATGGTCTCATTACTCAGATCAGTGCTACTATTTAATAGCAACTGAATAAATTTTAAAGCTGAAGTACAAATTACAGTTCTAGAAATTTGGTACCTAAACCATTAACCCACCATTTTTGCTGTTAAGAACTGCAACAATTGCTTCATGTTTAGGACATTGAGGAAGTTTCACAATTGTGTGGCTTTAGTTTTCAAGTCAACATGCATACTGTGGAAGCAGGTCTATTCTTTTAAAGGACAGGTGTCTTAGACCTAGAAGATGAGGTCTGCTAGCAGTTGAGCACAAAGCTTAGAGGAGACAATCACCAAGTCTCAGATGTTTCTGGAGCTACTCAGTCAATTTGCACAAAGATGTGGGTTTGCCTGTTTTGGTTTTTTTTAGATTTTCTTTTTGGGTGGTTTGTTTTGTTGTTGTGTTTTTTTTGTTTGGGTTTTTTTTTTAATGCAAGAATTCAGTAACATGCTACAGCTTTTGCCATTGATCAATTTACACCCAACATTTGGGAGCACTCCCAGAGCTACCAGCTTGCTACCTTGTCAGTAGCAAGGTACAGACAGACCCTTCATTACATTGCAGTACTCATTTTCAGTAGAGTTTATTCATATGGTAACATTAAGCATCCAACTGCGACTGATGCTCTTTAGGAGACTGCACAGTAACAGGGATTACTCTGCAGGCCAAGGAGCAACACCTAGAATTTTTACTGAAAGGTAAGTCAACAAGCTGGGTAATTGCCTTCGATTAAAAGTTCCATTTTATGGTCTATTTATGTAGTTCTCCTGTAGCTTTTTCAGATATACTTTGTTTTGTACCACAGTAGTTACATTATGAAATTTAGTGACAGGAGACAGTCATTCAGAAGCCTGAACCGTAGAAGTCTTCCAGCAATGTGTGCATTTACTGCAATGGTAATAGATTTAGGAGACTTACAGGACAGCAGAACTTGGCTTCTCAAGCTTAAATCTGGCACAGTGGCCAATCCAAAGTGACCTATAGTGGGAAGCAGCCAAGGCTACATGCACTTGATATTGGGAAAAAGACAGTCACCACCCTATAATGACAGGAAGCCATCACATAGCATATGAAGCAATAGTTGCATCTTCAAATGTTTATTTCTCTGAAGCTTCATTCAAGTTATCAGGACTATTTTTTCCACAGCAACTTGAGTGAGCATACAACATTGAAGCCTTGAGTGTTAGGAATGCATGAAGCATAGTACTGCAGTTTTGTTTGCTAATGCATGCACTGTACTTGCTACATCTTAAGATTTCCTGTTACGTGATTCTACATTGCTTATGCTTACAGCTCCTAGTTTGGAGGCCAAACTCTTAGGCTTTTTATTTCATGAAGCCTGAAAAAAATAATTTTACTACATATTATAACGATAGCCTTTATTGCCAGAAGGATATAATTTTTGTGTAGTTCCACTGAGTTCAGAATCCTATCATACAGAGTCCCCATGACATGTGTAGTTACTGAGTCATCCCAACCACTATTACGATTTTGGTCTAACTTCTATTGAAATATAAATTGATACATACCATCAAAGCTGCCTTTCTCTGTGGCAAACTGTAACAGCTGATTGTATGTTTCAATAGAAGGTCGGTAAACAAAAACTCCAGAATTAAAACAGTCAGGCCAGCCTGGATCTGGTGCTGCAGACAGCTCTTCTCTCTCAAAAAGCTCATCGATATTTGACAAAACCTAGTTGTAAAGGGGGTAAAAAATTGTTTTCTGGTTTTTAGGTTAGGAATTGGGGTATCACGTTTTCATGGATTCTGACATCCACCTTAAGACATGAAAGAAAGTTCTCGTATCGATGCTGTTGTCTTGTGGAAGACAATAGTTTATGGAGATAGTCCCCACAGACTCCTTTACAACTAATTTAGATAAAAGAGGCACAAATGTTTTCAGAGTTACTAGTCCAAACAAAAAGGCTTCTCTTACCCCTCCTCTCAAAAAAAAACCAAAACCACCAACCCTCTCTCCCCCCCCAGAAAAACCCCAAACAAAACCAGAAACAACCCACAGAAAAAAATATCCAACAACCCCCATACCAGGGCCTTGAAGTGTACCATGAGACATGACCACTTACCATCGTGTCCGCATCCATGAAAACGCATTTTGAAAACTGTGTCAGTTCCCAGCAGTGCAGCTTTGTTAGTGTGACACCCAGCTCAGGCCTTTTCATTAACGCCAAGTGTGCTGAATCCCCACTATCCAAGATGTTTACCAATATGACTTCATCAAAGACTTTTTCCAGCACTCTCCTGGGGAAAGAGTCAATTGCCAAGATTCAGTTCTATTGTTATTCCAGTACCAGACCATGTGACAGATTCCATAAACAGAAGTGGAATAACAGGGAACCTGGCAGTATTTCTTACACCATCAGTAAGAGTTGACTGCATGTGCTGGAATGCACAAGTACACGTCTGCCTCAAGGTTTCTAGTTTGTAATGGGCACAGTTTGGGAACAAAGAAGTTTGGCTGGGTTTTGGTTTGTGTTTTTTTTTTTTTTTTTTTGTCTCCAGAAACAGGGCTTTAGTTGGCATTGCTATCAAGTCCAGTAGGTCATGGCTATGTAGTACAAACTTTCCAGAGAGCTTTTTTTCAGCCAGACTGATTTTTGGCAAGTTAATCATCTACTTTGAGCAGGCAATTAAGAAATGGGAAGCTGTTAGAGTAGCTTGAGTAGCTGAAACAGAAGTTTGTGCAATAGTTATGACACTGTTCTGGATTTGTGACTGTTAGGGACATCTGACTAGACCCAGTTGCTAAAACTTTACCTCAAAGTTTTAAAGACTCAATTATGGCTGTAGGTACAGCAGAGTTTTGACCCAGTATCACATTCACCTAAGGAAGACGCTTAAACTTTCAGACAGTGTAGTGAAATTTTGTAGCAGATATCCAACCTTTGCTTTACCAGCAGTAAAGCATTAGTTCAAGAGAGGTTAAGGAGTTCATGCTGCTTAAGATATGAAGCATCTGTAAAGTCCCACTATTTTACACTATATCTTGAATGCTCAGCAATTATCAGTACAGTGTGAGCCACAGAGCTTGCAAATGAGTTTTAGAACTCTGCCTTGCAAGGCTGTCTTTATACTGACAGTTTGGCATGAACAGTTGCTTCTGAACTTCAGGCATAACTTGTTAGCGGATACAGAGTGAGAAATGCAAGTTCCAGTTACACCACTAGGTAGGTAGGTATCACTGGTCGAAGGGCATAGTACTAATTGGCTTGCACTAGCACATAAACACATTCATGATTCATCTTAAAAGGGCACACTCACCTAATAGGCTAGAATGGATGTTCCTATATGTAACATCTTTATACTGATAAGGCTGTTTATCTACCAAGAGACTCCAGGGAGAGTCACTCCATTTATTATTAAGCCACTTCTCTACTATCTCTATAAACTGAGAGATCTTTTCAGAAGAACTTCCCCATGTAGAGAATCTTGACCTATCATCTGTAGTTCATGTAGCTATTAAGCTAATCAGGTTTTTACCCTCCTCTTACATGTGGAAAGAACACCCAGTCCGCTCCATACTGAGACTGTTCTAGAGAGGCTGTAGGAAGCAGTTGCCTGTTAATTTCATTTGTTGTACTGTGGTGACCTCCTTAGATGCCTCTGTCGATCTGCTGATTTGACGTACTTGGTGCTACTTTAGTTCTGCTCATTTTCTTCTCTCATGATAGAATTTGATTTGAAATGTCTGCTTGATTTCAAGAGAGCTGGTGTTACATTATCTCAATCTGGAATGCTTCTGCAAGACAAATAAATACCAATCCCCTACTCCCATCTCCACACATATACACACAACACTAAGGAATACACAGACAATATTGTATTGTCAGACAGTTATAAGTATGATTATGAAAGAGCAAAGATCCAGTTGGAATACCAGTATCAAGCCACAGTTTAGTAACTGCAGAGTATTTGTTAACTCATCATATGGAAGAGAGAAAAACACCACAACAGTTTCATGTTTGAGGAACTTACATAAATCCAGATAGTGTAAGTTGAATTCTGCTAAGCTTAGTTGTTAAGCTTCCAGAGTTTTGGAAGGTTACCATTAAGGAATTTAACGTCTGTTTTTCAACCTTTGCATCAGCAGGAACTGCGGCAGTTTGAAGTAAGTAAGTAACCTTACCTCATAGGATCTGAGACCTGAGGAGTTATGAGTGCAGTCAGCTTCCTTGTTGTTCTGTACTGTTGCAAGGATGAACCAAGTACCAGTGCTCCTTTCACATAGGAGTCATTTGTGGCTAGAGTCACAAAAGACTGGTCTGGAAGAAATGAACTTGGTCAAATTAGCATGATCCACTACTTCATTCTGAGACAGACATAGTATTGTTAGGTAATCATGCTATGAGACCTCTAAAACGTGCCCTTTAACTTTGTGTATTGGGCCTACCTATATGGCTGAACGAAGCAGATTATACTCGCATAGCTATACTTGCTATTAGTAACTTGACACATGAAAAAATGCAGTAAAAACCCAACAAAATCAAAGACTGTTGCAAGAGAAAACCAGTTCCAGTTTGCCCACAGGTTAAACAAGTCACACCAAATGTTAGAGACAATCCAAAAGGTCTAAAGAGCCTTATTTTGGCCATTAATATAATATTTTTAAGCTAAAAGTACTGGGAGTCAGCGAGCTTGCATTGATCTAAAGTTACTAACAGCAGAGTTTTGTAGAGTTACTCCAGGTTCAGCTCTGAACCCTGAAGGTAGGGCAGTACAAAACTTACATTTAATTTTCAAATGAAAGTAAGCATTGAATTAGATCTTGGACAACAATATTAAGTTTTGCTAGCTCAGGATTTTGCAGATGAGTTGTTCTGCAACCCATGGTTGCAGCTCTATCACAAGAATGCAAGATTTAAATGGGAAGTAACCAGTAATATGATAAGCAACTTAAGACTTGCAGCAACAGTTTTTGCTCTTCAAGCAAAAAGAGGTAAGGTTGGACTGTTACTATAATCTTCTGCTCCAGCTGTATCTTGAAAATAGATTAAGATGGATCACTTTGCCATATACTGGTTACTGAGGCCATATAATACAAGCTTTGCATTCTTCCAATTGTCATGTTGTTTTAAACCAACAGGGTGGGACCGACAAAAGCAAACAAGTAACTTCTAAACTTCTTCAATTCACTGTTAACTACTGTCATGTAGTACTCCTTTCCAAGCTACGGCACTTTATAAGGAAGTGTGCTCTTTTCTACCAAACTATTTTTGACACCATTAACAAAAGAGTTTATTCCTAAGAATTTCAAGAGTACATTTTCACATTCAAATTTATTTTAGCAACTGTGACTTCTTTTCTTTAGAAAAGCTGTTAACTAGGTCAGATCAGGAATTGACTGTGAGGGTTCTGGGCATTTAAAGGCTTACTATCAAGTCTAGTAGTACGATTGAAACACTGACCGCTCTACTTTCAGAGAGATTGTTGCCTGGTACAACTCCTCAGCCCATAAGACAGTCATCATCAATATCTTTAACTTTAAACCATCTTAACAATTGATGACAAAATCATGGACCATACTCATCTATAAGCTCTGCAAACCTGGCTTGCAAGCTCTACAGACCAGCTACAAAACCTTCTCTTTCGCTTAGCAGCAAAGCCAACTAGTCCCAAGGGATTTAGATTATAGTGGTCAATTACAAAGTTCAAAAAAAAAAAGCTCCTACAATGCCAGGAATAAAGATTTCTTTTTCAATTCACTTTAGCTACCAATTTGTTATAGTTCATATATTTAGCAAATTCAGCAAATCTACAGAACAATTTTGTGGTTTTTTGAAGCTTTACAAGTGGCAAGTGTGTAGCATTTTAAGTGGTGTCAACATCCTCCTAAAAGGGCAGCATTTTTCATTACTTAGTTTTCATGTTACTCCTCAACTACTCCATAAATAAAAGTCTGCCACTCTATGCTGACAGACAGCTCACTAGAAATTCAGTGAAGACAAAGTGAGATTGTGCCCAACATTAATCTGAATGTTGTGGTTTTGTTTTTTTTTTTTTCCAGGGGTATAAGACTAATTCTTAAAGTAACCTTGCCACTGCAAGACTAAGCTTTTTTTCATTGAACTGTTGGCAGGTATACTTCTACCATGTCTTCTCCATTTACCAAAACACGAGCATTCACACACAAAGGTATTGGGGAAATAAAGTCAATTTAATGATGGAGTAAAGGCTAAGAAGCCCCCTACTACATCCCACCTACAGCAGGAAACTTCATGACTGCTTGACAGGAGGAGGATACTGGCAACTTGTAGAGCATCCAAGTCAGTACAGCCTTCCAGAGTTTTGAATAAACTATGTTCTATTTCATACATTCTCTAAAGTACATTCACAAGTACATCCAGACATGTTATGCATGAGTCCATACAACAATGTGGACAAGACCAGCTGCTGCTTATTATGGAAGTTACTTCTGCAAGAGGCTAGTCCATTCTGCCTAAACCATAAGTATCTCAGTTATGTGGGTCTCCCTTCCCATCCTCTCCCCCTTCTCCATTCTCTGCAAACATTCCCTCCACAGTAGGTTATGTTCACACAGCAGTCACTGTTATGCCTGAGACATACTGAACTAACAGTAATATTGTGGCTGCAAAAACACAGAGAATTTGACAAGTGCACAGCTTCACAGCTGATTTATCCAGGCAAAACCAGGCTACTTCAAAGACCTCTTCGGCTGCCCAGGTCATAGGCTATAGTATCTGTACACAAGAGTCTTTGCACTAGCCCTGACACACATAAGAGCATCCTGGAAATCTGAGCTGGGAGCAATCTTTCATTTGACAGTGTGCACAACAGGACTAGAGTGCTTGCCCCAGATGTTTTAAAATTTGCCCCAGAAGTGTTTTCACACAGGTGTGAATACCAGCGTTCACAAGTGTTTGCCTGTTCCCCTGTTCTTTGAGTTAGGTGCTAGCACATCCCTTTTTGGTGTGGTGTGTTTTTTTTTTTTTTTTGAGTGCATGATTGCTAAAGAGATGGGAGCATCTAATCGAGACGTGCATCGGGACACGGAGCACCATGCTTCCTGCAGCTTTCCAGATCTGAAAGTGAAACCGACGTCGCTGACATCTTCAGGTAAGACAAGAACCGGGAACAGAAATCCGGAAGAAAAAAGCCAGGCATACTTGGAGAGGCGGTAAGGGGTTGCTCAGTGTTAAGGATCCAAACGCACGTAAGCTACACGCTCTCTTCAGCGCTTCAGGAGAGGGCTGGGTTTTCTCCCGGGAGCCGCTGCGGCCCCTCGGCGCTCCGTCACGTCCCTCCCGCAGGGGACAGAGCCTCAGGCCCGGCACCGCGGGGCAAGGCCGAGTCGCGAGCGTCCTCTCAGAGAGAGGCGCCCAGCCCCCCGCCCGCCGCTGCCAGGGACCGCCGCCTAAAAATAGGTGCGGCCGCGGCCCGCCCTGCCCCTCGGCCAGAACGCGACCGGGGAGTGCGCGGCGGCTCCACGAGCGGGGCCCGCGCCGCCAGCAGCCCTCGCGAACCGCGGCGCGTGTGTGGGGCGCCCGCGGGGGGTGTGGCCGCGCTCACTGACCTGCCATGGTGCCGGCTCCGCGGAACTGCTGAAGCTGAGGCGGCGACCGCGCTCTGGGCGCTGAGCTCAGGCCGCCCCTTATATAGGGGCGGGGCCACGCGCGATGCGTCTTTGGCCGGAGGCGGAGGCCCCGCCCTGAGGAATCCCCGCGTCGCTGCGGGGTGGGTCCGCGCCATGGTCTGCCTCGGCGGTGGCACGTCATCCCTCCTTCGGCCGCGGGTAGGCCGGCGCAGGGGGAGCCGGGGCCGGGCGATGGGGTCTGGGGCCGCGCCCGGGGGCCTTGCGCCCTCTCCGGTGCCGCCGAGGCTACGCGGGGCCGGAGGGTGTTGGGCTGTGCTGAAGGAGGGTGGGAGCCTGCCTCAGGGCGCGGCGCTCGGGCTGGCCGCGCCGGCGGCACAGGAGAGCGCTGCTCCTGTGGGCGCCGAGCCCTGCAGCAAGAAGGAGTAAAACCGTGCCTGGCCCGACGGCACCTGCAGGTGCGGGAGCGCATTTACAGGGAATGCGCGTGCCAGGCGCCGCCAGTTCCACAGCCGCACTAGGGCAGCGTGGCCGCTGATAAGCCCTCGTCGGTGCTGCCGCGAAGTGGCAGCTGAGGCTGGTGTTCCCGTGAGGAGCACCTTGGGCTGGATGTGGGCAGGTGCATGCACGGTTGGGATTGCTGTCAGTCTTTGAGATGCACCTGCTGGCACATGCAGCATTACGGGCAGTTTGGTGGTGGTCACTGTGGGGTGGCAGGACGGGCCCTAGAAAAAGTGCGAGGAAAGTGCTTCCATTTGAAGGCTTACAGTGTCATGCCTCTGTCAAGGTAGCGTAACCAGTACTTGTTGGCAATGCTTGGCACCTCTGGGGAGTGTGTGTCAGCAAGTGAGATGAGGAGATGTGCCCATAGTTAGATAGTTCCTTGATGGCTCAGTTTCAGTCCTTGAAGAAATTTAAGCTGTACCTTTTCAGGAATATAGGAAGGGTGTTAATAAGATTCTTGTGCTCTGCTTTATTACCCTTGCAAGCATTACGAGTATTAAGACTCTAGTACAGGTCTTTTGCTATTCACATGACTCTCTAACTACTAGTCGAAACTGAGCTATTGAAGATGATGACAAATAGTGAAGGGTATAGATCCGTGAGATACCCTAAGTGAACGGACGAGGTAATCCAAAGAATTACAGAATTGCAGACTGGCTGAGGTTGGAAGGGACCTCTGGAGGGTGTCTGGTCCAACACCCCTGTTCAAGCAGGGACACCCAGAGCTGGTTGCCCAGGACCATGTCCAGATGGCTTTTGAGCACCTCCAAGGATGGAGACTGCACCACCTCCCCGGGCAGCCTGTGCCAGTGCTCGGTCCCCCTCACAGTGACAAAGTGTTCGCTGATGTTCAGAGGGAACCTCCTGGGTATCGGTTTGTGCCCGTTGCCTCTGGTCCTGTCACCGGGCACTGCTGGAAAGAGCCCGGCTCCTCTTCTTTGCACCCTCGCTGCAGGTATTTATAGACGTAGGTGAGATCCCCCTGCGCCTTCACTTCCCCTGGCTGAACAGTCCCAGCTCTCTCAGCCTGTCCTCATAGGAGAGTTGCTTTCTTGTCCCTTCATCATCCTCGTGGCCCTATGCTGGACTCTCCAGTATGTCCATGTCTCTCTTGTACTGGGGTGCCCAGCACTGGACACAGTCCTCCTGGCATGGCCTCACCAGTGCTGAGCAGAGGGGAAGGATCCGCTCCTTGGACCTGCTGGCAGTGCTTTGCCGAATGCAGCCCAGGGTACCGTTCACCTTGTTTGCAGCGAGGGCACATTGCTGGCTGATGTTCAACGTGGTGTTTACCAGGACCCGCAGGTCCTTTTCTGCCATCCATTTATCTTCCTCAAGACAATAACCTATACCTGCTTATTCACCAGAACAAACTGAGGAAAGTCTGTTAGGAAGGGGATTCCTTTCTAACCTGAAATGGCAAATGGCTTTTGTCATGAAAGGATTTGAAAACTAAACAAACCCTCAAATGCAAACTGATGAACAAAGAACATTCCACCTTGAAATTTCCCCAGTATGGGAAATTATGTTTGAGCTGAGACAATTCTCGTAGACCTGTTTTAAAATTAAATTGCTTACTTTTAAAAACACCAAAATTAGGGAAGTGCTCCTTGACCAACCACAAAAAATGCTTTTAGAGCATACCAGTAATTTATAAAATATCTCATGCATAAAAATGTGTGAATCATAATTACAGGCAATGCTAGCAATGTTGTATGTGAGTAGGGATTACAAATATTTTCCGGTGTGCAACCCTTTTTCAGGTATCCGTGGCTTTGACAAACTTTCTCTCAGATGGAAGTTTTGAGAAATTTTTAGCCAGCATGTTTCAGCTGCGTCTAGCTTGTTGCTGTGCCAAGTTTTTGGGAGGAAACAATAGAATAGCCACTGTTGGTGATTGCCCTCGCCCGCCCCCGCCCCGAGCTCCTTTGTATTGTGTTAGAGTGGAGCAAAAGAACATCATTCCTTCTGGTTTCTGTGTTAAAAACAAAGAATCAAAACAAAACACCTAGGTTTGTCAGTGTTAAGCTTGAAAGTGTGACAGAGAAATGCTCCCCCCACCCCTACGCACACACCTGTTTGCACATGCTTGTTTGAGATTTTTCAGATATTTGTGGTTGAACAGGCTGTAAATTCTGTGATTTCCTTGTGTGACTGGATTGCACATACATCTGTGCTCCTGTACTGACTGGTTACATTCTTTTCCCCACAGCCTGGAGGGGAAAAGTCACAGGAAGAGTCTGAGAGATAATCAGGTGTCCAACTGGCTTCCAGATCAAATGGAAGAAAATATCATGTGACATGAGGATAGAAGGAAAAAAGCCAGAAAAAAAAAAAGAGGAATGCTTGGGACAAGCTCTCATGCGATGAGGGCTAAGATGGGAAAGCATCTAAGTCTAGGACATGCTGAGGATAAAAAAAAAAAAGCTTGGCCTCAGTTTTGATGGAAGAGGATAAATTTAAGACGAGGTGAAAGTATATAAGGATGGGAACTAGCCAGGGGAACTGTGTTACTTGTCAGCACACCACACTTTATAAAAATCTGGTGCGGAGGAGGAAGGACTACATTTTGCTGGATAAAGAGACGGACAGTATTCGGAAAGAATGGACAAAGTGGTGCATAGCAGCTCATTAGGTGAACAGTGGCACACTGAATGAGGTGCAAGTCCTATGGAAAATGAGCCTGTGATCATGCAGTTAAAAAATTACATCACAATGCATGTCAAGGAAGTCAAATTACCATTGCACATTATAGAACTTCCTACTTTTAATGACTGAGTAATAGTGTTATATTAGTAGGATCTTGTCTATAACTTAAGTAAAAAGAGATTTCAAAACACTAAATACTAAGAAATAGCTTTGAAATATAGCTAGGATTTACATAGCAGTAACAGAAACTGCTACCCCTGTAAATGGACTGTGGTAAGTATAAATTTTTGAATCACTTAATTAGCCATTTACACTGAAGCTATATAATAATTTTGCAAATGTGCACTGTGAATCCAACCATTACATTAATAAAAAATTGTAGGGAAAGTTTTGGAATAAGACATTATTTCTGCCTCTGCAAAATCTGGAGGAGAAAAGAAAAACTGTCGACTCCATGCATTCAGTCCGAGTTTAAAGTACTAGAATTCAGTTTTTACAACACTGCAAGTGCTAATCTGTCTGGTTAGGAAATTCCACAGTGTGAAGTGCATAGCTGAATGTATAAAAAGAATATAGCCCGATTCAAGACTGTACTTAGAGGTTTGATTCCATTTTTGTCCTGCCGCCTCTGTCTTGCCATGTCATAAACTTCCCTGATGACACAAGCTGTTCTGGGTCATCCCCTCTGCTTTTTGAAGCCCTTCTCACCTTGATCTTACTGTGAAGCTAGACTGGACATTTATTATTTGAGAACTTAGAATAGTCTGCATAGAACTTTAATATTTGACACATTTTTTCTAGTGCTAGGATTCCATTATAATGTAACTTAAACCAATAGTCCTGAAAAGGCTGTGGTGTTTCTATATGAATAATCAAAATATGAAGCTGTCACTCCAGCTTATATCAGCCTTTCACATTCTCCTTTCTTAATGGGAATTCTCTTTGCCTGTTCCAGAGGCAGTTATAGTTTTGGCCTCGTTTCCTTCAAAAAAAAATGACCAGTTACATAAATGTGATAGTCTTCTGAAAACCTAGACTCTATCTTGTAAATTTTGCATTTGCTTGGTGTGTGTTGCTTAACACACATTTAGCTGATTAAGGAATTCTTATGATTTCTTCTAGCTAACGTGATAAAATAAACACTCCTATAAACTGTGAATAAAGTAAGTCTCAGTTTCTTTTGATTTATATCGTCTTTTGGTTTGATTCTCGGTGGTCTGTAATGCAAGCTACAGTAGAAGCTTTTCTCCTGGTTGCATGAAGAACCTGGCATCTATTAAGAAGTAAATTGATGTTCAGCCTTTTTTTCTAATTGAAGAACCAGTTACCATCGGTCTTTACAAAACTCTTAAAAAGTAATGCTGAGACCTCTCTCTGCTTTCTTAAACTTAATGAAAAGGTTTAAATGTTATTGGAGAACACAGAACCATGTACGAATGATTTCACAAGCCTCTTCTCCTGCAAATAGGCTAAACAAAGCATGTATACCTGTGTTTTAATCTGCTCTCCGCTTCATCTCTGTCTGCTCCCCTTTGATTCTTCTGGGATGGGAGGCCACAAGACCTACTGATTAGGACACGTGGCTGGGAGCAGAAAGCAGGGGTTTGTCTCCAGTTCCACTCCTCATTTGACACGATGCTAAGGGCAGGCAATGCAGGTACCCATTTGTTTTGCTTTTTTTCCTCTCTTCATCACTTGACTAAAAACAGTAGGTCTGTCTCTTGCTCTGTATTTGTACAGGGGAGTCCCAGTCATGTATCGAAGCTGTAGGCGTTACTGCCTCAGTAGGTAACAGTCATTCTTACTTGTTTCTTACTTGCACAGATGTGCTGACCAGAATCTTAAACTCTCCCAAAATAGAATACTTTCAGTACCTCGTCTTAACATGGATTTCATTCCTTACTGTAGGAAGTGCTAAAACTCTTCATACTTGAAACAGATAAACTAGCTGATGGTAAAATTCCTGCAGATGCAAAGTTCTCAAGATGTGGAGATTCTGGCAGGAATTTGGGAAGAAGCAGTGGTAATACTTCCACCAAGTTACTCAGACTTACAACAATGTTTTAGTTCCGTGGTGGAGTTGTGCTGAATTTTAAGCTAGTGCTTCCTCCAGTTTAGGCTGTGTAATTAACTGTAGTCTCATGTGAAAACAAAAATAAAAATCAGGATGATATACTGGGAATGGCATTTCTGATTAATACTACGTTAATTCAATTACTCCATTTTGGAAGACCTTAGTATCATGAAGTTCAGATACTTCAACCCCTTTCATAGCTAAAAAAGTCTTTAACAGCATGGATGTTAGAACAGAATAGAATAGTTCAGTTGGAAGGGACCGACAATAATCATATAGTCCAACTGCCTGACCACTTCAGGGCCAACCCGATGCTAAAGCATATTATTAAGGGCATCATCCAAATCCCTATTAAACACTGACAGGCATGGGGCATCGACCACCTCTCGAGGAAGCCTGTTCCAGTGTTTGACCACCCCCTCGCTAAAGAAATGCTTCCTAATGTCCAGTCACATCCTCCTCTGACACAGCTTTGAGCCATGTCAATGCATACTGCCCCGGATCCCAGGGACTAGAGCTCAGCACCTCCCTCTCCATGTCCCCTCCTCAGGCAGCTGCAGAGCGTAATGAGGTTGCCCCTCAGTCCCCTTCTCTCCAAACAAGACAAATCCAGAGTCCTTGTCTACGACTAGAATGTTACTAGAGAAATGATACATTAACAATAATGCTTAGCAATTATAGTCGTCAAAAACCTATATAATCCCACATCTCTGAGCAGTTAACTATTACCACATCCATTTTTACTGAAGAAGATTATGGGGCCATTTAGATTAAATGCACAGAACATCAGCAATACAGATCTGTGGTGTAACGGCCTCCACACCTGACCTCACTGACAAGGTCTCGAATTCATCAAAGCAGAACCATAGGAGCCTAAGAGGTACACATTCCTGGGTTCTTTATTGAAGTGTGCCAGTATGCTCAAGGCCTAATTAGTAAGGTCTTTAAGTAGCGTTTTTATTTTAGGATGTTCAGGTTTGCGCAAGAAAAAAGTCATTAGTCAAGGTTACAAGATATGATCAGAAGTCCTTGTTATCAAAACCATCACAGTGCAAAATGGTCTGTAGGTGTTAAACCCGATCTTTCTGCTAAAATCTGTGTCATGTGCTGAAGGACACGGGTCTTGTCACAGTACTGAAAAATACTCAGGCTGGACATAAACAAAATGTATCTGGTGAACAGTTGAAAGAGTGTTAGCTGACTCAGCCTTACAAATTCCTTGTTCACACTGATTGTGTGCTGTAGTGCTGTAAATTCCACTTAAGAGATGGGTGATTGTTTCTCTATTGGAAGTCTGCAGAAAACAACATCTTGCTGTGTCATATATACAGCATCTGTGTTGGCTGTGCTGCGTACGTTTGCTATCTGGGGTGTATCGTTCCAAGTAAATATCCCTATGTTAAAAGGTTGATCCTTAAGTTTACTCTCCATCATAGTTACAATAGCTGTCAAATGTAGCTACCTTGCAGTATATGCCATATGAAGAGGGGTTCTTAAAAAAGTTTTTGGGGCTGTATCAGGAAGCTGAGCATAGTTAGTTGACAAAAGCCTTCTGTTACAAATTGGTCCCCGTATATCAGACGTGGCTCAGTGATGATTTTCTAGCTGCATAGTTCACACAGACCATAGCATTATTTATCCTGTGCAAACATTGAAATAACATCTCATGCTTTTCTCACTGTACAGTCTGGTTATTTTTGCATTGTCTTTTATCAGGATTTTCATCAATGTTTCCCCACAGCTTCCAGATTGTTCACAATGCAGATGCAGCAGTTCTGTTCATTGGGCTGGGCAACAGCAATCACATTACCCATGCCCTGCATTCTTTACATTGGTTGTTCATAGGGAGACAAATTTAATTATAGATAGTACTAACTGGGGACAGATGGACACTTGGCTGTTTATTTTAAAAGCCACGACTGACATAATAGAAGGCCTAAGCTTCGTTTGCTTCTTTCTGGTGCTTTTGCTAGTGACTGTTTATATTTTGATGCAGCCTATTGCCTATGAAAGTCAGTTTGTTATAGCAGTTGACACTGATAATAGGTGTTGTGGATGGCACTGAAGATCTGAAGCAGGTGGCTTTGAGTGAGTTTTGAACCTTAAGAGTTTTTCAGTACTATTTTTGTATCCGTATTTTTATTTTCCATAATTAAGTAAAACATTTAGAAGCCCTGCAATACATCTGAGTATAACATCTTGTGAAGTGAACTCCACTGGTTAGCTTTAACATTTTGTCAATGCTAAGTATAGGTTACAGATCCTTCCCATTCCGTGTTCCCCAATATCTTCTGGAGAAGCCCTGCTTAAAGTGGTGGGTTTAGTGTTTCAGGAAAAAGACATCTTTTTTGTTATTTGAGGGGTCCTATGTGTTCTTATGGTAATCATTATTTGCAAGGGATGTTCTGTATATTTCAGGTCCCATGGGGTGACTGCTATGAAGTTTTTGGATTTTATTGCTGTGCTTTCTGCTACAAGAGGCATAAAAATGTTGTAGGTACGAATTCCCAGCCATTATTTTTTATCTAAATGTTTATTTTATAGCTTACGTAAAAGCTATATTACAGAATTATGTAACATGGTTCTTGCTTAAAGAAAAATAAAACCACCCCACTTGTACAAAAGTTGAAAATTGTTTTATTTAAATGTTTAATGGGTCTAATGGTCCAGCTGAGAGATCGTAGTATTTAGCCTGTAGTTACTAAGCACTTAACATTGATATGGCTTGTGTTCAGGAGGCCCATTTGGATAAAGCACAGTATCACTTATGTATGTTGAGGAAATGTGTTTCGTTTAGGAAAAGTTACAGCAAAAAGTAAACCTCTGTTTATGAAGCCAGTAAAAATTATGAAAAGCATAGTAGAAAATATTTTGGTTCCGGTATCTTCTTCAGCTCTGGAACATTTAATGTTCATAGCCTCACTTAAATGAGTGTGCTTTTTCCTTCGAGCATTTTAGGTATATTTAGAGCCACTGGTAGATTTCAGATATTATATGGAAATCTTCAATGAGATCCTTTTGTGCTTAAGTGTATTAGAGAGGACAGAGTTTTGTTCTGGAGTAACAGGAATGAAGGAGAGTGTGCTGCATTTTCCTCATAACTACTATTTATACATTGTTTTTCTGTTCAGTTTTGTATTGCTTCTTAACTGAGCTTGGAGAGATCAGCGCTGTGCATTGGTCCAGATAAGAAGTGAAAAAAGATCAAGAAGTGAGACAGCAGCAGGAGTAGTGATTTGGAGCATCTGTGATAAGAGAAAGGAAGGAGACATCAGGTAATTGGTAGGAGAGCTCTTATGCGCTGCAGAGTCATGCTGGAGAATGCTGTCATTGAACTATAAAGATAGTAAACGGAGATGGACAGGACCAGAAGCTATAGATTACAGTAGGCTTCTTTAAATTTTTAAGCTAGCTTTTTAAAAGCTGCTCATATTAAACAACTCTGATAGGGAAATCTGTGTAATGCTTGCTTTGTAACTGCTCATCACATCTTTCAAAGATGTCAGCATCCAAATGTACCTTCAGAGCTAATCATGGTTGGTACGAAGAGAGTTTTAGTGCTGGTTGCTGTGTAACGAGGAGCGAGCTGTGGAATTCCACTTACTTAGATATGACATCTGTGATAGTGAAACATGACGATGGATGATAAAGCAGAACATAAGAAACAGAATTTTTAGGTAGAGGTCTTTTACTAGATCGGCTGATTTAGTAGGAGAAAGTAGACAAGCTTTTGGACACACGAGCCCTTCTTTAGTCTCAAAGAAAACCATGGACTCAATAGCCTTACTAGCTTTATGGCATATCATAATATACCTCCTCATTAACCTCTCTGTTCCATAGGCAACAAACTGCCTGTTTCTCTTCCCTGACATTGTCTTCTCTCTTATCCCCTCAATAACTTCTCTTTTACTTTGAAGCTGTCAGCTATCTTGTCTTTCAGAGACGATCTAAGTGATACGCACCTAGCTAAACTCTGAGGAATTGCTTTCTAGTTATATTTAGTTTGGCTAATTTTGTTTAGGTCTGCCACATGTATTTTGGACCTGATGGAGGCCTCTGAGTGTTCAAAAGCTTGTCTGTTTTTATACAGCTATAGCAGCTGTTCTGATGCAGCATAATACCTCTATATGCAAATCTAATGATTAATTTTTGAGGGATGAGAAAATGAGTGAAGAAAAACCTGAATGCATACTGGACCCGCTAGACTGAAAACAGCAGTGACAAGAGTTTTAGTCATTTAAGAACTGTTACATTTTACCTTTGTCTTCAAGCCTTGCGGTTGTACTGGTTGCCATATAAGGAAGCAGTCCAGAAATGCTGATCTTCATAATTGTTAGTATCGGTATGTCTTACTCTGAACATTGTAAAGGCAAAAATGCTTCCATGGTCATGTAACATTTTTGACAGCACTTGATATCAGTTTCTGGATTAAGTGCATTTCTCACCCTTTTCTTGTCTCTTTAGGCATATTCGTTGATACTTAGACCTTTGGCTGTACTCTGGCAATCTTAGGGGGCAGAAACTTGTTTTTGTTGCTTTCTAGCATGCAGTCTTCTGAAATTTGCTGGGATATCGATGGAGTAATTAGTGCAACTTCTACAGCTTTGCTTTCTCTCCTTTGCAACAACAAGGTTATTGACCATCCCAGCTTTTCTAAAGCTAAGTACTGTTTATTCAGTCACACCATTTATAGGAGTAAACCGCCTGTAAAACAACAAACTGTTATCCCATCCAACCAGGCGGGCTCTCAGTGTTTGTACAGATCATCTGGTACCACCTCCTGGCATGACTAGGTGACCCTATTTCAGTGCTCGAGTAGACTATGAAAAAACCTGGACAAGCAAATATGCATGCTCATGTGAGGGCTACCACAGAGGTTGTTCCCAGCCCTTCTTTTTTGGCAGACCTTTAGTATCTGATCAAACCAGTGAAATGATACCCACCATCTCCTTGGGGTGAATCTTTAAAGGGCATAAGTCATGCACATTTCCACTGTTGTTTTTCCTCTGTCTGCTTTTCCCAGCTTTCTGTTGGGACTCCACTGCAGGACTTCTAGTTCTTTGAAAATACCTTTCCCATGGCTGAGTTTGCTATGAATACATTCAGTGACAAAAGCTTAATGATAGATGTGTCCTTTAAAACATCAAAACAGAAGTGTTTGAATATTTTTTGCCTTCTCGTCATCTGTTATGTTGCTATATTGAAGTCTTTGAATGACCCAGGATGGTAGCACATTGCAGCAGGAATATTCTTATTCTTGGTTTCAAGGTTGCCCCAGAGAGACATAAATCTCGCTCTACCTTTTGCCCTTACAGTGCTAGCTGAAACTGTCTATTTAGATTTCGCAGAGCTCCTCTTCAGCAAAGACAGAGAACATAGAGCAGACAATAGTTTCTGTAGGCTGTGGCCTAGCTCCCTGACTTTGTTTATTATGGAATGGAAGAGAGTAGCCAGGCCAAATAATGATGGAGCTCAGCTGAACTGAATGGGCCTGAGACTCACTTGGTTGCCGGGCTTGCAGTGGAGTACAAAACTATTTCTCTGCATCTATACGGTATACAGTGAGTGGGAATGCAGGAAAAGCTGTAAAGGAAGGGGAAATGGTTGAGAAAAAGAAAACCATGAGGTAGGCCTGGGAAAAGGAGAGGATTTATGGCAACTGAGGAGAGGCTGGAGAGGGCATAACATAAATGAGAGTAAGTAAAATTGAAAGAGAAGAAAGGCTGAAAAGAATTTCAGCTCTAAGGAGTGTTCAGAATTGGAAGAGACCTGTAAGGATAAAAATAATTTTTCTTTCGGGGTTCTTGCCGATGAGATGACAATGATGTAGTGAGGAGGAGAGAGACAAAATCAGGGACTTTGGCTGGGGCACTAGGTAAGATGAATTTTTAAAAGGCTTCAATGTTGTGGCTAAGAGAATAGGGAAGCTAGAGAATAGTATGAGAGAGAAGTCTGAAGACAGACTGGAGTGCTTTAAGTAGGGACACTTGGCAGTATTTCTTGAAATCATTGCCCATAAAGGTCTGTGGAAAGCAAGAGGGGCACTAGCCATGCTTCTTTGTAGCAAGACCTCCCTAGGAGACCAGTGGATTGTGGTATGTAAGAGTGACATACAGTCAGCAGTTTCACTGGGGCTGGCGTACAGCTGCTAATGCTGCAGAATACTTTGTATCCCGCTTTGCTTCAATTAGATCTTTTCTGCTCCATCATTCCTTAACAGAGCTAATACTCTTAATACTCTGTTCAAGAAATGGAATTAGCTGGAACAATTCTTGGTGGGTCTATATACAGCATACGTTTCATTGTCTTACATTGTCTTACATTTCATTACGTTTCATTGTCTTACATTGTACTTGCATTTAGTAAGATGATAAAAAAACTCAATACTTAGATAACATTAGCCTTCTTGTTACTAATGGCTGAAATAGCAAGAAACAAGCATGCATCTTACCTGGCTGTAAATACATTTTTAAAAATCGGAAAATTCAGCTTAAATTTTTATAAGTGTTCATTTTCCCAGCCAAGCTATCGGTCTGAAAACTGACATGCACAGACATAGTCACTTTGAAATTGTGCTTTTACTGAGGACTGAATCTTTCCTGTTTGATTTTGGTGGAGAGCCCGTCCACCCTATCAAAAACAGTGCTGCCTGCGGAACAGTAAGACCTCAGGAAAGAAGTGGTTTGAAGCTGTCCTGTATCTACCCATGCAGTATGAAATGTACCCCATAGGGAAGGGGAATTCCTATCCATCAGTGTGGAGGAGGAGGAGATCCAAATGTGGACAACACACTTAACCATTCCAGAACGTCCTCAGCCATTGCTCCTTGTAGGAACAGAGTCATTGGCTTTGAGAGATTTAGAATTTGACTCTTCCACTTAATCCCTGTGTCTTGGATTTGGTGTAATGTTGACAGATTTCATTAGCAGGTGATACGTGTTGTCAGAACTCCATTCATACTGAAGCCCATGTATGATTTTGATGCTGGGCCTATACAGTCAGTCTCTTCTCAAAAATGCTTCTCATTTCATGAGCAGAGATTTGAGTGCAACTATATTTAAGAATGGATGGGGAAAGCACTGTTAATGAAGATGAATTATCTTTGGAGTCCTTCTTTCTATGTTGCTCTGTCAAGTTTTTGTCAAAAAAGGATTTTCGTTTTGCCTTGAAGAGCATTCAGTTGTTGTTGCTTTTCAATACTGACCACTGTACGTTGTTTATTGTGCAAACTTTGGTTGAAGTACCTAATACAACTTAAGGATGTTAGATCTGCGAAGTACAGCACAGAAGAGGAACTGTGCTAAAACCACACGCTGTTGTGTATTTTCAGTCTTGACTTTCTGCCTACTATATAGATTTGGGAAAAAAATACAACTTTTAAATCAAAGTAACGTATTCCTCAGCCTGCTTTTCATGGTTAACACAGTAATTTAAGTTGCATGTGCTGTATTCAGACTGGCAAGTAGAAGACAGAGGGGGCTTCCTTAATCCTCGAGGAATCTCGTGAGAGACAGAAAAAAAGACGACTGAGGTCTCATTTTAGCTCATGGTGCCTGGGAACACGCTCTCCTCCTTGATTTGTGGCCAGTGCATGTGCGGTGCCTGGGAGCGGCGTGGCAGAGGGCAGGGCCCTCTTCCCCATAGCAGGGGCAGGTGAGGGTCAGGGACACCAGTCAGGTGAGCGAGACCTTCAGCGGTCGCAGGGTCGGGGATGGCTCCTGCCTGCTGTGGCTGCCTGGAAGCAGAGGTGTGGGCTGAGGGGTCTCAGCCCATGCCCGCTCGGTGCAGGGGCATGTGGGGCAGGGTCCGCTGAGAGCACAGATCTGACTTTCCCATCCTATGTCCTGCCTTTAAGGCCCCAGTTCCTCCCCAGCACCAGCCAGGATGTGCAGTTGGCCCTGTGGACACGGACAGCCGGGGAGGTGTAGGGAAGGAAGGCAGGCCCTGCAGCAGAATGGTGACATGGCGCTTTGGGGGTGGATGGTCCTGCTGTTGGCAGGCCTGACTGAGAGTGCTGGTAAGTGACAAGGCAGTTTGAAGTCAGCTGGTGGTTTTCAGTGGCACTGCCTCTTTTGGACCATGGAGCTGAAGGGACCAAAAATGTTACATTAATTGTCTCTAATGGAGATGCTTTAGCACTTGCAGTGATGCAGACAGGTTCAGTGAAAGTGCAGTTTACTGCAGTCCTATGGATTGATTCTTGCATATGGTGGCTAAAATCAGACCGATAAACAGTGTCTGTAGCACCTTCCTGGTGTGTATCCCCCTGTTCTGCCACACTTCAAAAGGAAGTGGAAACTTTAAAAGCTGCAGGCAAAAAATCCTCATCTTTTTTTTACTGTTTTCCTGCTTTTATGTGCTGTGGCATGTGTTGCTCAAAACTGAGGGTTCAGTCACTTGCGTTCTGTCAATTGCTTAGAGTTCACTGTTTACAGTTTCTCATTCATGGGTTATGGTTTATGGCTTTATTCTGTGTGACTCTGTATTTATCAATCAGGGCTTACAGTTTACTTACTGATCAGGGCATGGAGTTTAAAGTCTAACCTCATCCATAAATTGTAAAGCCCCAACGGTTATTTGGGTTCAGAGATAAGTAGTTTAATGCCTAAAGTTCAGGGTTTACAGCTTACTCTGAAGGTCCCTCCTTGACAGGCTGGAGAGGTGGGCCTGCGTGAACCGCATGAAGTTCAACAAGGCCAAGTGCAAGGTACTGCACGTGGGTTGGGGCAATCCCAAACACAAGTACAGGCTGCGCGGAGAGTGGCTCGAGAGCAGCCCTGAGGAGGACTTGGGGGTACTGGTGGATGAGAAGCTCAACATGAGCCGGCAATGTGCGCTTGCAGCGCAGAAAGCCAACTGTATCCCAGGCTGCATCAAGAGAAGCGTGGCCAGCAGGTTGAGGGAGGTTATTCTGCCCCTTTACTCCACTCTCATGAGACCCCACCTGGAGTACTGTGTCCAGATCTGGGGCTCCCAACATAGGAAGTACATGGATGTGTTGGAGCGGGCCCAGAGGGCCACAAAGATGATCAGAAGGCTGGAGTACCTCTCCTACGAGGACAGGCTGAGTTGGGGCTGTTCAGCCTGGAGAAGAGAAGGCTCCAGGGTGACCTTATAGCAGCCTTCCAGGACCTGAAGGGGCCTACAGGAAGGATGGAGAGGGGCTTTTTACAAGGGGGTGTAGTGATAGGACAAGGGGGAATGGCTCTAAACTAAAAGAGGGCAGATTGAGATTAGATATTAGGAAGAAATTCTTCACCATGAGGGTGGTGAAGCCCTGGCCCAGGCTGCCCAGAGAAGCTGTGGATGCCCCCTCCCTGGCAATGTTCAAGGCCAGGTTGGATGGAGCTCTGAGCAACCTGGTCTGGTGGAAGATGTCCCTGCTCATGGCAGGGGGCTTGGAACTAGGTGATCTCTAAGGTCCCTTCCAACACTTACCATTCTATGATTCTACTGTTAAATTAAAAGGTCCACATCCTTAGATAATAAATTATAAGCCCTGAACCCTAAACAGTAGGCTGTGAACCATTTTGGGGGGTTCATATCCTTTCCCTGATGTCAGCCAGCATTCAGCTCTGCGGTCTGATCTGAGGCAATGAGCAGGAGGTAACTAGGCAAGCATTTGAAGTCGTGGATCTGCTTGTGCATGCCTGCATTGAAGGAAGGGCATGGCATGATTATGCCAAAAATGTGGACATAAGTTCCCAAAAGATTAACCTGTAGTGACTACTTAGTCTGATTTCTTTCTTGCAGCAAACCCCAGTGTTGTGCTAGTCTTCAAAATGGGGGCGGAGGGGCAGTGTTTGTGGCTTGCGTGTTCTCCTTTACCTTGTTTGTGTGTATTAGATTAGTGTTTATGTTTGTATACTAAATTTGGTTTCTTGTGCTTTTCTGCAGGGCTTCCAGAAGCAAGCATATCACAAATTACTGTCACAATGGATACCAAGGCAGTGGAGTTGATGTATGCTGGAGAGTGCCTGCTAGCCTTGAGCACTAGGCATTGGTGTATATGGCTCAGCTGGCTGGACTTGGAGAGGTTTTCTGCAGCTGCAGAAGTTCTTTCTCCATCCCTCGGTCCAGCTCCATGTCCTTCTGCTTCTATCCCTCTGCCTGACCATCCTTCCCACCAACTCTAGCCGTCTGTCCAGCTGGCGGCCCTTCTTTTCCTGTCCCAGTCCCTCTGTCCTGTGTATTGTCTCTTCTTCTCTAGCAATCTCTCCAGTCCTCGTCGATATTTTTTGCACCGTCTTGCCAGCTCTCCACCTCACGGACCTCTCAGCCGAGCTTCTCTAGTCACAACCCAGTCTGCAGCTGGAGGCACGCGTACGCATTGCCGCCATCGTGCTCACGGTTGCCACCACTTGATCCATATCGAGTACTGCAGCTGGGGGGGAGCACGCATGCGCACTGCCGGCACCTCCGCTTGCGCTTGCTCTCGGCTGATCCCAGCACAGCACCACAGCCCGCCTTCTCACGCAGGCGCAGCTCCGCCTCTGCCTCACGACTGGTTAGCGTTGATCACAATTCACCGCTGTATGGGGCGAGTGGGGGGGGGGGGTGGAGGTGGTGGTGGGACACGCTGACACTGCTGAGATAGTGGATGAACTGAGAGCTGTCAAGAGTTTCTTGCAGGGCTTTAGTCTAGGTGTAGTGCAGAAGCACAGACAGATGAGATCAGGGTTTTTTGTCGAAGACCAGACCTGAGTCCTGTCCTTGAAAAGCAAGCTGACAACAGTTGCACCTCCTGTTGAACTTCATGAGGTTCATGTCAGCCCATTTCTATAGCCTGTCGAGGTCCCTCTGGATTACAGCATGATACTGTCAGCCACTCCTCCCAGCTGTGTGTCATCTGCAAAACTAATGAGGGCACTCTGCCTCATCATCACTGCTTTTTGCTGTACTTCAGAGTCATACATTTTTCTTTGCGTGTGCACCTTTGCCTTACGCTCCCCGAGTCTGCCTGCCCTGGCCCTCGCCAGCCCGGGCCGCGCTGCGGAGCGCTCGCTGCTGCCGCCCGGTGCCCAAAGAGCGGCGGTAGCGCCCCGTGTTCCAATCTGCCGTCCGCCGGTAACGGCAGCGCGATCGTTGCAGCCTCCCGATAAGGAAACACTGCGGCCGCCCCACGTGCAAAGCGCGGCGCTGCAGCGCTGGTGCCGTCCCCGGGCAAGCGCCGGCCGCCGGGCGCTCGTTGCTGTGCGTGGCCGAAGCGTGGTCCTGCAGCCCGCCGCTCCGCGCGGGCTCTGGCCCCTCGGGCGCGCCGTCGGCGCGTGGCGCATGCGCGGTGCGCCAGAGCAGCATGGCGGCACCCCGGTTGCGAGTCTCGGTGCGGCGGGGGAGCGGAGAGGCCACTGGTGAGGCGCGGGTTCCCCTCCGGCGGGTGCGGGGGTGCGTGGTGGCTGGCCGAGGGTGGTGGGACGGGAAGCTTCGAGCCGCCTGCTGCGGCAGGCTGCAGGAGGCGAGCCGGGTGCGGGCAGCCCCGGGGCCAGAGGCGGGAGGTGACGGAAGGGAAGGGGAGAAGGAGGCGGGCACTCCCGCAACTCGGCAGCGCTCCCCCGGCCCCGCTCACCCCACGCAGCCGCCCCCAGCTCCAGCACGTCCCCTGAAGCCTGTCCCGGAGCCCCCGGCCTCCCCCAAGGCCCGTGGTGCGGGCGGCACGTTGGCCCTGGAGCGTGCCTCGGCCTCCCTGAACGCGGTCGCGGCTGCTTCTTTGTGTGTGGCAGGGGCCGCGCTGAGGACGCGTTTGTCCGTTCGCGCCCTGGGGATGCCGCTGGCTGCGCCCGCTCCAGGCTTGTGTGGGCTGCGTGTGCCGGGCCTCGCTGTGCTGGCGGCGTGGGGGCGAAAAGGGAGAGGCGGAGCGCTGAGTGGCTGCGGAGAGGAGCTGGCGCGGCTGAAGCTGGAGAGTCCCGAGAAGGGTGAAGAAGAAGTAGAAAGCCACCTGGCTGGCAGCTGCAGGCAGGAGAGAGCCTGCCTCTGCGGGTGAGGAAGGATCCTTTCTCATAGCCCGCAGCAGGCCAGGCTGCCAGCGTGCCCCGCAGGGTCTGTGTGTGTCACCAGCAGTGCGGTACAGCTGTGCAGCCCGCGGTCGAGGCTATGTGTCTAGGGAGCCTCGTCTCCTAAGAGCTGCAAGACACACACGTTTTCTGTTAGGTGGAAGACAGCCAAGCGACCAGAGTTATGGAAGAGGAAGGGAGGAGAGCAGGAGAGAGAAGCATCTGAAGTGGCAGAGTTTCGTAGCAGTGCCGAGAGCAGAAGCTGCAGTGAGTCCCAGGCTTGGAGCCCTGTCGCCACTCTTCTGCGTCCTGGGCCCTTTCTGCCCCTCCCCTGGCCCTCTCTGTTTCCCATGCTGCTATGATTTTTTTTTTTTTTTTCTTCCCTCGACCTCTCCTGTCTGTTCTTGTGTCCCACTCCCCGTCCCTCTTTTTATTTCATCCTCCGTCTCTGTCCTGCAGCCCATTGCTGTTTTTTAGCTTTTCCATCTGCTTGTCCTGATCTGTATCCATGTCTGTTTTCCCCACAATTTCTGTGGCCTGTTCCCTGGTGTTGTTTTCCTCTCTGTGCCTGTACGTGCCGCTCCATGTCCCTGCCTTCCTTCTCTTTCTCTCTCCTTCCTTCTCTTTCTATCCCTTTGTCTTGCTTGTTGTCACTGTTTTTTTCATTCTGTATCTTACTGTCCCTGTCCTCTTTCATCTCTTACTCTTTCTGACCCTTTGTGCTGCTCCTGATACCTCTTTTTTTCTCCAACCCCCTGTGCATCTCATGGTCTGTCTTTTCTCTCTTTCTCGTCATCATTAATCTGGTCTGTTGCTCTGTCTTGCTTCCTGTTCCGTTGTTTCTCACTCTGTCCCTTTGTCCCACTCCCTGCCCATATTCCTATTCCTTTCTGTCCTGTTGACCATTCCCGGTGTTTCTTCTCCATCTCCATCCTGCTGCTGTCCCGATCTTTCCTTCTCTGCCCTGCTCCCTGTTGCTCTTCCTGTCTCGTTTCCTTTGTCCCTGCTGCTTTTTTCTCCATCTCTGTCCAGATCCCAGTCCCTCTTCCTTTTTTTCTTGCTGTCATTGTACCCTGCTTCCTCTTGCTGTTTTTTTCTGCCTTTCTCTCTCTGCCCCATTCCCTCTCCCATCCTTTATCTCTCTGTCCCCCTGTCCAGCTAGCTGCCTCTCCTTTCCTTTTTCTCTTCCTCAGTATTTTTTTTCTCCGTACCTCTCTCCCACTGCCCGTCATGGTTGTTTTTTTCCTCCAGTGCTCTCTTGCTCTCTGTCCCTTCTTGCTCTCTGTCAGTCGTGCTCCCTGTGTCTGTTTTTCAATTCCTCCCTTTCTGTCCCGCAGCCCAGTGCTGTTTTTCCCTTCTCTATCTCTCCTGCCACCCAGCTGAGGCTTTTTCCTCTCCATCTCTGTCCTGCTCCATGTCTCTTATTTTTGCCTGTCTTTCACTTTATCCCATCTTCTTGTCCCTTTTTTCTCTCTCTGTATCACCTTGTCCTGCTCGCTGTCCCTGTCTTTCTCTGACAATCTGTCCTGCTCCTTAGAATAGAGTCATTAAGGTTGGAAAAGACCTCTAAGATCATAAAGTCCAGCTGTCAACCCATCACCAGCATGCCTACTAAACCATGTCCCGAAGTGCCATATCTACATGTCTTTTGAACACCTCCAGGGATGGTGACTCCACCACTTCCCTGGGCAGCCTGTTCCAATGCCTCACAACCCTTTCAGTAAAGACATTTTTCCCAATATCCAATCTAAACCTCCCCTGATGCAACTTGAGGCCGTTGCCTCTTGTCCCATTGCTAGTTACTTGGGAGAAGAGACCAACACCTGCCTCACTACAACCTCCTTTCGGGTAGTTGTAGAGAGCGAGAAGGTACCCCGTCACCTTCCTCCAGACTAAACAGCCCCAGCTCCTTCAGTCGTTCCTCATAAGACTTGTTCTCTATACCCTTCACCAGCTTCGTTGCCCTTCTCTGGACATGCTCCAGCCCCTCAATGTCCTGCTTGTAGTGAGGGGCCCAAAACTGCACACAGTACTTGAGGTGCGGCCTCACCAGTGCTGAGTACAGGGGCACGATCACTGCCCCACTCCAGCTGGCCTCACCATTCCTGATACAAGCCAGGGTGCCATTGGCCTTCTTGGCCACCTGGGCACACTGCTGGCTCATGTTCGGCTGGCTGTCAACCAACACCCCAAGGTCCTTTTCTGCCAGGCATCTTTCCAGCCACTCTTCCCCCAGCCTGTAGTGTTGCATGGGGTTGTTGTGGCCGAAGTGCAGGACCTGGCACTTGGCCTTGTTGAGCCTCATATGATTGCCCTCGGCCCATCAATCCAGCCTGTCTACATCCCTCTGCAGGGCCTTCCTATCCTTGAGCAGATTGACACTCCCACCCAATTTGGTGTCATCTACAAATTTACTGAGGGAGCACTCAATCCCCTCATCCAGATCATTGATAAAGATATTAAACAAGACTGGCCCCAAAACTGAGCCCTGGGGAACGCTGCTCGTGACTGGCGGCCAGCTGTATTTAACTCCATTCACCGCCGCTCTCTGGGCTCGGCCATCTAACTAATTTTCACCCAGCCAAACAACAAGCAGGCAGTTTCTCCGGGAGGATGCTGTGGGAAACAGCGTCAAATGCCTTACTAAAGTCCAGGCGGACAACATCCACAGCCTTTCCTTCATCCACTAGGCGGGTAACCTGGTCATAGAAGGAGATTAGGTTGGTGAAGCAGGACCTGCCTTTCATGAACCCATGCTGGCTGGGCCTGATCCCCTGGTTGTTCTTCACATGACTGGTGAGTGCACTCAAGGTGAACTGCTCCATAGTCTTGCCTGGCACGAGGGTCAGGCTGATGGGTCTGTAGCTCCCTGGATCCTCCTTCGGGCCCTTCTTGTGGAGGGGCGTCACAATGCAAGGCTTGTCCTCTTTCCCCTTTTTATCATTCCCCATCCTTCTCACCTTTCTTCTTTCTCTTTTTATCCTGCCCCAATGCTGCTTTCTCCACCTCTGTCCTGCTCCCTGCTGCTTGTTTCCTCTCACTATCCGTCTGTCTTGCTTCCTGTCCCAAGTTTTCCTATCTTTTCTCTGTCTCGTTGCCTGTCCAGTCGTTTCTTGGTGTATGTCCCGCTCAAGCTGGCTCTCCCTTTTTTCCTTTATCTCCTCCTCTGTCCTGCTTTCTGGCACTTTCTTCCTCTGTCTGTTCTCTAGCCCCTTGCTGCTTCCCTTCCCCACCCCGGTCTCTTTGTACAGATCTGACCCTTTATTTCTCGGTCCCTTTGCCCTGCTCCCTATACTTTTTGGCTCTCTTGTCTGTGTCCTGCGCCTTGTCACCATCTTTGTCTCTCCTTTCTTCTTCCTCTCCTGTCCCTGCCCCCATCTCGTTCTCCCTCTGTGCTGCTTGCCAGCCCTGCATTTTCGTCCTCCATCTCCTACTCTCTATCGCTCCTCGTCCCTATTTTTCTTGATTTCTCTACCTCTCTGACCTTTTCTTTTGTCCTTTCTTTCTCTCTCTGCTCCTCGGTCTTCTCCCTTGTCTTATTTTTCTCTTTCTCGTCCTCTGTCATGCTCCCCATCACTTATTTTCTTTCTCTGTTTCTCTGCCCTGCTCCCTGTCCTTCTGTCTTTCCCCATCCCCCTGTGCTGCTCCCCAGCAGTATTTTTCCTTTCTCCAGCTGTCTGAACTGCTCCCTGCCTCCACTCTTTTTCTCTCTGTCATTCTTTCTGCTTCCTTGGACCTCTCTCTCTGCAATCTTGTGTCCTGCTCCCTGTTTATATCACACTGTCCTGGTCCCCATCCCTCTCTTTTGCCTCTCTGTCCTTGTCCTGGTTTTTTCTTTCTCCATCTCTCTGTCCTGCTGCCTATGTCTATCCAGTTCCCTTTCTGTTTTGTTTTTTTTTTTCCTCCTTTACTCTGCTTTTCTTCCTGTCCCCATTTTTTTTCTCTCTTCATTCCTTGCTCTGTGTTCCCTCTCTCTCACTCCCCCAGGGTCCTGTTACCCATCCTTCTCCCTGTTGATTTTTTTCCCCTCTTGCTCTATCCCTGTCGTGCTCCCTAGAAGTATTTTTTTTAAATCTATATATTTCTGTCCTTCTGCCCATCACTACTTTTTTGTTCTTCATCTCTCTCTTCTGCTCCCCACCCTTGGCTTTCTCTCCTTGTCATTCTTTCCTTTTCCCTGTACCTCTGCTTTTCTGTATCCTTGCATCCTGCTCCCTCCGTCTCGCTCTATCACGCTGTCTTGCTTCCCATCCCTCTTTGTCTTTCTACCCTTCCAATATGTGTGTGTCCCAACCCCACCTTTTTCATGTCCCAGTCTTTCTACACCCTTCTGTCATTCTCCTTCTCTTCCTCTTCTGGCTTTTTTTCTCTCTCTTTCTCTATTCTGCAGCCCTTGCTATTTTTGACTCTTACATCCCTTTGTCCTGCTCCCTGTCCTTGTCAGTTTTGCCCTTTGATCTGCCTCCAGTCTTTCTTTGTTTTCTCCATCTCTGTCCTTTCCTCTGTAGCTTTTTGTCTCTGGTCCTCAGTCCTTCTCTCTCATCTTATTTTTCTTTCTGCCACACCTCTCTTTGTCACCCTCTGTGCTATTCCCTTTCTTTTATTTCTTTTCTTTTTTTATTTTCTTTCTCCAATGATCTGTTGTCTTACCTGTCCCTCTCTCTCTGTCTCTCTTACGCTATCTTGCTTCCTGGCCCTATTATTTATTGTTTCACCTCTTTGTCCTGCTCTCAGTCCCTGTTTTCTCTCGTGCTCTGCCTCTCTGCCATTCGCTCTGTTGCTCTTGTTTGCTGTCTATCCCAGCATCTGGCTCCCTGTTTCTCTCTCTTTCACAGTATCCTTCTTTGTGGCTCCCAGTCCCTCACCTGTTTTCTCTATTGCTCTGTCCTTCTTCTTGTCTTTCCTTGTCCCTTTGGCCTGCTACCCATCTATCTTTCTTTCCTTTCTCTCTCTCTTTCTCTCTCTCTCTCTTTCTCTCTCTCTCTTTCTCTCTCTCTCTCGTTCTCTCTTTCTCTTTCTCTCTCTTTCTCTCTCTCTCTCTTTCTCTCTCTCTCTTTCTCTCTCTTTCTCTCTTTCTCTTTCTTTCTCTCTCTCTCTCTTTCTCTCTCTTTTTCTTTGCTTTCTTTGTTTTCTTCCTTTCTTCTCTTTTTCTTCCTTCCTTTCTTTCTCTGCCTCCATCCTGTCACTCTCCTCCTCTCTTTATCTTCAATGTTTCTTCCTCCTTCTCTGCCCTGCTCCCTGTCCTCCATCCTCGCTGAGAGCGAGAGCTGCAGTGAGTCCCGGGCCCTGTCACATTTATTCTGTGCCCTGACCCCCCCCCCGGCCCCCTCTCTTCAGACGCTGCTGTGATTTTTTTTTTCCCCGTGAACCTTCTTTCTCCATCTCTTTCTGACCAGCTCCCTGTCCCCGTCTTTTAGGTCCTCCCTCTCTCTGCCCTGTAGCCCATACCTTTTTCTTTCTCCATCTCTTTCTGTCCGGCTCCTGGTCCCTATTTTTGCTTTCCTCCCTCTCTGTCCCATAGTCTGTTGGTATTTTTGCCATCTCTGTCTCTCTCTGTCCAGCTTCCTGTCCCTGTGGTTCAAGGTCTTCCTTCTTGGCTCTGTAGCACATTGCGAGTCTAGTTCTTTCTTAATCTCTGTTTATTCTGCTCGCTGCCCCTCATTTTGAATTCGTTCGTCTCTGTCCTGTCACCTGTCGCTATTTTTTCCTTTCTCCATCTCACTCTGTCTTGCTCTGCCCCCTAGCCTGTCATTATATTTTTGTTTCCCTGTCTCAGTTTGTCTGGCTCCCTGTCCCTCTTTCTTCATGCCTCCCTCTCTGCCACGTTGCCCATCACTTCTTTCATTTCTCCCTCCCTCTCTGTCTGTCTGGCTGTCCCCATTTTTCAAATCTCCTCCTCTGCCCAGTAGCCCGCCACAGTTTTTTCTTTCTCCATCTCTCTCTGTCCAACTGCCTGTCTCTAATTTTCAATTCCTCCCTCTCTCTTCAGAAGCTGTCAGGACTTTTCTCCTTCTCAGTCTCTTTGTTTGGGCTCCCTGTACTGTTTTGTAATTCCTCCCTCTCTGCTCTGTTACCCATCGCCATTTTTAGTTTCTCCGTCTCTCTCGGTCTGGCTCAAGGTCCTGATTTTCTAAATTCCTCCCTCTGCCCTGTAGCCTGTCACTTCTGAAGGTCTCCACCTCTCCATCTGGGAGCCCTGTGCGGCTCCCAGCCCCTCTTTTGCACTTCCTCCCTCTGGACCCTGTGGCCTGTTGCTTTCTCCCTCTTATTTGTCTCTGTCTCTCTCTGGCTCCCCACCTGTTTTTTCATTCCTCCCTCTCTGCCCTAGAGCCCATCAGTAGTTTTTTCTTTCTCTGGCTCTCTATTTCCAGTTCCCAGGCCCTGTTTTTCAATTTCATCCTTCTTGGCCCTGTGCTACAGTATGAGTTCATTTCTTTTGCCACCTGTCCCTGTCTGGCTCCCTGCCAGGATTTTTTAATTCCTCCCTCTCTCTCTTGTAGCCCAACGCTGTTTTTTCTTTCTCTGTGTCTCTCTGTCTGGCTCCCGCTCTGCCCTGTACACGTCACTCTTTACATTTTCATTCCTGGACGTCTCTCTGTACGTTGCTCCCAGTCCTGGTTTTTTAATTCCTCCCTCTCTGTCTGTCATGGTTTAACGCGGGAGCCAGCAACTAAGCAGTAGACAGCACTTGCTCAGCCCCCCCGCCCTCCCCAGTGGGATGGGGAGGAGAAATGGACAAAAGGTAGAGCTTGTGGGTTGAGATAAAGACAGTTTAATAAGACAACCAAGGAAATACTACTAACAATACTAATACTTCTACTACTAATAGCAATAATGATAATGATAATAATGAATATGCAAACCAAACTATATACAATACAGTTTTTCTTACCACCTGATGACTGATTCACAGCCTGTAGGCGTGGGTAACGGACCGTTGTAACGATGTGACCCCAATATGAGTATGATCGTACAGCTTTATTAGTCAGCAAAACAAGGTTTATATAGCAAAACTATTACAGCATCTGAATGGTTAAAACCCCAACCCATATATAGGCAAAACTACTGCAACTCGTTGTGATTGGTGCAGAGCTGCATCTCGAAGTGAAAACAGTACTGTGGCAGGAAACAGCAACGTGGCAGGAAGGAAGTGACAGTGTGGCAGGAAACGGTGACGTTCCCCCTGCTCCAGTGTCCCGTGCTCGTCGCTCTGCCTTCCCAGCAGGGTTCCGTGTCAGCCGCTCCCAAGGCTCACCTCCGGATCAGAACCTGGGTTGCTCAGCGCACCAAACTATGTCCCCTCTCGTCCAGCCAGGACTCCACAATTCCCCCTTTTTGTTTTTTGAGCAAGCCAGGTTTGCTTCGTCATCTTGGAGAGAGCCTTTTTAAGACAGCTAAAGCAAATACATATTATAACTCCAACAGCAAGTAACACGATACATATGCGCAAAATTTCTATAATTAAACCGTTAAGCCAAGCGGGCAGATTACCAAAGAGCGAGGTGAGAAATCCATCAAAAAATCCCTGGCTTTGTTGTATTTGATTGGCGTGCTGTTCAAGCCATTATAATTGCTTGTGGATGGACTTACTACGATCGGACAAGTTCATACAGCACATGCCTTCGAAATCCTCACAACCATGTCCCTGGGCCAGCAGTAAAAAATCAATTGCGGCTCTATTTTGCAATACTGTATGTCGTAGACTACTCTGATCTTCTAGCAGGGATTGCAAGACTTTTGTGGTAACACTGGCTTGCTTCTCTGCCCAGCGTTCCGTGTTCACCAATCTACTTCTGTAGCAGTGTTCCGTGTTCGCTACTTTCAAGGTCTATCTCCATTACCAAGCCTGGGTTGCTCAACAGCACCAAACTATGTCCCCTCTCATCCAGCCAGGACTCCACAATTCCCCCTTTTTGTTTTTTGAGCAAGCCAGGTATAGTTGATGAGGTTGTTGATGATGATGAGAGCTGACACTAATTTTGGTCTTCAGCTTGCTACCACTCTTTCAGAGGCCCACACAAACTACAATACTAACAGTATAAGAACACAAATGCTAATTGAAGACATAGAGATGTGAAGTGCATACCATAACCTGCTGGATATAAAGAAAGATTAAATTAACTTGAGAATGATACATACTGATGGTAAATCTGTTACCTAGCATATGGGTGTAGATTGATTTACTTGTATTCAATTTTCTTGCTGGATTTACTTGTATCCAATTTTCTTCCTGTGTGGATGGTGGGACTAAAGTACCGCTTGACCACAACATATCATTATTGTCAATGGGAGGGAATGCGTCTCACCACGTCAGGCATCGAAATAGCAGTGTATCAATAATATGAGCTCAGTAAATTTGCACTTGGGTTATAGGTATACTTATCATATATACAAACATCCATAACATTTAGTATTGGCTATCGATATTAATTACCTAGGTTAAGATCAATGTACCTAGAACTATGACTCATTAACTATATAGGCTAAAATTAATGTACATAAAAGCATAAAGCTGCAAACATCACCACATCTATTCCCTGCTGCATCAAATGCTTCCGAAGTTTTGATAAATCAGAGTCCAAATACAACAATCTAAAGTCAAAAACCAGAAATAGTCAATACCTGCAGAACTTACCAAACCAAAAGACACAAAACAGTTACTTAGTCCAGACAAATCCGTTAGATCACAGAAACCAAATAAATCCATCAGAACACAGAAATACAAACACGGTAACATAAAACCACACGTTCATGGTCGCGACCACACACACACACAGGCACACCAAGTTTTTAGCATAAATCCAAATATTGCAAAGACAGGACTTACAATAATATTCAACATTTAACAGACAAATTCCCAAGCTTCAGTTTCAGGAAGAGTACTCTCTTTTCAATTCAGGATTAGAAAGGACACTTTCCCTTCTCGTCAGGGATATAGCTCAATGCTGTGAAGCTTTTATTATGACTAACAAATAGGCAACAAAAAACAATACTGGAAGACTGCCTTTGCCTTATTAATAGTTCACGCTCAGAACTTTTTGGTCCAGTGATCAGAGGTTCTCCCCGAGAATCCCTCGGTGCCGGCTGGAGGTCCTGCAATCCCTCGGACCATTGAAGTTCAAGAGCAGCGTCCTACCTGGGTACCCAAAATCTATTACTAGAAAGCAGCAAAATAATTAACTTCCTAAAACTTAATGTTGGAGTTCTAGAAAGCAGGCATTCTTTACTGCAGTACTGAACGCACAGGGAATAGTTCTACTCAAATGTGTGTACCGAAAAGACACTCTTACTAGATATTTATGCCATGTTAACATACATAATCATTACATTTCTGCAAAGTACTTATCATTCTCCATTTCTCCTCCCCCCCCCCCTTTTTTTTTTTTTTTTTTTTAATGTCTTTTGTACATGCATATTGGCACCTCTAGGCAGTTGTCAGGAGCCCTCAGGTGAAGGTTTATACTTTTCCTCACGGTGTCTGCTAGTTGACCTTTGCTCTTGTGCAGACGCAGTTCTAAAATCACGTATACCGTGTCCTCCAAGATTGCTTCATTATACAAAAGCTGTTGTGGGAGATAATTGCCAAATATGCAAGGAATGTATTAATTGGTGTGGGTGGTGCACCCACTGCAGTCATCAGAGTACTTGCGTTTGCTGTAATTTTTTCAGTGTTCCCTGTGTAATAGGATCATCCAGAGTGGGTCTCTTCTGCTTCCATGTCAGAGGTTGCTCCCTGAGAGTGAGTGTGGTCACCTCTGGCATCGGATTCTGCGTTACTTTCTTTCAGCTCATGATATAGCTTCACATATTTTGCTGGTAACCATCAAGGGCCTGTTGAAAGAAGAACACACGCATACCCTCTTCCCCACGTTATTAGTTCTATAGGACTTGTCCATTGTGATTCCCCAAATTCTTTATACCATACTTTTGGTCGAACCACAAATGGAGGGACCATCCCGAATTGACGGTCAGCTGCTATTGTAAATAATTGATCATCAGAACGATTTTAAAAATTAAGTACATTAACTGTTCCTGTGGGGTAACACTGCCCATAGGATTCCCCCTTTTTTGTTTATTTAGCATAGCTTTGAGGGTCCCGTGGACACTTTCGACAATGGCTTGTGCAGTAGAAGAATGTGGTATACCTGTAACATGTTGTATACTCCAGTCCTGTAGGAAAACAGAAATTGTCCGTGAAACGTTCCTTTTCTCCCGTATGTGCCGTGGCTACCAGAAATCCTGAGAAAGTATCCACATTAACATGTACACAATGCAGTCGACCAAATGTTGATATATGTGTAACATCACTTTGCCACAACTCATCAGCTCGTAAACCACGAGGGTTCCCTCCTGCACATGATGGTACGGGTGTAACACATTGACAATCAGGGCATGCATGAACATTTTTTGTGGCTTGCCCCTGGGGCAAAGCAAATTGTTTATGCAAGGAAGAAGCATTTTGATGAAAGAAGTCATGAGATAATCGGGCTTGCTTGAAACGGTGTGGCAGTACTGCTGCCATTGTCAATTGATCTGCTACAACTTTTTCTTCAGTTATTAGTTTTAGTAGAGTAGTATGTAACTATATATGCATTATAAAATATACACGTACACGGTTTTCTAATTTCAATAGCAATTGCATCTGCAATGCGTTGAACAATATTCACAACATGCAGAATTTGTGACAACATTGAGTGGTTCAGTCGAAAACAATTCAAAAAACGTGCAAGGCCGCTGATAGCTTAAAAATTTGTGTGGATCCTTCAACGACTAAAATAGATGATTGCTAATCTGATGAATTTGTTTGTTTCCGAAACACTGTTCATGCTCCTTTAATAGGAACAGAAACACGTTGGTTTTTTGGCTGCAATGAAATTTGAGAGAGGGAATGTAACAGCTTATGTTGTGGAAGGGTATAACGTATGTTATTTAAATAATCAGCTAGAGCGGCTTGCAGTGATAAGGATTCACTGTTTAAAGCCACAAAGTCATCTTTAGCCAGCAGCAGGCAAATAGTATCAACTTGCTGACAGTGATTCCAACTTTGTGCTATTAAGGACACTATGATGTGTACCTTTGAAGTCAATGTTTTCATGGGCGTATGAGACAAAAAGATTCATTCCAGAGTCTTCAACTTCTGCGTGTTAACACACCACTGATCGAAAAGAGGGTAAGGCTGTAAAACAAAACCTTCATAAATGATATACAAATTTGTTGGCAATTCGACATTAATTCTGAAGGTAAAGGCAATTGCAATTCTATCTGAAATCTTTTGTAAAACAGTTTTTGCTTTTGGCATTGATCTTCGGGAAAATAATAAATCTGAGTCCTTTTTGATAAAGTAAATAGAGGGGACAAATCTTCAGCTGTAAAGTCAATATTTTCACTTTTCAGCAGAGTGAATAACATCATCTAGGTAGACTATCTGAACCTTGGAAAGATAATAAAGTCCAGCTGCTTGTTCACAAGGAATTCTACTGCAGTAATTGAATTGTATACATTTTTGTAACCAAGTCCTTGAATGTTAGAAATGATGGTTCTCGCCGCGCCGCTTCTGGGCTGGCCGGAACGGGCCGGTGCGCTGGGATCGAGGAAAGGGGGGGGGAAAAAGGGGGAGGGTGGGGGAGGAACCGTGCCGCCGGTTGCCCGGGGGGGGCCATGTGCCCCACCAGGTGTAAGGTTTGCTGACCCATTCGATGCGGTGACTGCTGGCGCGGCGACTGTACAGCGTCTGAGGGACTGTGCAGTTTTATGTTGGAATTCACCTCGTTTTGATCTCAGGTCGGGTACGCCAATTGCTGTCGAGAGACCCTGTTGTACACTTTCGGGATGCCGGATTTTTACACCCCACTTCCCGTTTCTCTGGATTCAAAGGATCGTCAGGTTTTGGCAGATTTACTTTCCACACTTCTCATGTTCGGTAGGAATTTCGTCGTATGTAGGGTTAAATTTCAGCAGACTGCTGCTCTGTTCTTGCTTTTGAGATAAGGACAGAGCTATAGCAGCTGCTTCTGAGATAGTCTCTGTAAGTTTTAGAGCATTTAAAGCTGTATGCACTGATTTCCAAGTAATGATTTCCTCAGGTATTTTAAACTGCAAGACTTTGTTCTTTCAAACTTCACTGTAAAAAAATTCTTTAACGGAGCCTTCGCTCCTTTTCTCAGTGACTGTCCCATTCTCCAGCGAGCCGGGGGAGGGGGGGGGGAAACAGACCTGATTCCTGCTCAGGGTCTGTTAGACCCAGCCCCTGCTCACGGCTTTCTTCACGTGGTAACTTAGTGGCCACTCCTCCGGCCAAACACCTGTACTTACGATTGTCATCCATTAACCTGTTCCACAGGACAGGCTGAGGCTTGTGTACCTCAGATAATGGTGGCAACGTTCCACTGTCCATCTAGGATGGCATCTCTTGTAACACCGCTCCAGCGGGTAGGTGTTATCTGTGCCAGAGGCCCAGCTAAACATCTCGGAGAGGAAGCCTCATTTTCCCGGTGGGGGGGTTGGTAACGATTGACATATGCTGGAACTGCGAGTTCTTGTCTTGAAGATGCTGCAAAACTGACTGCAACAGATCGCACGTTTTTTTTTTTGTTTTTTTTTTTTTTTGAGTAATTCGTTCTGGCCGGCATCAGAGGGCATCGGGAGTGGAGACGCCTCGCTGGAATGTGGCAAGGGTGGATAGAGAGGAGGGGCCGATGTTGCAGGCCGCGCCCCAGGAGGGGCCGATGTCGTAAGCCGCACCCCTTCTCCCTCCCCCTCTGGGGGTGGTACTAGCCGCTCCTCCCCTCTTCCGAAAGACAGTCGCAGTTCCGCGCCCGACTCCTCCCCGCTCCCTGGGGACGGTCGTACTACCGTGTCCGGCTGGCATTTCGAGTTGATGTCTCTGGCAGCAACTTCTGGTGGGCCACCCCCCTCTGCGCCGAGACCGGAACCGCACTCTGCACTCGCTCGAATCTCGGCAATTGTGTTACAAGTGATCCCAGTCATCCCTCTAACGGCAGGTAGCCCGAAAACCCGTGCTAATGTCCCAGGCTTAGGCGCGTGATCCTTCCCAGGCTCCGGAGCTAGCATCTGAGCTGCAGCACACGCCACCTCTCGTTCAGCTTTCATGGCTTTTAAAGTGTGTAATACTGTTCGCCAGAGCTCGCGGACGGCTTTTATCTCCTTTTCCTCCTTGTCCTCCCCCGTTATTGTCCTTTCCCACATCATCTCTCCTAACTCTTGCCATTCCGAGACGGAAATCAGTACCGGGGTATCCGCAAAGTGACCCCATCGTTGCCCCAGTTTAATCAACTTCATGAGTTGGTTTGCCGTTGCGTCTATTCCTCTCTTAGAGAGAATACCGACTAGCAACGTTGCCGCAGCATCCACCTCCATGCCTGCGACCACGGCCTCCACGTTAAAATTTAGCTGCGCCAGGCAGCCCCAGTGTGGCTCAAAAATCCCTGGGAGTCGGCCGTCCATACCTGCCCTGCGCGTTCGCACCCAGGCAGGACCCTCCCAGCCGTTACTCCCACGCCCCCCTCTCTAACTGCTCACCGCAGACCGAGGGCCTCCTGCAGGGAAACGTCCATCCTCTGCTACCAAATGTAGGCGTGGGTAACGGACCGTTGTAACGATGTGACCCCAATATGAGTATGATCGTACAGCTTTATTAGTCAGCAAAACAAGGTTTATATAGCAAAACTATTACAGCATCTGAATGGTTAAAACCCCAACCCATATATAGGCAAAACTACTGCAACTCGTTGTGATTGGTGCAGAGCTGCATCTCGAAGTGAAAACAGTACTGTGGCAGGAAACAGCAACGTGGCAGGAAGGAAGTGACAGTGTGGCAGGAAACGGTGACGTTCCCCCTGCTCCAGTGTCCCGTGCTCGTCGCTCTGCCTTCCCAGCAGGGTTCCGTGTCAGCCGCTCCCAAGGCTCACCTCCGGATCAGAACCTGGGTTGCTCAGCGCACCAAACTATGTCCCCTCTCGTCCAGCCAGGACTCCACAACAGCCAATCCCCAAGCAGCGATCACAGAACCCGGAACCTGGAATTCGTGAATTTTGCTTAATTCCCAAAATAGTTTGACCTCCCGGCCAAGAGAGGATTCCAACTCATGGAAACGAGAAGAGCCGATTCCGGCCCCCGGCCAGTCCCCATTCATAAGCTGTGTGTGATGTCTATGGTATAGAATATTTCCATTGTCCAGCTTGGGCTAGCCCTGTAGCCTATAGCTCTTTTTTTTTTCCTTTCTCCATCTCTCTGTGTCTGGCTCCCTGGTGCTGTTTTCTGTTTCCTCCCTGTCTGTCTTGTAGCCCATCACTTTGTTTTTTTATCTTTTTCTCCATGCCTTGCTGTCCAGCTCCCAGTCCCTGTTTGTTAATTCCTCACTCTTCCCTGGAGCCCACTGCTATTTGTTTCCATTCTCCATTGCAGTCTGTCTGGTCCCCTGTTCCTATTTATCCGTTCCTCCCTCTCTGCCCTGTGGCCTGTTGCTTTTTCTGCCTTCCTCTCTGTCCATCTCCCTGTCCCTATTTTGTTAATTCCTTCCTCTCTGCCCCATCACCTGTGTGACCTTTGGCCTTTCTCCTTGCTTGGTCTCTTTCAGGCCGGCTCTCTGTCCCTCTTCATTGGTTCTTCCCTCTCCACCCTGTAGCCTGTCGCTTTTGTCCTTTCTCCATCTTGCTGTCTCTGGCTCCCTGATGACCTTACTTTAGAATTCCTGCCCCCACGCCACTTCTTTCTGTATGCATTGCTATTCTTCTTGCTCTCCAGCTCTCTTTTGTCCAGTTCACAGTCCCTGTTTTTTAATTCCTTCCTCTCTGCCCTGTAGCTCATAGCTGTGTGGTTTATTTTGTGTTATTCCCCCCACCCTTGCCACTTCCCTCCATCGTTCTCTGTCCCAGCTCCCTGTCTTTATTGTTTCACTCCTCCCTCTGCCCTTTTCTTTGTAGCTTTTTTTTGTCTTTGGAGCTTTTTTTGGTCGTCTTTGCCCATCTCTCTCGGTCCAGGTCCTGTACCTATTCTTTTTTCCTTTCTGTCATGCTGCCTGTTGCAGGTTTTTTTCTGCACCTCCATCTTCCTCCCTGTCCTTCTTTGTTGGTCTCTGTCCTGCTCTTTCTCCTTCTTTCTGCTCCTGCTCTGCCTGTCTCCCTGCTGCTTCTTTCTCCATCTCTGTGGGACTGCCTATCTCCATCCTTCTCTCACTGTCCCTTTCCCTGCCTCCTGCTTTCTCATTACACCACTGCTGTCCAGTCGGCTGTCACTTTTCTCCTTTCTTGTAGCGTCCTGCACCCTGCTTCTCATTTTTGGCAGCCTCTGCCCACCAGCGCATCGCTCCAGGAGCCGACTGACCAGCTGTTCTCCGCTGGAACAACAGGCGCAGCTCCAGGAAGGACTGCCGAGGTGTCCGAGGAGCAGGGGGAGCTTCACGGTCCCCGAGCCCGGAGCAGACCCGCTCCTGCGACTGGCTGGGTGCATGACTGAATAAACACCTGCGGTACCCTTTGCCCTCCCGGCCGCCTTTGTGGTTCCTTTGCACGGGATGAGGGGCTGCGACGGAGCCCAGGGGAGGAGGGGACAGACTGTGGGGCTGGGGCAATGGCCCCCTGTTACTGATGGGCTCCAGCTGTGGGCTGGGGCTGGACGAGCCCCAGGTGGGGGCAGTGAGGCTGATGGCGACGGTACCTGCCTCTAATACGGGGGCTGCCGGTGGAGGGGCTGGAACTGCTCTGTGCCGGGTGACTACGGGGGGGGGGGCTGGTGCGAGGCAAAGGAGGAGTAGAGCCGTCGCCGAACGTCGCCGGGATAACAGCGAGTTAGAAGGGGGGGGGGCGATCGACTGGTGGGTCCCGGGGAAAGCGCCCAGGAGGGCGGCCGAGACAGCGGGAAGTAAGTAGCGGCGGGGGTGCGGCGCCGCGTCGGAGCCGGGCGGCGGGGGCTGCCCGGCGCTGCGCTGGGGGCTCGGGGGCTGCCAGGTGTCTCGGCGGTGGGGCACGGTGTCCCTGCAAGCTCAGGTAGCAGGGAAGATGCCTCTCGCGGCGTGCTGGGAGCCGCAGTCTTGGGGCTCGCGGTCGACCGCGTTGGTTCCCCGGGGCAACCGGGGGAGGGGGCGGTTTTCCGGCCTCTGGCTGCCGGGCGGCCGTGCCGTGCCGGCCAGGGCAGCCCGGGAAGGTGTCGCTTTCGCGGATCTGGCTGCCGGGCAGCTGCATTGCTCTCGGTCACATGCGGTGCGGCCCCCGTGGCGCAGGACGAGGTGTAGTTCTGTTGCCGGTTTCGTGTGTTTTCCTGTAGGCTGCGGGCTGTGCTTGTGCCCCGAAAAGTGGTTCGGCCGCGCCACGGGACACCACGGCCTCGGGCTCGCTTCCGCCACCGGGCGTGCGCGGTTCGATTCCCGCTAACATGTATTGCCAGGTTTCCCACAGTCCCTTCCCTCTTTTAATGTGTAAGGGAGTTTAGTCTGAGGGATGTTTGTCAAGATGATTATGACACAGGCTACATGCAGAAATACAAGTGCAACAGTTTTCCTTGGTAACGAGCCAGCCTCGAGCGTGCGCCTCACAGTAGTGAGCTTTGCTGCCTGTACACCCTCTTTTAACACGCAGCAATTCTAGTAATCTTTCCGAATTTTCCATTATAGGTTCATTTTGTAGGGGAGTTAAATAGGATAGTTCATCTACTTTGTTGTTACACTGGCTAGTTAGATCGCCTCTATTTTGACAGGAAGCTACCCAGGCTATGGCAAAATTTCCTTGTTTGGCATTTCTTAGGATATCTTGCTATTTGTCCTTCTGCCATACAGGTATCTGATTTACCTCCCACCCGTTTTGGTCACAGAAAGAAAGCCATTCCATGCACCCCTTAAAGACAGCAAAAAAGTCAGTATAGATTTAGATAGGAGAAGAAGATTGAGCTTCAGGAGAAGAGGATTGAGCTTCATGTTGGAATATGCTCCAGACTGCAACTAGTTCTCCTACTTGTGCGTTACGTTCTGTTATGGTTTATTCTTCAGTTCGAATTTGTAAAGCCACTGCCCGATATTTCCACACTGTCCCCTCCCGTCTAGCTGAGGTATCAGTAAACCAAACCTTCTCTAGTTGTTCAGAAAACGGAGGGGCAACTCATATAACTGGGGATGGAGGATCATTTTTGTACTTTAGGGGAAATTCTTCTTGTATAGTTAGTTTTTTGTGTGTACCCTTGGATGTTTGGAAGATGGTACAATAATATTCAATCTGTGCATACCCCTTTTGGACAGATGCATGCTGTGCCACCCTGTCAGGGGGTGGGGTTCCAGCCAAAATTGGTTTCATTATCTGTCCTCGGTTCGGCCAGGACAGGGTTAATTTTCACCAGGAGCCATGAGGGAACACAGACCCAACCTGGCCAAACAGAGCAGGGTATTCTCTACCATGTGCCATCATGCTGGGTTCTGGCTGGGGGGAGCCGAGTGGCAGGAAGGCAGTCGTGGCTCGGGAACGTGCAGCGGCGGCGGGCGGTGAGAGCGGCTCTCTGCGTTCTTCTGTTTTGTGTTGTGTATTCTCCTGGTCTGTATCATTGTTACTGCTCCCTTTGTTTACTGTTCTGTTAAACTGCCCTTATCCTGACCCACCAGTTTTTGCCTGTTTCTTTCTATTCCCCTCCGCACCCCAGCGGGGGGAGGGGTGGCACGGTGACTGCGTGGCCCTTCTGTTGCCGGCCACAGCCAAACTATAACATTATCTTAAAGGGGCCTCTAAGTATAATTGGCTGTTGGCGGATGATATGTTCTGCTTCCTGCAATGCTTGGCTCACTACAAATAGTCCCTTTTCCCATACTGTATAACGTTTTTCTGCATCCTTAAAACTATGTGAATAAAATCCAGTAGGCCTTGAGGGTCCCTCTGGCTCCTTTTGCCAAAGGTGGATTGACAGTCCCGACTGAGCAAAGCCTCATTTAGTCTGGATTGGGTCAGTGGGGTGAATAGGGCCTAAGGCTTGATAGTTAGAGGCTTCAAATATTAATAATTGTAGGGCTTCCTCATGTACAGGGGTCCAGTCCCAAGAATCACCTTTTTGCAATAAATCATATAATGGTCTAGCTGTTATGGAGAAATCAGTAATATGTTTTCACCAGAAAACCAAGGTTCGTAATGTCACCAAAAATCCGGGAATAAACCTCCTAACACCAATGTAGTGTTAAAAGGCAGCATTCTTTATTGCGACATCGGATGCATGGGGGATAATTCCACCGAACGTGTATACCCCATACCCTTTTTGTGCAGTTTATATAGATCAAAATATACATATTCATCTGATTACATAAGCCCTTCCTTTCATAGTCAAATCAGTCCATTTTCATACACTCCTCCCACCTGCACTTGCGCAGTGCCTCCTAGTGGTGGTCATCGGGGGTCCCAAGATGAAGGCTTATCCTCTTCATCACAGTTTCTGCGCAAACTCAGTCCTCTTCTGGCTCTTGTCCCTGCGGCACGGGTCGTCTTGACCAGTTCTAGGCACCTGCTAGTTTTAATTAAAACTAACTTCTTTGGGGGGAGATGTATGAGTTTTTGCTTCAGTTAATTCCCACAATAGATAGGTACCACAAATACACCTGCAACTATTTGGTAACGCTATTTCTATTAGAAATCCCCCTTCACCATTATTGTTTAACATTAATGATTACCTAGGGACTAAACCCTCTGTTCCCAGACCTAATGTCCAGAAGGGCAGGGCTGTACCAGGGACATAGCAGCATTGTTCGTGCTTTATGATTAACTAATTCCATCACCTTGGTTACATTTCCCCCCTTTGGAAGTTTTGAAATAATTATCTTCTCAATACTTCCATAATTAAATTTTTCTTAATCATATAATGATTAAATATTATTAAAATATACTTTTCAAAATTACAACACTACACTTATAGTCCACTTGTTTCGCTATAGGGTGGTGGAAGTGTAACAACCGACTCACTAAGGTTTTGTCTTCTTGCAATAGCCTGAATAATCATTCGATTAAAAGCTGTTCTGTTGGTGAGTTCATTTTTCAGACAATAATATATGAGCAGTATTATTATAACTACTACCAGTAAAAGCAGTCCGGTACCGATTAAAGATTTGACCCAAGAACTAATATTCCACCTTAATCCATTAAAAATTTTATCAAGCCAATTTTCTTGCATGTCTTGTTGAATTTCCCCATGGGACTGATTCTCTTACCACCCTTGGGATTGGAAGACATGCAGTTATTTGGGTCACATTTTGTAAATTTGCAAATTCTTTTATAAGCCCGATTATCAAATTTTCTTCTGGAGTCCTCCTTGGGAGGTATATTAATTGTTCTGCTTTTATTGGCAGTGAATCAACGTTTTCTGTTCTGACTTCTAATACACTGAACAGTGCTCCTATTATCATCAGTTTCCAGATCGAGATACGGTCTCCCTGCATTTTACAGCAATAACTACTCTTTTTAGATATATTTCAAAGTCAGTTTTGCAGTCTCTGGATCTCTATTGATGACTCTCCATGAAGGGGCCTTCTTCACTCGAGTGCAGTGTATCCACGGTTCCACCCCTTCTACTTTGATCGCAGTGTAAGTTGTTAACAGTACCTGGAAAGGTCCCTTCCACTTCTCCTGCAGTGGTTCAGAGTTCCAGGTCTTTATGTACACAAAATCACCTGGTTGATACTGATGCACAGGCGTATCCAAAGCAAGCGATCTGGTCAGCACAACGTATTTTCGGAGTGCTTCAAGTGTTTTTCCTAAAGAAATCAAATACATTTTTAAATCTATTTCCCCTGCTATTTTCATATCCCCTGGGATTAAAGGAGTCTGATAAGGTCTGCTATACAAGATTTCGTATGGACTTACACCATCTTTAGATCTTGGTTGAATTCTGATTCTCAGAAGTGCTGATGGTAAAGCTTGTGGCTATTTTAAAGACACCTCTTGACAAATTTTACTCATTTGTCGTTTTAATGTTTGGTTCATTCTTTCAATTCTTCCACTTGATTGTGGCCTCCAGGGGGTATGTAAATCCCAATTTATTCCTAAAATTTTACTTACTTGTTGAACTATTTCTGCTACAAAATGTGGTCCCCTATCGGAAGACATGCCTATTGGTACCCCAAACCTTGGTATTATTTCTTTCAACAATATTTTCACTACTTCTCTCGCTTTGTTGGTGCGACAAGGAAAGGCTTCTGGCCATCCAGAAAAAGTATCAATTAATACTAATAGATACCTGAATCCATTCTGCCTGGGCATTTCAGAAAAATCAACTTGCCAATAATCTCCTGGGGAGTTACCCTGTTTTGTTACTCCTAGGGTTGCCCTTTTCCGATTTAAAGGATTATTTTTTGAGACAAATTGGACACTTGGCTACTATAGATTTAATTACTCCTGTCATTCCTACACACACTGTAGATGATTTTAGGCTCGAGACCATAGCATCTATGCCCCAATGGGTCTGTGCATGTTTTTCTTTCGCAAGTTCTAACATAACTTACGGGGTTACTGTTACCTGCTTTTCTGGTGTTACCCACCACCCTTCTGTATTTTGTGATGCCTTTAATTGTTCTGCCAATTGCTCATCCAATTTACTACATTTTGGTTTCAGATTTGGGATTTTTATTTGTTTTACTGGTACTAGTGCAAGGATACCTTGTTCAGTAGCCTCCTTTGCCGTTTTGTCTGCCAATCGATTACCTATATTTACAATTGTCTGACCAAATTGATGAGCCTTGCAGTGCATCGCCACCACTTCCTTTGGCTTCTGCACCTCTTCGAGGAGCTGAAGGATTTCTACTTTATGTTTTCTCGATGATCCTTGGGCTGAGAGCAGTCCTCTTTCTTTCCAGATGGCTCCATGAGCATGAATCACACCAAATGCATATTTAGAATCAGTCCATATATTTACCCTGTTTCCTTCTGCCATTCGCAAGGCTTGCTGCAACGCCACCAGTTCTACTTTCTGTGCCGAGGTATTTGCAGGCAGCGTTCCTGACTCCAGTACCTCGGTGGTGGTGACAACAGCATATCCGGCCGTTCGTCTTCCTTCTTTCACAAAGCTGCTCCCATCTGTGAACAACTCCAAATCAGGATTTTCCAGAGGCTCATCCCTCAGGTCCGGTCTGCTGGAATAGACTTGTTCAACAGTTAGCAGGCAGTCATGTTCTAGATTTTCTGTCGGATTTTTTGTCGACAGAAACATTGCTGGATTTACGATGGTTGTGGTTTTCAGTTCCACATCGTCTTGCTCCAGTAAGACAACTTGATATTTCAGCATTCTGCTGGGGGACAGCCAGTGGACCCCCCTTTTGTTCTAAAACAGTTACCACCATGTGTGGTACATACACCACCATCTTTTGGCCCATAGTCAATTTTCGAGCTTCTTGAATCAGCAATACTGTTGCTGCCACAGTGCGCAAACATCCCGGCCATCCTTTACTCATGTTGTCAGGTTGTTTAGAGAAGTATCCTACTGGCCGCTTCCAGGATCCCAAACGTTGTGCCAGCACTCCAAGGGCCAGATGTTGCCTCCTCATGGACAAACAATGCAAAAGTTTTGGTTAAATCGGGTAAACCCAAAGCAGGGGCCATCATCAATGCCTTTTTAAGTTCAACAATGTTTTCTTTTCCTGGTTCTGTTTCTTCCATATTTCTAATTCTTTTGCCAACCGATTCCCAAATATTGTGGGGTTATTTTTGAATCCTTGTGGAAGTACAGCCCGTGTTAATTGCATCTTTCGTCCTGTTGCAGGGCTCTCCCATTCAAAAGCAAATCTGCTTTGATTTTGTGCATCCAGAGGTATGCAAAAGAAGGCATCCTTTAAATCTAGTACAGTAAACCATTTATGCTCCTCTTTCAGGGATGTCAATAAAGTACAGGGATTGGCCACTACTGGGTGTATATCTTGAACTATCTGATTTATAGCTCTTAAATCCTGGACTAGCTGATATTTTTTCCTCCAGATTTCCTTACTGGTAATATAGGAGTGTTATATTTTGACTCGCATTCTACCAAAAGTCCATATTCCAAAAATTTCGTGATTAACCCCTCCAATCCTTTTCGAGCCTCCCACTTAATAGGATATTATTTTTGTCTTATTGGTTTGGATCCAGGTTTTAAGGTCACTTTTACCGGTTCTGCCAATTTGGACCGTCCCGGCACTTCATTTGCCCAAACCAAGGGGATTACTGCGTTTTCCACCTCTTCTGGAATTTGTTCCTCCTTAAAAGAATCCTGTAACATAAACACCCTTGCCTCTATGGCTTTTGATTCTGGTATCAATAATTCAATTTCCTCATTTTTAAAAGTTATTTGTACCTCTAATTTGCTTAATAAATCTTGTCCTAACAAAGGCAACGGACATTCAGGCATATATAGAAACTGGTGAGTTACCCACTGTTTTCTCAATCTAAATTTCAACAGCTCTAAGAAAGGTTAATTTTCTTTTTACCCTGTTGCACCAACAACATCTACAGATTTATGATTACATTTCCCTTTACATGTGTTTAATACCAAATAAGTGGTCCTTGTATTTATTAAAAATTTTACTTTCTCATTCCCTAGCTTCTCAGAGAGGGGCTTGAAGGGGAGAAGCCAATTCTGCTACCCCCCCCCCCCCACCCCCCCCCCCGGTCCTTCCCCGTGTTCTTCCTGAAACTGGGCTAAATCCTCCTGCACCCTCCCCCAGAGGGGAGGTGGAAGGGCTACCGATCTCGGATTCCTCTTCCTGATTATCCCCCCATCTCCGACGCGGTGCCACCATTAGCTCGACATCATCTTCCTCAGACTCAAATTTCAAACACTCTTTCCCGACACTACAAGCGACGCAGCATTTCTTTGAACCCTTTTCGCAGTTTCCTTTCTTTAAAGCCATTACCATAGAACCGCGCGGATGTATCCCACACCGCCTTTGCCATTCCGAATGATTTCTCAACGAGAAAAACAAATCTACATATGTCATTTCTTCCTATTTACCTTCCCTTTTACAAAACAACATTAATTGCAAAATGGTATTATAATGCAGCGTCCCGTCCTCTGGCCACTTCTCCCCATCATCCGGAGTATACAACGGCCACCAATGATTACAATACTCAATAACTGTTTCCGAGTTAAAGGGTCCCCCCCAGCTCTTTCCAGTGTTTTAAAATCCATCCCAAGGGGCATGCCTTTGGGATGTGTCTTTTACTCGGAAAGGTGCCCATCCTTCAAATGACCAGTGGTAGTGATTGTGCACTATATCACAAACACTAATCAGAGGGACCCCAACCCTTGTTGGAGCTCCCTTTGGGATCCCAGCCCCCTGCTGAGATCTTGGAGACTTCAACCACCTGTTGAAGGCCTCCCCCTTGGGCCCTGCTCCACCGGTTTTCACCGAGCAGAGACTTTCCACAAAGGTACCTTTTTAGCCCAACCCTACGAGGCTTTCACCGTGATTTATGAGCAGGCATATATTATACCTAAAGAATGCCTTAATTAAATTCCAGGGGACTTACTTGGAATCCTTCGGTCCGGGGATCAGAGGTTCTCCTCGAGAATCCCTCGATGCCGGCTGGAGGTCCCGTGATCCCGCGGATCCGTCGGTATTCACAAGCAGGGTCCCGTCTGGGTCGTCAGAAACTGTCACCGAAAATCCAGGAATAAACCTCGTAACACCAATGTAGTGTTAAAAGGCAGGCATTCTTTATTGCAACATCGGATGCACGGGGGATAATTCCACCGAACGTGTATACCCCATACCCTTTTCGTGCAGTTTATATAGATCAAAATATACATATTCATCTGATTACATAAGCCCTTCCTTTCATAGTCAAATCAGTCCATTTTCATGGACTCCTCCCACCCGCACTTGCGCAGTGCCTCCTAGTGGTGGTCGTCGGGGGTCCCAAGATAAAGGCTTATCCTCTTCATCACAGTTTCTGCGCAAACTCAGTCCTCTTCTGGCTCTTGTCCCTGCGGCACGGGTCGTCTTGACCAGTTCTAGGCACCTGCTAGTTTTAATTAAAACTAACTTCTTTGGGGGGAGATGTATGAGTTTTTGCTTCAGTTAATTCCCACAATAGATAGGTACCACAAATACACCTGCAACTATTTGGTAACGCTATTTCTATTAGAAATCCCCCTTCACCATTATTGTTTAACATTAATGATTACCTAGGGACTAAACCCTCTGTTCCCAGACCTAATGTCCAGAAGGGCAGGGCTGTACCAGGGACATAGCAGCATTGTTCGTGCTTTATGATTAACTAATTCCATCACCTTGGTTACAGTAACACTTGGTGCAATTCTCGTTTTGAGGTAGGTATTCGTATTTGGTCTAACGTTGTCAGTCTCATCAGGAATACACACGGCTCCTCTTTTACACCAGATCCCTAAGAATTTTACCTCGGGGGCAGGAGGTTGTACCTTTTCTGGTGAAATCTGCAGACCTAGCCCTTCTAGGTGTTTAATGAATGTGGCCTGCGCTTTGCAAACTGATGCTGCTCGCTTCCCCCCCCCATTAACGCCTCATCTATGTACTGATAGATTTTGACCTTCTTATCCAGAGGGATTTGTTCTAATTCCCTTGCTAGGGTAGGGGAGTGTTTAAATCCTTGGGACAATCTAGTGAATGTATATTGTTGTCCTTCCTAAGTGAAAGCAAAGTAGCAAAGTGGGTTTGATCTTCAGGTTGAAGGGGAACCATGAGAAACATGTCTTTAACATCAATAGTTGCTAAAATTGGGTGCCCATGTTCCTGAATGGTGCTAATGAGCTCAGCCATGTAAGGCACAGCAGCGGTTAATGGTCCCGTATTAGCATTTAAACGGCGATAATTGATTGTTAGCTGCCACTTCCCATTTGATTTTCTCACTGGCCAGACTGGGGAATTGTAAGGTGAGTGGGTGGGAACTATAACTCCTTGTTCCCGCAGTTCTGCTGGTACGGGTGCTATGCCTTTGCTAGCTCCTAATGGCAAAGAATATGATTTTACATTCGTTAATTTAGAGGAGGGAAGAGGAGGGGCTGGGACTGGAAGCTGCAGATTTAACTTACCTACTCCAAATGTCCAAGTGAGCTGGGTGGCAGCAAGGAGCAGCGTGGGGTGGGTGACTTCTCACAAGCTCAATGGTGATTTTGTGCCTCTTGGTATGTTAGGTACCAGAAGCGATGATGGCCGTGGCGTCCGAGTCTGGAATGAGCGGGTGAGTAGAGCACTGCAGCGCTTTTGAGGTGACGGCTGTTGTAGATGAGGTTGGCATTGGCCGCTGTGATGCTTATTGTCAGCAGTGTGTGTGGATGTGTTTTTTTATTTTTTATTGCAGATGACGATGCGGAACCAGGCAACTGCAGGAGCATCCCGGTTAGCCAATGTGGATTCTGACCCCTGTCCTTCTGAAAGCGAAGTTGAGGGGCTGGGGAGAGGCTGGGAGGAGGGGACAAGGTTGGGAATTGCAGGGAAGGGTTGTGACGTTAGCATGGGGGAGAGGGCTGCTTGGGAGCGGGCCCCTTTGGGCAGGTGAAGGGACCAGGTTTTGTTGCAGCATGATGCTTGTGTGCTGGGCAGGGCATTTCCATCCTGTGTCTGTGGTTTTGTGTCGTTTGTGTGGTCTGTCTTCTGTGCCATAGACCCTCCTCAGGTCTCGATGTTCTTGTTGCTCTTTGCACTAAAGGAGCTTGTTATGCACATCAGGCACCATCCCTAGTGGCTTGAATGCATGTACTCGTTGGCATAGTGCCCATTAGGCGCTTCTTTTCTCGTGTTGTGTGGCAGGGCTGGGCAGTTCCTGTCTCTGTCTTATCACATACCTTCCTCACGTCTTGATGTCTCCATAGCCCTTTGTGATCAGCAGGCACTGTGGCAGCTCTCCCAAGAGCCTCGAGTGCATCTGCTCATGGGCATAGCTCCAGTCAAGCCCTTTTCATCCTGCAATTATGTCTTGGTGCCACTGCTGTGGTGATTGCACTGCTGCCGTGACACCGCTGCTGTTGCAATGCTGCCACTGCCGCTTTCACCGAGGCCTCTGTGATGCCGCCGCCACCATGATGTTGCCGCAATAATACAGTTTCTTGAATGCCTAGTGCATTTAAAATGTTCTTTCTCTGCGTCACTTATTCCCTTTGTTTTTTTAATTATTTCTTGTATTTCCTCAGTACTGTCACTTTTAAAATTTTCTTCCTAAGTCCTCACTTTAGTTTGTCGTCTATTTTTAATTTTTTCCTCATTTCCGTACTCCCCGTTGCTTTTAAAATTTTGTCTACTTTTATCCCTTTTGCTGTGTTTATTTGTCCACCTTTATTTTTTAATTATTTCTTGTCTTTCCTTAGTGCCCTTGCTTTTTAAAATGTCTTTCTACATCTCTGTTATCTCTGTTTCATAAGTACTTCCTTCCCTAGTGCACATTGCTTTTTAAATGTTCTTCATATGCTTACCTTTTTCTTTTTGAAGTATTTATTTTTAGTTATTTCTTCTCTTTCTCTCTTGCCCCCACTTTTTAGATTTTATTCTACGTCTCCATTTTAGTTCACCATCCCAGTTTTTCAATTTTCTCCTCTATTTTTGCCAAGCAAGTGGCTGTGGTGGCATCCAGGGGAGGGAGTGATGATGGCCCCTGTTCCTGATGGGCTCCATTTGTGGGCTGGGGCAGCCCAGGTGGGACCCGTGAGGTGAGGATGGGGCTGGGCCAAGATGTTTAAAAGGCTGCAGGTGGGGATGGGCCAGGGTAGCCCGGGGGTGCAGCCGGTGAGGTGAGGATGGGGCTGTCTCTGCTATGCCAAGGGGCTCTGGCTGAGGAGGTGGCTGCCCGGGCATGCCCGCCTGCAGGAGCTGGCTGGGGAGCGAATTGAAGGGGGTTCTGCAGGCAATGGGGGGTTCCAGCAAGGACCGGCCGGTCTCCGTGGTGAGGCAGGATTGCTCCCAGCCATCCTTGACGAACCACACCAGCAGCACACAGCTCCGGGAGCTCGGTGCCTCCATGGGCTGCGTGTGTGAGCTGCCATGCGTCCGGGAAGCTTTGTGGGAAAGAAGTGTCGAGGCACCCGCTGACTGCTCCTGGGTGGGCGAGAGTCGGGCAGCCGGCACTGCAGATGAGGAAGGTGGCAGAGGCAGAGAGAGAAGCCTTGGGGCAGTGAAGGTCTCCTGCCAGTGCCAGGAGCTGTGGTGACTCGTGTCTGGGCCCATCCCTGCCACGCTTCTCCAGATCTCTGCCTGTCTCTGCCTCCATCTCCTTTTTGGGCTCTCTGCCTCCCCAAAATTTTTTGCTCTTCTGCCAACGTTGCCCTATATCTTGTCACCTTCTACGTTTTCTTTCTATGTCTCTCCCTTTCTGGAACCCACCTGCTGTTGTTTCACTCTTCCCACACAGCCTTCTTCCCCCTTTCTTGGGAAAATTGCACTTCTAAGTCTCCCTTTACCCAGTGACCTGTGTCTGTATTCAGTGACCACCTCTGCTCTACGCTGCGTCGCTGCTCCGATGTCCTTTCCCTTGGGCCGTCTATCCAGCTCCCTCTCCCGATGTTTAAATTCTTACCCATGTGACCTATACCCGGCTGCTTTCTAAACTTTCTGTGCCTACATTCAACTCATTCCCTGTCCATGTGTTTTATTTCTTCCTGCCTGTCCTCTACTTTGTCGCTTTAAAAATTTTTTTTTCAATGTCTTCATCTATTGAGTTTGCTGAGCCTATTTACGTCTTGGCTAAGTGACGTAAAGGATGGATTGTGCACATATAATCCCTTAGACAAACTGTTTACCGAGTCCGGGGCAAAGTTTGGATCCAGCCGCACCTAGACTCCTCTCTGAGAAGGAGTTTAGAAAGCAAGGGGGTCCATTCTGAACCTCGGCTCCACAGAAGGGTATCCATGACAGTTTTGTCTGACCCTGTCTTCTACGCAATAGATAATGCAGTGTACTTTGCCATTGAAGCTTGTTCAACCACTGTCGCATGTACTATCAAATTTTGTTAAACTGCTGTTATATATCAAGAAACATTTTGTTGCTTCTCTCTTATGAATGCAGCGCATCATTCCATCTGTGACATCTGCCTACTTTTTTTTTGCCTTTGTTCTCTTTAATGATTTCTGCTCTTGCTTCTTTGCCATCACTTTTTAGATTGTCTTTCTCTGTTTTAGTTCGCCATCGCTATTTTTTCTCTCTGATTCAGACAGAACCCTTCCTCAGGATTCCTCTGTGCCCCAGAGCTCTCTTGCCTTATTCACTGCCATCTAGCATGTCTCCGTTCAGTTGCTCGTCCCCTGAGGACATCTGTACGTTGCTGGAACACCCTCTGGAGTTTTGCATCTTGTCCCAGAGCCACTCTGTCTCTCTCTCACTCCAAGAATCCTTCCCCTGTTGTCACTGTACTTCCCAAGGCCATCCTTGTGCCCCGCAGCATTCCTTTGTCTCTGTAGCACACTTTGCACCCTTCTCCCTCCCTGAGAACCTTTCCTGATGCCATCTTTCATCTCCAGCACACTCTTGTTGTCCTCTATGCTAGCTAGCATACCTCCATTCAGTCCTTGGTCACCTGAGGACATCTGTAGTCTGTTCAAATCCCCTCTGGACTACTTCATTGTGTCCTCAAGCCACCTTTTGTCTGTCCCTCTCGGAACCCCTCTGTTACCATCATGTCATGTAGTGCTTTAGGTGGGGCCATCTTTGAGCCACAGAACGCTCGTTTGTTGCTCTATGCTCTCTAGGATTCCTGTATTCAGTCCTCAGCCACCTCAGACCATATGTACTCTGCTCAGATGGTCACCCGAGTTCCTCTTTGTGATCCCCAAGCCTTCCTTTGTCCAACAGCACCCCACCCCTCAACACCCCTCTTCTCACAGTCCCGATGCTTCCCCAAGACATTCCTCGATCTCCACAGCACTTTGTAACACTTCATCTCCCTTTCCATCTCTCTTGTTCTGTCCTTTTTGTTCTTTGCTACAAGCGCTCCTTTATCTTTTTCCCTGCCATCGTGAGTGTCTCAGTTCGGTTCCTCTCTGTTATCTCTAGTTTGCCTAGATGCCCTCCTGAGACTCCGAGGCCCTCACTGCGTCTCCAAGACTTCTTTTCTTACCCTGCCCCCTCCTAATTCTTCTGCTCTCTAGAACAATGTCTTCTGAGTCCTTTCTTGTGCTCCGCAGCACTCTTGTAGCACTTTAGCTCCCTTTTGGTTTTATCTGTTTGTGCTCTTCAGAGTGCTCTTATCTTACTCTTTGCTATTTAGCATGCCTTTGTCCAGCCCCCCTGCCCCCTGATGACATCTGTACTTTGTTGAAATCCCCTTTGGCGTTCCTCCTTGTTATCTCTGAGGCCTCTTTGGTCTCAGGTCTCCTCTGCTCCATTTGCTGAGCTCTCGCAACACATCGCCTATGCATTAGAGCCCTGGTTTTGCTCGCGAGGGCACTTTGCACCCCTCTTTTCCCCTCAGAACCCTTCCCGAGTCTGCATCCATTAACCCAGTTCATCTTTCTGTCCTCTCATCCATTTGGTGCTCCTTGATTCAGTCCCCAGACAACATTTGTGCTTTGTTCAATTCTCTTTTGAGCTCACCGCATCCCTGAGATCTCATTGGTCTCTCGGGACCGCTGTAATCCATGTGACGATGCCTCCTGTTCTACTGGAATCTTTTTCAAAGCCATCTTAGTGCCCCAGAGCAGTATTTTTGTTTTTTGTCTTGTCGTATGTTTCTGTTTGGTATCCGATACCACAAAGATGTCCGTCGTCAGCTCAGATCTCCTCTTCAGTTTTGCAGAGAAGGCGATAGCCTTCATCTCTTTTTATTGACACATCTCCCATGTGATTCTTTGTTGTGTTCTGCAATTTAATTTGTTCTATCTACTTAGGTGTTAATTAGGCCACTTCATATAATTTTCTGATATGTTTCTTATATTTCCATGGGTTTTTTTCTGTTTTCTGTCCTTTGGGACTCATCTAGTTCTCTTAAGGCAGTCAGTCAGAGAGACTTTCAAAGTGGCTCTGAATCATCGGCTATTTAGAGTAAATAATTTGCTCTGCAACCAGAGTTACTATATTCTTACAGGATCTAATTCTGCTTTGTCATTCAGTCCTATCCGGAAAATACTTCTGGTGGAATTTAGGTAGCATGCGTGGTCTTGCTAGAAATTAAAAGTAAGCCCATAGCATTTTGGCTGTTTTATAGGAAAAGTAAGAACATATATTTTGATAATAATATTGTTACTGCATTTAATAACTAATTTCTTGCGTAGCTTAGTAGGACATCTATCTTTTTCTGTCTACAACCCAGACAAATGAGGTTTAACTACTTATTAGGTCTCATTGGTGATGCAACAGAGATAGATAACTATCTAGTAAATTATCTAGTAAAAGAGCAGGCATTGTTGTTTTCAGTAAGGGTCAATTTCTCTGGTCAAGGCTTTGTACGCTTTAAATTTAAGGCAGATGAGAAAACTTACTGCTGCTCCTCTGGCCGCCTTAATGTCTTTTGGTGGTTCATCCCTCCCCTTTCCCAGGGGACTGTGGGAAGGGTGGTGGGTGAGGCTCGGAGTATATGACCCCCAGCCTCTGATCAGGGAGCTCATTCCACTCCTGGCTTTCTTTGGTCTTTAGTGCTCTGCTGTTCCTTCAGTTGATTACAACTTTTGAGCTGTCTAAGCTACCCAGGGAGATGTGTTTGGATATTTAGAGAAGCAGGGGTGTCTGTCTGAGGTAAGACGTTCAGGATGAGCCAAGGCTCAGCAGCAGATCTGGTAGAGAATATATTTATCTGCACCTTTTTTTTCAGGTCAGTAATTTTTTATGGAGCATTCATGGGTGGCAAGATTGTTTAACAGAATACATTGTTCTTTTTATTCTAGGTGCATCACACTTTCCTGGAACTCCTGACTTGATTGAAGATGGAACGTTGTTTTTTTTCACTAGTTTTGCTCTATACTGTGTAACTTGCTGGCATTGCATCTCTTAGTTGGACTGATGATGAGATTATCTTGCAGGGGTTAAGGTGAGCATCTTGTATGCATCTGTACGGAGACTGAGCATTTCTCAAGAAAGTGGCAAGGACATAAGGCATAGTATGTTTTAGAGTATGGGACAGCTCGTTGCCTTTCCCAATTGCTCAGAGGACTCTGTTGTCCCTTGAAACTTTGCAGCTCATCGCAGGCCCCTCATAGATTATGAACATTGGGGTTTCACTTACTCTGTGGGCCTGTAGCAAAGCCCCAAGGCTGCGGGAAGGCATAAGGTGGGAGATGCCTGCAGAACGCAGGGTGTGGCTCAGAAGAACAGCTCCTGAGGAGCGGCCGATGCAGGGGGGTTTAGGGGTGCAAATACCGGCAAGGAGCTGTCAGGAGGCTGTGGGGTTCCTTCCTTGACAGTTCAGGAGCAGAGAAGGGGATTCTAAACTTTTGAGACCGGGGGATGGTTGAGTAAGGGAGGAGGGTTCATCAGCCTCTCTCAGTTTAGTTTTGCAGTCACAATTGGATGTCAATGAGGTCTGTTTGGTTTAAGTCTCCCTGCAGCTGACAGGGAGTTATGACACAGTCACAAGAGATGAAGTGTGAATTCTCTGGGCCTCAGAATCTCAAGATAGCAGACTGAATGTCAGGCCTTTGAATCTCAAAGGTGTTAAGGCTTGTATGTGAAGAGCTTAGTGTTCTTTTGTGTTTGATTTTTTTTTTTTTTTTTTTTTTTTTAATGGCAGGCTGTAGTTGGACTCTAGGTGGCATTCTTGAATGGAAACAAGACCTTTGGAATTGTTAAGTTACTGGTCAGCATTGGGGTGACTTCTACAATATGTTTTTTGCAGATGCAGAGAAATGAGCTGTGCGCTAAAGGGCGAGGGAGGAGAGGCGAGCAGAGCGTCGCAAGAAGGTGAGTTTACATGTGGTGTAAGAGGGCAGATGTGCTTTTAGGTTTTGATTTTTTCCTTTTAATTTTGAAGGTGCCAAGCAATGAGTGAATCGGGGATATCGGCACCGGAGGCGACTCGGGCAAGGTGAGCCACGACTAGTGGCCTGAAGTAGCAGCTGTGGGCTGGGTTGGTGTCTAAGAGCAAAGAATCCTGCGGCAACTCAATGAGGTGCTTCTCTTTTAGTTTTACAGGGGCAACGCAGGCCGCTTTTGGCATTGGACAACTGTTTGAGGTGAGCTGGGGTGGTAGGGAGGAGGAGCATGGGGCAGGTGAGTTCATAAGCACAATGGTAGTTTTGTGTCTCTTGGTATCTTAAGTAGCAGAAGCGATGATGGCTGCAGTGTCCGACTCTGGAATGAGCAGGTGAGTGGAGCACCCTGGTGCCTCTGAGGGGTTTGTTGTGGAAGAGGTTGGCATTGGTCAATGTGATATGGTCATCACTGTTTGTGGGATGTGGTTGCTTTCTTATTTTTTTTCAGATGACAAAGTGGAACCTGTTGACTGCAGTAGCCAATGTGTTTTTTATCAGGGATGGATTCTGACCCCTGCCCATCTGAAAGCTAAGTTGAGGGACAGGGTCTGGGGAGGGTCTGGAGGGAGGGGAACAAGGTTGGGAGGTGTTGTGAAGTTAGTGTAGGGGATGGGGCTGTGCAGGAACAGGCCCCTTTGGGCAGGTAAAGGAAGCAGGTTACTCTTGCACAACACTGTGTATGCAAGGGAGGGCAGTTCCAGCCTATGTCTGTGGTGGTGTTGTTTGCGTAGTCTGTCTTCTCTGCCTTAGACCTTCCTCAGGTCTCAGTGTCCTCTTTGCACTCAAGGAGGGCATTGTGCATCTCGGGTGCCATCCCTAGCATCTCGAATAGCTTTACTCATCATTACAGTGCCAACTGGGAACTTCTTTGCTTGTGTTACAAGTGTAAAGCATGGAGAAGTCTTGCATCTCAGAAGTTTATGCTCTGTCTGCTTTTGCAACATTGTTCCAGGCTGGGACAGCACCTGATCTTGAGCAGTCTCTTTTTAGTCATCTTTTCTGAGATACCTTCCTGGCATCCCAAACTTCTTAGGCCTTTAGGAAAGGCATTGTGTGCACACTTCATCCGAGTTGCGGATAGATCTTTTTGTCACAGTTCATAGCATTTGACTTTCCTCAGGCTGCCACAGATTCTTACTTGTGGCCCCCTAGGTCTTCTTGCCCAATGGCATCTCTGGTCCAGGAGTCGTGCTTTTTTAGAGTTTTTTATGTCTCTGCATTACACTGTTGGTCTTGTTTGTGTGCAGTGTCTGTGCATGTTTGTCTGGGTTAGAGCTGCTCTACCTGGGGGCATAGCAGTGACAGCAAGCAAAAGAATAACAATAAGATCCTATGGCTAACATGTAGATAACCCTAGACTTTATAGGCAAAGGTTGTAGAGTCCATTGCTGAGTAAGTAGCCCTATATGCAGCGGGCAAGGAGAGTTATTTCTGTAGCGCTAGGCAGAGACACAGGGGATGACCAGATTGTTGTTAATAGCAGGCTGTAGTTGGAATCTAGATGGTATATGTAAATGGAAACAAGACTTCTGGGACTGGTCAACTATTGCTCTGCATCTGGGTGACTTGTTCAATGTTGCTTTTGCAGATGCAGAAGGATGAGTGGCGTGCCAAAGGGCGACAGAGGACATGGAAGTAGAGTGCCATAAGAAGGTCAGTGTGTGGTGTTGGAGGGAAGATATGAGTGGTGGCTGTATGACTTCTTTATAAGTTTTGGGTTCTCTGTTTTGAAGATGTAAAGCAGGGTCTTGGTAACAAAGGTGACTTAGGCAAGGTGGGCCATGACTCATGGGCTGAAGTAGCAGTTATTATTGTAGTGTGCATTGTTGGTGAAGTTCTAAGCATCGCTTGTTGTTTGTGTTTTTCAGGTGGTATGTGAGCTTTGAGGTGCCAACCTGCAAAATGGCAGGGGCAACACGGGTCAGCAGCCAAGGTAAAGGAGCGGAAAGTGGTAATCGGACCGGACAGGCTTTGGTTTTGGGTATTATCTCAGCATGTCCTCTTTGCTTTGATTTTATTGCAGGTGCCGCACATAGCCGCGGACAGGTGAAGCAGCATGCTGACAAGAGGTCTGAGATGGTGAGGCTGCTGCTGACCAGGTCAGTGTGTAAGAGCAAAATATTGTGTGGCTCCTCAGTGAGGTATGTCTCTTTTGATTTTTCAGGGGCTGTGTGTGTGTGTGGGCCTCATTAGGCATTGGACAACTGTTTGAGGTGAGCTGGGGTGGCAGTGAGGAGGAGCGTGGGGTGGGTGACTTCTCACGGGCGCAAGGGTAATTTTGTGTCTCTTGGTATCTGAGGTGGCAGAAGCAATGTTGGCCGCAGCGTCCAACTCTGGAAGGAGCAGGTGAGTGGAGCACGCTGGTGCTTCTGAGGAGGAGATGGTTGTGGAAGAGGTTGGCGTTGGCCAGTGTGATGCTTACTGTCAGCCCTGTGTGTTGTCTGTGTTGTCGTCTTCTCGTTTTGCTTTTCAGATGACAAAACGGAAGCAGGCGACTGCAGGAGCATCGCAGTTAGCCAATGTGCTTTTTGTCGAGGATGGAGTCAGACCCCTGGCCCCTGAAAGCTAAGTTGAGGGACTGGAGGGAGGGGACCACGGTTGTGAATTGCAGGGAGGGCTTGTAAAGTTAGCGTAGGGGTGAGGGCTGTGCAGGAGCGGGCCCCTTTGGGCACGTAAAGGGAAGGAAGGGGTTTCTCTTCAGCCCAATTGGGCAGGACTGTTTCAGGCTGTGTCTGTGGTGCTGTGTCATTTTTCTTGTCTGTCTACTGTGTCTTAGACGTACCTGTATCTCAACATCCTCATTTCTCTTTATGCACATCAGGCACCACCCCTGGGGTCTTGAATGCCCCTACTTGTCGGCATAGTGCAAACTGGGGGCTTCTCTTCTTGCCTTACAAGCGTAAAGCGTGGTTCGGTCTCGTGGTGTGGAAGTTTCCGGTTGGTTCTCTTTTGCTGCGTCATTCCAGGCTGTGTCAGCAGCTCTTCTCTCTAGCGGTCCATTTTCACAGAGTGTGGGAGCTCTTCCCTGTGTCCTTATGTTCTTAGGTCTTAAAGCCGGGCTTCTTGCACATGCGCCGTCTCTTTTGACTGTATGTTCATGCCAGGGACCATGCTGTCTGACTCTGTTTTTCTGGGCCTGCCATGGAAGCTCCGTGCTCTGGGCCATCGTGGCCCTGTAGGTCTTCTTGTCCGACAGTATCACCCATCAGGGAGTCCTTCTTCTTGTGGAGGAGAGTTTTCTCTCTTCTTTGAAGCCCATTGTGGTGTTATGTGTGTTTGTCTTGGAGCTGCTCTGCCCAGGGGTGCAGAGTCAGTGGTAGGAGCCATGGCGATAAGAGGGTGTGGTTAATGCATCAACAGGCCTAGACTGTTTAGGCAGAGGGTGGGCAGTGAGCTCGGATGGAGTGGCCATCGGCAGGCTGTGTGGACTGTCATTTCAACAGCGTTTTACAGAGGTGATGGGAGTTGTGTGGGAGGACCTGATCAACGGCAGCAAAGCAGATTGAATCTTGACGGTGTTAAGGCTTGTATGTGTTTGGGGCTTGAAGTCTGGCCCTTTCATGCCTTTATTTAATGGCAGGCTGTTGTTGGACTCTAGGCGGTATTCCAAAATGGAATCCATGCATCTGGAATTGTTAATGTCTTAAGCAACATCTGGGTGACTTGTTCAGTATTTTTTTCAGGTGCCAGGGGACAAGACGGGAACCGAAGACCAATGGAGGCACTGAGCAGAGCGCCATAAGAAGGTGGGTTGGTGCATGGTGTTAGAGGGAAGATGCGATTGGTGGCTACGTGACTGCATTATAGTTGGTGGGGGTTTTTTTCCAATATTGTAGGTGCAAAGCAACGAGTGAAGGGGTGACTCGGGCAAGGTGAGCATTGAGTAGTAGGCTGAAGCAGCAGTTATTTTTCTGGTGTGGTGGTGTTGGTGAAGTTATTGGCATCCCTGTTTGTGTTTTGCAGGTGGTACCGGAGCCTCAGCATGGCAACGTGTAAACGTTGGGGGCAACACGGGTGAGCAGCCAAGGTAAAGCAGCAGGAGGTGGGAATCGGTGTGGCATGCTTTGGTTTTGGGCAGTATCTCAGCATGTGTCTTCTGCTTTGAATTTTTTTTTTTTTTTTTTTTTTTTTTTGTTTTGTTTTGGTAGGTGCCGCACATAGCCTCAGGGGAGTGAAGCAGCATGCTGACAAGAGGTCTGAGAAGGTGAGGTGGTTGTGTGCCGGGTCAGTGTGTAAGAGCAAAGTACTGTGCAGCAGCTCAGTGAGGCGTGTCTCTCTTGGTTTTGCAGGGGCTGTGCGGGCTGCATTTGGCATTGGACAAATATTTGAGGTGAGCTGGGGTGGTAGCGAGGAGGAGTGTGGGCCGGGTGACTTCTCACAAGCACAATGGTAGTTTTGTGTCTCTTGGAATCTGAGGTAGCAGAAGCGATGATGGCTGCAGCGTCCGACTCTGGAATGAGCAGGTTGAGCGGCAGAGCATCCTGGTGCTTCTGAGGAGGGGGTTGTTGTGGAAGAGGTTGGCCTTGGCCAATGTGATGCTTACTGTCAGCACTATGTGTGGTCTGTGATGTCCTCATCTTTTTTTTTTCTTTGTTTTAGTTGACAAAACGGAAGCAGGTGACTGCAGGAGCATCGCAGTTAGCCAACGTGCTTTTTGTCGAGGATGGAGTCAGACCCCTGGCCCCCTGAAAGCTAAGTTGAGGGACTGGAGGGAGGGGACCACGGTTGTGAATTGCAGGGAGGGCTTGTAAAGTTAGCGTAGGGGTGAGGGCTGTGCAGGAGCGGGCCCCTTTGGGCATGGAAAGGGAGTAGGTTTGTTTTCAGAACAAGAGTGGCAGGGCAGGGTAATTTCATTCTCTGTCTTATCCCATGTTTTCTTTGGGCCTCAATGTCTGCATGTCTTTTCCTGATCAGCGGGAACTTTGGCAGCCCTCCCGAGACTCTTGAGTGCATGTCCTCCTGGCCATAGTGCCATTCGAGTCTTTCTTGTCTTTCAGTTATGTTCTGCCATTACATCACTGCTGCGTCTACCGTGGTGAGGCCCCTGCCACCATGTTGCTGCTGCTTTTGTTCAACCCCGTGCACCAGTACAGGCTTGGGGTGTACCTGTTGGATAGCAGCTCTGTGGAGAGGGACCTGGGTGTGCTGGTGGATGACAGGTTAACCATGAGCCAGCAGTGTGCCCTGGCTGCCAAGAAGGCCAGTGGGATCCTGGGGTGCATTAAGAAGAGTGTGGCCAGCAGGTTGAGGGAGGTTCTACTTCTCCTCTACACTGCCCTAGTGAGGCCCCATCTGGAGTCCTGTGTCCAGTTCTGGGCTCCCCAGTTCAAGAAAGATGAGGAGTTACTGGAGAGAGTCCAGTGGAGGGCTACGAGGATGGTGAGGGGACCGGAGCATCTCTCCTACGAAGAGAGGCAGAGGGAGCTGGGCTTGTTTAGCCTGGAGAAAAGGCTTGAGAGGGGGCCTTAGAAATGCTTCTAAATATCTGCAGAGTGGGTGTCAGGAGGACAGGGCCAAACTCTTTTCAGTGCTGCGCAGCGACAGGACAAGGGGCAATGGGCACAAGCTGAAGCATGGGAAGTTCCGTCTGAACATGAGGAAGAACTACTTCCCTCTGAGGGTGACGGAGCCCTGGCACAGGCTTCCCAGGGAGGTTGTGGATTCTCTTTCTCTGGAGATATTCAAGACCCGCCTAGACAAGGTCCTGTGCAGCCTGCTCTGGGTGACCCTGCTTTGGCAGGGGTGTTGGACTAGATGACCCACAGAGGTCCCTTCCAACCCCCAACACTGTGATTCTGCTATGCGATGATGATGCCAAGGCCTCTGTGATCCTGCCACCACCATAACACCGCCGTGACAATAATCTGGTTTCCCTAACACCTAATCCTCTTTGTATGTTCTTTGTCTGCCTCGCTTATTCCCTTTGCTTTTTTTTTTTTCATTATTTCTTGTCTGTCTTTAGTGCCTTTGGTTTTTAATTTTTCTCTCTAGATCTTTGTTTTAGTATACTGTCTCTAGTTTAATTTTTTCCTTTAATTCCCTAATGGCTATCGATTGTAAATGCTCTTTCTATGTTTACTTTCATTCCCTTCGCTGTCTTTTTTAACTGCTTCCTGTTTTTCTGCAGTGCCCTTGCTTTTTAATTATTCTTTCTATGCCTACTTTTATCCTGTTCACTATCTTTATTTTTTAATAACTTCAGCTCTTTACTTACTGCTGTTGCTTCTTAAAATTTATTGTCTATGTCTGTGTGTCCTGGTTTCAGCTGGAATAGAGTTAATTTTCACAAGAAGCCATTTTGGCTGGCTCAAACTAGCCAGTCAAATGCGATATTTGATACCATGTGACATCATGTTTGTTGGCGTGGGTTACGGATCCATTGTAACGATGTCACCCCAATATGAGTATTGATCGTTCAACCTTTATTAGTCAGCAAAACAAGGTTTATATAGCAAAGCAATTACAGCATCTGATTGGTTAGACTCCTAACCATATATAGGCAAAACTACTGCAACTCGTTGTGATTAGAGCAGAGCTGCATCTTGATGCGGAAGCAGTGCTGTGGCAGGAAACGACAGTGTGGCAGGAAGTGACAGTACGGGAAGTGACAGTGCGGCAGGAAACGGCGACGTGACGGTCCCCCTGCTCCAGTGTCCTGAGCTCATAGCTCTGCCTTCCCAACAGGGTTCCGTGTTCGCTGCTCTCAAGGCTCACCTCCGGATCGGAACATGGGTTGCTCAACAGCACCAAACTATGTCCCCTCTCGTCCAGCCAGGACTCCACAATTCCCCCTTTTTGTTTTTTGAGCAAGCCAGGTATAGTTGATGAGGTTGTTGATGATGATGAGAGCTGACATAATTTTGGTCTTCAGCTTGCTACCACTTTTTCAGAGGCACACACAAACTATAATACTGACAGATACAAGAACACAAATGCTAATTAAAGACATAGAGATGTGAAGTGCATACCATAACCTGCTGGATATAAAGAAAGATTAAATAAACTTGAGAATGATACATACTGATGGTAAATCTGTTACCTAGCATATGCGTGTAGATTGATTTACTTGCACTCAATTTTCTTGCTGGATTTACTTGTATCCAATTTTCTTCCTGTGTGGATGGTGGGACTAAAGTACCGCTTGACCACAACATATCATTATTGTCAATGGGAGGGAATGCATCTCACCGTGTTAGGCATCGAAATAGCAGTGTATCGATAATATGAGCTCAGTAAATTTGCACTTGGGTTATAGGTATATTTATCACATATACAAACATCCGTAACATTTAGTATTGCCTATCCATATTAATCACCTAGGTTAAGATCAATGTACCTAGAACTATGACTCATTAACTATATAGGCTAAAATTAATGTACATAAAAGCATAAATCTGCAAACTTTAGCCCATCTGTTCTCTGTTGCATCAAATACTTCCGCAGCCCCGAGAAATCGGAATCCAGATACAACAATCTAACGTCAAAACTAGAAATAGTCAATACCTGCAGAACTTACCAAACCAGAAGACACAAACCAGTTACTTAGTCCAGACAAATCCGTTAGATCACAGAAACCAAGTAACTCCATCAGAACACAGAAATACAAACACGGTAACATAAAATCACACGTTTGTGGTCACGACCACACACACACGCACAGGCACACCAAGTTTTCAGCATAAATCCAAATATTGCAAAGACAGGACTTACAATAATATTCAACATTTAACAGACAAATTCCCAAGCTTCAGTTTCAGGAAGAGTACTCTCTTTTCAATTCAGGATTAGAAAGGACGGTTTCCGTTCTCGTCAGGGATATAGCTCAATGCTGTGAAGCTTTTGCTATGACTAACAAATAGGCAACAAGAAACAATACTGGAAGAATGCCTTTGCCTTATTAATGGTTCGTGCTCAGAACTTTTTGGTCCAGTGATCCCTCGGTGCCGGCTGGAGGTCCTGCAATCCCTCGGACCGTTGAAGTTCAAGAGCAGCATCCTACCTGGGTACCCAAAATCTATTACTAGAAAGCAGCAAAATAATTAACTTCCTAAAACTTAATGTTGGAGTTCTAGAAAGCAGGCATTCTTTACTGCAGTACTGAACGCACAGGGAATAGTTCTCCTCAAATGTGTGTACCAAAAAGACACTCTTATTAGATATTTATGCCATGCTAACATACATAATCATTACATTTCTGCGAAGTACTTATCATTCTCCATTTCTCCCCCCCCCCTTTTTTTTTTTTTAATGTATTAATGTCTTTTGTACATGCATATTGGCACCTCTGGGCAGTTGTCGGGAGCCCTCAGGTGAAGGTTCATACTTTTCCTCACGGTGTCAGCTAGTTGACCTTTGCTCTTGTGCAGACACAGTTCTAAAATCACGTATACCATGTCCTCCAAGATTGCTTCGTAATACAAAAGCTGTTGTGGGAAATAATTGCCAAATATGCAAGGAATGTATTAATTGGTGTGGGTGGTGCACCCACAGCAGTCATCAGAGTACTTGCATTTGCTGTAATTTTTTCAGTGTTCTCTGTGTAATGGGATCATCCAGAGTGGATCTCTTCTGCTTCCATGTCAGAGGTTGCTCCCTGAGAGTGAGCGTGGTCACCTCTGGCATCAGATTCTGTGTTACATTCTTTCAGCTCATGATATAGCTTCACATATTTTGCCGGTAACCATCGAGGGCCTGTTGAAAGAAGAACACACGCATACCCTCTTCCCCATGTTATTAGTTCTACGGGACCTGTCCATTGCGATTCCCCAAATTCTTTATACCATACCTTTGGTCGAACCACAAATGGAGGGACCATCCTGAATTGATGGTCAGCTGCTGTTGTAAATAATTGATCATCAGAACAATTTAAAAAATTAAGTACATATAATGCTTTGTTTAACTGTTCCTGTGGGGTGACACTGCCCATAGGATTCCCCCTTTTTTGTTTATTTAGCATAGCTTTGAGGGTCCCGTGGACACTTTCGACAATGGCTTGTGCAGTAGAAGAATGTGGTATACCTGTAACATGTTGTATACTCCAGTCCTGTAGGAAAACAGAAATTGTCCGTGAAACGTTCCTTTTCTCCCGTATGTGCCGTGGCTACCAGAAATCCTGAGAAAGTATCCACACTAACATGTACACAACGCAGTTGACCAAATGTTGATATATGTTTAACATCACTTTGCCACAACTCATCAGCTTGTAAACCACGAGGGTTCCCTCCTGCACACGATGGTACGGGTGTAACACATTGACAATCAGGGCATGCATGAACATTTTCTGTGGCTTGTCCCTGGGGCAAAGCAAAAAAGAAGTCATGAGATAATCGGGCTTGCTTAAAACTGTGTGGCAGTACTGCTGCCATTGTCAATTTATTTGCTACAGCCTTTCCTTCAGTTATTGGTCCTGGTAGAGTAGTATGTGACCATATATGCATTATAAAATACACATGTACACGATTTTTAAGTAGTGTAGCTAATTTCAATAGCAAGGAAAAAAAATTGTTTGTTATTGACTTCTCTTATCATTGGATCTGCAATGCATTGAACAATACCCACAACATATGCAGAATCTGCGACAACATTGAGAGGTTCAGTTGAAAACAATTCAAAGATGTGCAAGGCCGCTGATAGCTTAACAATTTGTGTGGATCCTTCAATGACTAAAATAGATGATTGCTAATCTGATTAATTTGTTTGTTATCACACAACTACAGCTTTATGTGTTTTTCCTTGATCTGTCCAGAAACACAGTTCGTGCTCCTTCAATAGGAATAGGAACACATCGGTTTTTTGGCTGCAATGAAATTTGAGAGAGGGAATGTAACAGCTTATGTTGTGGAAGGGTATAACGTATGTCATTTAAATAATCAGCTAGAGCGGCTTGCAGCGATAAGGATTCACTGTTTAATACCACAAAGTCATCTTTAGCCAGCAGCAGGCAAACAGTATCAACTTGCTGACAGTGATTCCAACCTTGTGTTATTAAGGACACTATTATGTCTACCTTTGTGGTCAATGTTTTCATGGGAGTATGAGACAAAAAGATTCATTCCAGAGTCTTCAACTCTGTGTGTTAACACACCACTGATCGAAAAGAGGATAAGGCTGGAAAACAAAACCTTCATAAATTATATACAAATTTGTTGGCAATTCGACATTAATTCTGGAGGTAAAGTTAATTGCAATTTTATCTGAAACCTTTTGTAAAACAGGTTTTTCTTTTGTCATTGATCTTCAGGAAAATAATAAATCTGAGTCCCTTTTAACAGAGTAAATAGAGGGGACAAGTCTTCAGCCGTAAAGTCAATATTTTCACCTTTCAGCAGAGTGAATAACATCATCTAGATAAACCATCTGAACCCTGGAAAGATAATAAAGTCCAGCTGTTTGTTCACAGAATCACAGAATCACAGAATAGTAGGGGTTGGAAGGGACCTCTGTGGGTCATCTAGTCCAACCCCCCTGCCGAAGCAGGGTCACCTACAGTAGGCTGCACAGGATCTTGTCCACGCGGGTCTTGAATATCTCCAGAGAAGGAGACTCCACAACCTCCCTGGGCAGCCTGTTCCAGTGCTCCGTCACCCTCAGAGGGAAGAAGTTCTTCCTCATGTTCAGACGGAACTTCCTGTGCCTCAGTTTGTGCCCATTGCCCCTTGTCCTGTCAGTGGGCACCACTGGAAAGAGCTTGGCCCCATCCTCCTGACACCCACCCTTCAGATATTTGTAGGCATTTATAAGGTCCCCTCGCAGCCTTCTCTTCTTCAGGCTGAACAAGCCCAGTTCCCTCAACCTCTCCTCGTAGGGAAGATGCTCCAGTCCCCTCATCATCCTTGTAGCCCTCCGCTGGACTCTCTCCAGTAGCTCTTCATCTTTCTTGAACTGGGGAGCCCAGAACTGGACACAGTACTCCAGATGAGGCCTCACCAGGGCAGTGTAGAGGGGAAGGAGAACCTCCCTCGTCCTGCTGGCCACACTCTTCTTGATGCACCCCAGGATCCCATTGGCTTTCTTGGCAGCCAGGGCACACTGCTGGCTCATGGTTAACCTGTCGTCCACCAGGACACCCAGGTCCCTCTCCGCAGATCTGCTCTCCAGCAGGTCCACCCCAAGCCTGTACTGGTGCATGAGGTTGTTCCTCCCCAGGTGCAGGACCCTGCACTTGCCATTGTTGAACCTCATCAGGTTCCTCTCTGCCCAGCTTTCCAGCCTATCCAGGTCACGCTGAATGGCAGCACAGCCTTCTGGTGTATCTACCACACCTCCCAGTTTGGTGTCGTCAGCAAACTTGCTGAGGGTACATTCTAACTCTTCATCCAGGTCGTTGATGAAGAAGTTAAACAAGACTGGGCCCAGTACTGACCTGATTCCTGTGATTCCTCACAAGGAATTCTACTGCAGTAATTGAATGGTATACATTTTTTCTAACCAAGTCCTTGAATGTCAGAAAGATGGTTCTCGCCGCGCCGGTTCTGGGCTGGCCGCAACAGGGCCGGCGTGCTGGGATCGAGGGAAGGAGGCGGGGGGTGGGGGTGGGGGGGAACCGTTCCACTGGTTGCCCGGGGGGGGGGCCATGTGCCCCACCAGGTGTAAGGTTTGCTGACCCATTCAATGTGGTGACTGCTGGCGCGGCGGCTGTACAGCGTCTGAGGGACTGTGCAGTTTTATGTTGGAATCCACCTTGTTTTGATCTCAGGTTGGGTACGCCAATTGCTGTAGAGAGACCCTGTCGTACACTTTCGGGATGCCGGATTTTTGCACCCCACTTCCCATTTCTCTGGATTCAAAGGATCGTCAGGTTCTGGCAGATTTACTTCCCGCATTTCTCATGTTCGGTAGGAATTTCGTCGTATGTAGGGTTAAATTTCAACAGACTGCTGCTCTGTCCTTGCTTTTGAGATAACAGTGGAGGAGTAGCAGCTGCTTCTAAGATAGTCTCTGTAAGTTTTAGAGCACTTAAAGCTGTATGCACTGATTTCCAAGTAATGATTTTCTCAGGGATTTTAAACTGCAAGACTTTGTTCTTTCAAACTTCACTGTAAAATTTTTTTGATGGAGCTTTCGCTCCTTTCTAGGTGACTATCCCATCCTCCAGCGAGCTGGAGGGGGGGGAACAGACCCGATTCCTGCTCAGGGTCTATTGGACCCAGCCCCTGCTCACGGCTTTCTTCAGGTGGTACATTTGCAACAAAAGGACTTTTCTGAATGACTCTGGCCACTTTTTTTTTTTTTTTTTTTTTTTAGACGGAGGAAGTGGAGGATACCGTGGTACAGGATTTGGGGACGTGGGACGATTGGAAGGGGCAGCGGCGGTGCGCGGCCAACCTGCGGGCGGTGGCGCCTCAGCGAATCCCTCTCCGCGGCGCGGTGGCAGTGGTGGTGACTCTGGCGGTGGGGGTGGAAACCCCTGTGCCAGTGGGTCTCGCCGCGCATACTCCTTTTCCTGGACCGCAGGTTTCCCTGCCTCCACGGGCTGCCAACTCGGACCCCCTCCTGCTTTCACAGGTGGCTTAGGGAGGCTGGGACCCTGAAACAGCAGAGTTGTTGCCAAGCAGGTCCCTCCCTCGGGTGTTAATGTAGCGAAAGCAGAAGTAATGGCTTAAGTCCTCTCTCCGTGCAGCAGCAACAGAAACTTCAAGGTAGCTGAGTCATATTGTAACCCTGTCACGGAGAGGATGGGTTGGAGGAGCTTAACCACTGCTGACTCTTCCTATATCAGTGTGGACCTCATCTCCTCCCCGGCCCAATCAACTTCACGAGTTGCTTTGCCATTGCGTCTATTCCTCTCTTAGACAGCATACCAACGAGCAACGTTGCCGCAGCCTCTATCTCCGTGCTTGCGACCACGGCCTCCATGTTCAATTTTAGCTGCACCAGGCAGCACCAGTGGGGCTCGATTAACTCCTGGGAGGCGGCCGTCTGTGTCTGCCCTGCGACTCTGCACCCAGGCAGCACCCTCCCAGCCGTTGTTCCCACGCCCCCCCTCTAGCTGCTTACCGCAGTCTCAGGGATTCCTGCAGGGAAACCGTCCATCCTCTGCTACCAAATGTTGGCGTGGGTTACGGATCCATTGTAACGATGTCACCCCAATATGAGTATTGATCGTTCAACCTTTATTAGTCAGCAAAACAAGGTTTATATAGCAAAGCAATTACAGCATCTGATTGGTTAGACCCCTAACCATATATAGGCAAAACTACTGCAACTCGTTGTGATTAGAGCAGAGCTGCATCTCGATGCGGAAGCAGTGCTGTGGCAGGAAATGACAGCGTGGCAGGAAGTGACAGTACAGGAAATGACAGCGCGGCAGGAAACGGCGACGTGACGGTCCCCCTGCTCCAGTGTCCTGAGCTCATAGCTCTGCCTTCCCAACAGGGTTCCGTGTTCGCCGCTCTCAAGGCTCAACTCCGGATCGGAACATGGGTTGCTCAACAGCACCAAACTATGTCCCCTCTCGTCCAGCCAGGACTCCACACTCCTGAGAAATCTCGGGGGCGCCCGGAGGAGTCCTGTCCTCAGCAGATCCCGCAGCCGGATGGAGAGGGTCCCGCCTGGGTCACCAAATTGACGTGCAGAAACAAAATCCACAACTCACGGAGAGTTATAAAGCAATTATGTTTATTGCGGCGCTGGGCGCCAGGGGGATCGCTCCTCCTAACTTGCACACCGAGTCACAAAGCATGCACCTATTTATTACAAAGTTTATCTAAGTAGGCTGGATTATTGTAATTATTTCTAGGAACAGGCGTGATAATTATAATGATTTCTAGGAATTCATTATCGTACTCCACCCCTCTTTGGCGCTTGCGCAGCGTCATCTGTTGGTTGTCTGTGGGGGTCTTCTGGATGAAGGCTCATAATCCTCCTCCCTGTGTGCTTTCACTTTTGGCTCAAAAATTCCCGAGTCATCTGCACTGGCCGAGTCCTGAACCGTAGAACCAGTTTCAGCTAGAGAGTTGTTTCTTACAGATGACAAAGTTCTGGTTATCAGTCCTTGTTTCTCTTTGTTTGTCTTGCAAGCGGTCCTTGTTAGCAACATTTGAGCTCACAGCAGTCCTTGTTAGCAAGGTTACAAAGAACAGAACTAAATTAGATGTCGGTGGTTAACTCTCACCTTAACATAGCTGCAAAGCTATAGAACAAAATTAAACTAAAGCTATAACAAAATCAAACTAAACGTCAATTTTCCACATCATAAGTCTCCATTTTCTTTGGCCCCTTTTTTAAAAATTTTTCCCGCTATTTCCCTAATCCCCTCGTTTTTTGGAATTTTTTTTTTTGTAGGCTATGACGGCGTCGTCCCCCGACCCGACCCATAACCCTGTTGAAGCAACAAGCACCAGTGAATGTTGTGATGGCTGCATCTGGTCAAAGCGGATTCGGGGCAGGCTGCTAACAGCACCATGCACCCACCCAACCGTGGAGCCGGTCAATGTCCGACTCGAGCGAAATTGGGAACCTGCCGTCGGTATGCAGATACGACTGAGTCAATCGTCTTATAAATAGCGAGCAGTCCGAACCCTTTGAGCGATCTTGCACGGCACCGGGCCGTGCACGGGGTTCTCCCCCCGAGTTAGGGATGCCGTTCACGGTTACTCCTCAAGGTGGAGAGATTCCTCGCCGCAACAGATGCTCTTTATCTGACTAATAAGCATGTGGAATGCTTGAAAATCTTAGCTAAGTGATGTAAAGGATGGATTGCACGTGTATAATCCTTTAGACGTAAACCGTTTACCGAGTCCGGCGCTAAGCTTGGATCCAGCCGCACCTAGACTCCTCTCCGAGAAGGAGTTTAGAAAGCAAGGGGGTCCATTCTGAACCTCACAGCTCCACGGGAGGGTATCCGTGCTGGTTTCGTCCCATCCCATCTTCTATGCGGTAAATAATCCGGCATACCTCAACATCGAATCTTGTTCAACTACTGTTGCATTTACTATCCGATTTTGTAGAACTGCTGTTTTAGATCAATAAACGTGTCGTCGCTTAGCTCTTATGAATGAAGCGCACCGCTCCATCCGTGATGTACACCTCCTTTTCTTGCCTTTGCTCTCTTTATTTCTTCTCTTGCTTCTTTGCCATCGCTTGTTAGATTTTCCTTTCTCTGTTTTAGTTCGCTGTCGCTATTAGTAATCTATTCCTCGTTTCCCTCATCGCCGTCGCTTCTAAGACTTTTTGTCTACTTTTATCCCATTTGCTGTCTTCTCATTCAATTACTTGCCTGTCCTCAGCGCCGCCGCTTTTTATATTTTCTTTCTACGTTTCCATTTCAGTTTGCCGTCTGCATTTTTTAATTTGTTCCTTGTTTCGTTATTTGCCATCGCTTTTAAAATTTTCCGTCTATTTTTATCCCGTTCGCTGTCTTTATTTTTATGTTTCTTCTCTCAGCGCCCTCACATTTTAGATATTAATTCTACCTCTGTTTTAGTTTGCTGTTCCCATTTTTTATTTTTTCCTTTCATTTCCCTACTCCCTTTGTTTTGTAGAAGTTTCTTCTATGTCTACTTTTTTCCCTTTGCTGCCTCTTAAAAATTATTTCTTCTCTTGCTTTTTTGCCATCATTTTTTTAGATTTTTCTTTCTACATTTGTTTTAATCTGCTGTCACTATTTTTAATTTTCCTTATTTTCTTAAAAATACCGTCATTTTAAAAATTTCCTGTCTACTGCTATTCCATTGACAGTCCGTATTTATTTACCTTTTTTTCTGTCTTTGTGCTCTCGCTTTTTAGATTTTTCTACTACATTTGTCTTTTAGTTTGCTGTCGCTACTTTTTAATTTTTTGCTTTAATTCCCTAATGCTCATCAGTCTCTCAATTTTCTTTCTAGGCCTACCTTCTTTCTCTTTGTCGTCCTTTTAAAAATATGTCTTCTCTTTCTTCTACGCCGTTGCTTTTTAGATTTTCTTTCAACGTTTCCTTTTTAGTTTGCCATTGTGACTTTTTAATTGTTTATGTCCTTACTCGCTATCGCTTTTAAAATTTTTGTCTACTTCTATCCCGATTGATACCTTTATTCCACCATCTTGCATTTTTAATTATTTCTTGTAATTTCTTAGTGCTCCTGCTTTTCAAATTTTCTTTCTCCGCCTCTTTCAGCTCACTGTCCCTACTTTTTCCCTTTATTTCCATAATCTCCGTTGCTTCAACATTCTTTGTTGCCCTTGCGCCTGTCGCTTTTTAAAAGTTATTTCTGTGGCTTCTTTTTTTTAAAATATTCCTTATACGTCCAATTGTATTCCGTTTGCTGTCTTTTTTTTTAGATTATTACTCATCTTTCCCTAGCGCTCTGGCTTTTTAAGTTTTCTGTGTGCATCTCTCTTCTTTGGCTGTCTCTATATTTTATTTTTTCCCCTTATTTCCTCAATCTGTCATTTGTTCAATGATCTCTCCATGCCCACTTTTACTCCACTTTGCTGTTTTTAAAAAATTGTTTCTTGTCTTTCCTTAATGATGTCAATTTTAAATTTTTTCCTACATCTGCTTTAGTTTGCCTTTCCCGTTTCTTAGTGTTTTCCATTTATTTCTTTAAATACCATCACTGTTTGATTTTGCTACATTTATCCGCTTTGCCCTCTTTAATTATTTGTCTTTCCTTAGCACTGTCTCTTTTAATTTTTTTCTATATGTGTTTTTGTTCGCCGACCCAATTTTAAAGTTTTAATCTTCCTTTCCTCGTTTCGGTTTGCTGTCCCTGTTGTATTTTTTTCCCTTTATTTCCCTATCAAACAGCACTTTTAAAAGATTCTTTCCACACCTACTTTTTTTCAGTTCGCTGTCTTTTTAACATTATGTTTCACCTTTCCTTAGCGCCCTCGCTTTTTAATTTTTCTGTCTATGTCTTTATTTGGTTTTCTCTGCCTATTTTTTAAATTCTTTCCTCTCTTAATGCCTTGGATTTTTGAATTGGATTTCTATGTCTGCTGTTATAAAGCTCCCCATCCCTATATCTTATTTTTCTTCCATGCGTCACGTACCCCTTCGCTTTTATCGTATACGTGCTGTGAGTCTTTTTATTCAGCGTGCCGTCTTTATTTTGCAATTTTTTCTCTTAATCCAATGGTTTTAACATTTTTTAATGTCTACTTTTATTTAGTTTTCAGTTTCCTGTTTTTAATCTTTTGCTCTCTTAATTCCCATAGCTTTTGAAATTTACTTTCTATGTTTGTTTTATTTCGTTTGGTGTCTTTATTTTTTAATTTTTTTTTTATTTCCCTGATCCCCGTTGCTTCTAGTGTTCTATATGTCTTCCTTTATCCAGTTCACCGTCTGTATTTTGCAACATTTTTCTCGTCTGTCCTTTTCACCTTTGCTTTTTACATTGTCTTCTTTTGAGTGCGTTTTTCATTTTTTTTCCTTCATTATCCTTTTTTTTTTTCAAATGCCCTATCCGTGTCTTATCCCATTTGCTGTATTTTTTTTAACAGTTCATTGTCTTTCCTTAGCGCCGTCACCTTTAAAATTTTCTTTCTACTTCGACTTTTGTCAAGCTCCCATCCCTGATTTTAATTCTCTCTCATCTGTTGTGTACCCTGGCGGTTTTTAGATTTTTTTTTTGATGTCTCCATTTTAGTTAGCTGTTCCTATTCTTACTTTTTTCAAATTTTCTTAAGCCAGTTGCTTTTAAAATGGTCTTTCTCGGTCTACTTTTATCCAGCACCGGTTTCTAGTTTTTAATTGTTTCCTGTCTTTCACGAACCGCGTTGCTTTTAAAATTCTCTGTGTCTACTTTTATCTGGTTTGCTGTCCCTATTTTTCCATTTTTTACTCTCATAATTATTTTTGTTTTGAAATTTTGTTCCTCGGTGTGCTTTTATCTCATTTTCTGTCCCTGATTGTTAATGTTATCTGTATCCTGTAGCTTTACACATATTTGTTCTACTTTTGTTAAGATGCCTCTAACTGGTTTTTATTTGTTTCCTGTGTATCGTGTACCCCGTGGCTTTTAGATTTTTTTTTCTCGTCTATTTTTACCTAGCTGCACCATTTTTATTTTTTAATTCATTCTAATCTGTTCCGTACCCAGTCGCTTTTAAAATTTTCTTTCTGCGTCTCTCACCCATTTAGATTTTTCTGCTATTTTAATTTTTTTTCTGGTCTTAACGTGTTCCCTTTAGAATTTTACGTTTTTATGTTCAGGTTCATGTATTTTTCTCGCTCTATTATTTACTTTTTTCCTGTCTGTGTTCTATAAGGTCACTTTAAAAATTTTCTTTCTATGTCTGCTTTCATCAATACTCCTAACCCCATTTTTTATTCTCTCCCATCTGTTGCGTGTCACGTCACTTTTAAATTTGTTTCTGTATTGTCATGTTTTAGCCTGGCAGCCCGCGACTAAGCTCTAGATGGCCGCTCGCTTACCTCTCCCCTTCCCTCTAGCAGGGTGGGGAGGAGAAACAGACAAAAGGGAAAACTTGTGGGTTGAGATCAGGGCAGTTTAATAACACAATACAGTAAATACTGATACTACTAATAACGATAACAAAGAATATGCAAACCGAGCTATATACAATACAGGTTTTCAAACCACTTGGTGACCAATCCGCAGCCGGTCCCCGAGCAGCGGCACGGCGTGCCTAACTCGCAAATTTTGCAAATTTGACAAAACTCCCGAGAAAGACCAAACTCCCAGAAAGAGTTCGAACTCCAAGAAACAAGAAAGGGGATAGCTTCCTGACTCCCGGCCAATTCCCATTCATTAACATAAAACAATCTCTATCGTATGGAATATTTCCATTGGGTAGCTCGGCTGTCTGTCTGGCTACGCTCTCTCTCGGGTCCCGCACACCTGATCGTTAGCCATGTATCAGAAACTGGAAAAAGCCCTTGATTTCATAGCGACAACTAAAACCGTCAGCATTATCAACATTTTTCTCCTACTAAATCTGAAACACATCAGCTACCAGGAGGGAAATTAACTCTATCCCGGTCAAAACCAGCACACGTATCTACTTTTATGCAGTTTGCTGCCTTTATTTTTTATTTTGCGCTGGTCTGTGCTGTGTCCTGTCGCTTTTGAAATTTTGTTTGTGTCTTTGTGTACTTAATTTGATGTTCCTGGTTTGTTTTTTTTTTCCCTTAATTGTGATGCTTTTTACAGTTTCTTTGTACGTCTGCTTTCATCTAGTTCCCATCCCTATGTTTTAATTCTTTCTCGTCTGTCTCGTACTCTTTCTATTTATCAATTTCCTTTCTGTGTCTCCATTTACTTAGTTTGTTGTCCCTACTTTTAGGGTTTTTTCTCCTTGAAAGCCTTAATTTTTTTTCCCATGTCTACTTTTATGTCATTTTCTGTCCCTATGTTTTAGCTTTTTTCTCCTCTGCCTTGTACTCATTTGCTATTTAAATTTGCTTTCTACATTTCCTGTTATCGAGCCATCTATCCCTATTTTTTCTCAGTTGTCACATACCCTATTGCTTTTTAAGTTTTCTTTGTATCTATTTCCCCCCCCGCCTTTTCTCTCGGTTCACCCCGAGGCTTTAGAGGGTCTCGTTGGCACGCTTTTATCTCTGAAGCGTCATTCGTACCCCTTTCTGTTTGCCAGAACATCCCCTCTTCTTCAGAGCCGTCTTTTTGTCCTCTCCTCTGTCTCGCTCATCTCCAGCGGGTCAGCATCTCCCTTGGAACATCTGTAGTCTGTTCAGATCCTCTCCCGAGTACCTTTGTGCTCTTGAGCCGCCATCCGTGTCTCCAGCCACGTCTGCTCCCCTCTATTTCTGTCACGATGCTTCCTGCGAGCATCCTTGCGTTGCACGGCCATCCTTTAGTTCTGCAGCGGGCTTTGTACCTTTCTTATTTGAAAGCGAATCTTCCTCGGGATTTCATTTCACCCCAGAACATGTTTACATTGTCTTCCACCACATCGGATGCCTCTGTTTGGTCCTCGGTCCCTCAGGACATCCGTCCTCCCTTTGGATCCCTTCCCAAGTTCCTCATTGTCGGTGATCCCCCGTTTGGATGCATGTCCGCATTCTCTCGCTCCCGTCACAACGCTTCCCCAGACGGTCCTCGTGCCCCTCGGCACCCTTTGAGCTCTGCCGCTCTCTTTGTGTCTCCCCGATTTAGATTCGTGCGTTGCCAAACACCCTGCGGAGTTTTGTATCCTGTCCGCTTGCCGCATCCTGGAGACATCGTCAATCTCTCTGGCCCCCTCGGGACCGCTCCGATCCCTGTGACGATGCCTCCCGTTCTACCAGATTGTTTTTCAAAGCCATCTTTGTGCCCCAGAGTGGTATTTTTCTGTCTTATCATATGCTTATCGGCCTTCTGATTACTACCCCCTCTTGGTAATGCAGGTTGGCGGGGACGAGATAGCAGAAAGAAGTCCCAAGGCCATCAAAAGGGACTTCAGGGCACTGGGGCGACTGGTTGAGGGATCAGGGGTGCAGGTGGTGTTTTCCTCCATCCCATCAGTGGCAGGGAACAGCACTGAAAGGGGCAGGATAACTCACCTGGTTAACAGGTGGCTCAGAGACTGGTGCCATCAGTCAAATTTTGGCTTCTTTGATCATGGGGAGGTGTACACAGCACCGGGCCTGCTGGCGACAGGTGGAACTCAGCTGTCTCAAAGGGTAAAAAGAATTCTTGGCCACGAGCTGGCGGGGCTCATTGAGAGGGCTTTAAACTAGATTCGAAGGGGGAAGGGGATATTGCCCAGCTCACTCGGGATGAGCCTAGGCTTGGAGTGCCAAGGCCAGGGGTGAGATTGACAGCCCAGCTCAAGTGTGTTTACACCAATGCATGTAGCATGGGCAATAAACAGGAGGAGCTGGAAGCCATTATACAGCAGGACGTCTACGACTTGGTCGCCATCACAGAAACGTGGTGGGGCAACTCGCATGACTGGCATGCTGTCATAGATGGCTACAGATTCTTTAGGAAAGACAGACCAACAAGGAGAGGTGGGGGAGTTGCTCTATATGTGAGGGAGCAAGTAGAATGCATTGAGCTTGGCCTGGGGGCAAATGAGGAACAAGTTGAAAGCTTGTGGGTTAGAATTAAGGGACAGGCTCATAAGGGTGACATTACGGCGCGTGTGTACTACAGGCCACCTGACCAGGAGGAGGAAGTTGATGAGGCCTTCTACAGGCAGCTGCAAGCAGCCTCACAGTCACAGGCCCTGGTTCTCATGGGGGACTTCAGCCACCCTGATATCAGCTGGGAAGACCATACAGCTAGGCAGGCGCAATCCAGGAGGTTCCTACAGAGCATCGATGATAACTTTCTGATGCAAGTGGTGGAGGAACAAACAAGGAAAGGCGCGCTGCTGGACCTTGTGTTAACAAACAAGGAGGGACTGGTGGAGGATGTGAAGGTTGGAGGTAGACTTGGCTGCAGTGACCATGAAATGGTCAAGTTCAGGATCCTGCGTGGAGGAAGCAGAGCGATAAGCAGGATCAAAACCTTGGACCTCAGGAGGGCTGACTTTGCCCTCTTCAAGGAGCTACTGGGAGGAATCCCGTGGGCCAGGGCTCTCGAAGGCAGGGGGGTCCATGAGTGCTGGTCGCTCTTTAAACGACACTTCTTCCATGCGCAGGAGCAATGCATCCCCCTGAGAAAGAAATCGAGCAAAGGAGGCAGGAGACCTGCATGGTTAAACAGGGAGCTTCTAGCAGAGATCAGGCAGAAGAGAAAGGTCAATGGAATGTGGAAAGAGGGGCAGGCCACTCGGGAAAAGTACAGGAACGTGGTCAGAGCATGCAGGGATGCGACGAGGAAGGCCAAGGCCCACCTGGAATTGAAGCTGGCAAGGGATGTCAAAAACAACAAGAAGGGCTTCTTCAACTACATCAGCAGCAAAAGGAAGGCTAGGGACAATGTGGGGCCGCTGCTGAAGGAGGCGGGTGTCCTGGTGACGGAGGATGCAGAGAAGGCAGAGCTACTGAATGCCTTCTTTGCTTCAGTCTTCAGTGCTAAGACTGGCCCTCAGGAATCCCAGGCCCCAGAGGTAAGAGAAGAAGCCTACAAAGAGGATGACTTTCCCTTGGTCGAGGAGCACTGTGAGAGGGATTGCTTAAGCGATCTGGATGTCCACAAATCCATGGGCCCCGATGGAATGCACCCACGAGTGCTGAGGGAGCTGGCGGATGTCATTGCTGAGCCACTCTCCATCATCTTTGAGAGGTCCTGGAGGACAGGAGAGGTGCCCGAGGACTGGAGAAAGGCCAATGTCACTCCAACCTTCAAAAAGGGCAAGAAGGCGGACCCAGGGAACTACAGGCTGGTCAGCCTCACCTCCATCCTGGGAAAGGTGATGGAGCAACTTATCCTGGAGGCCATCATCAAGCAAGTGGAAGAAAAGAAGGTTATCAGGAGTAGTCAGCATGGATTCACCAAGGGGAAATCATGCCTGACCGATCTAATAGCTTTCTACGATGACATGACTGGCTGGGTAGACGAAGGGAGAGCCGTGGATGTTGTCTACCTCGACTTCAGCAAGGCTTTCGACACAGTCTCCCATGATATCCTCCTAGGGAAGCTCAGGAAGTGTGGGTTGGATGAGTGGTCGGTGAAGTGGATTGAGAACTGGCTGAATGGCAGAACTCAGAGGGTTGTCATCAGCGGCGCTGAGTCTAGTTGGAGGCTGGTAACTAGTGGTGTCCCTCACGGGTCAGTACTGGGCCCATCCATGTTTAACTTCTTCATCAACGACCTGGATGAAGAGTTAGAATGTACCCTCAGCAAGTTTGCTGATGACACCAAACTGGGAGGTATGGTAGACACACCAGAAGGCTGTGCTGCCATTCAGCGTGACCTGGATAGGCTGGAAAGTTGGGCAGAGAGGAACCTGATGAGGATCAACAAAGGCAAATGCAGGGTCCTGCACCTGGGGAGGAACAACCTCATGCACCAGTACAGGCTTGGGGTGGACCTGCTGGAGAGCAGCTCTGTGGAGAGGGACCTGGGTGTCCTGGTGGACGACAGGTTAACCATGAGCCAGCAGTGTGCCCTGGCTGCCAAGAAGGCCAATGGGATCCTGGGGTGTATGAAGAAAAGTGTGGCCAGCAGGACAAGGGAGGTTCTCCTTCCCCTCTACACTGCCCTGGTGAGGCCTCATCTGGAGTATTGTGTCCAGTTCTGGGCTCCCCAGTTCAAGAAAGATGAGGAGCTACTGGAGAGAGTCCAGCGGAGGGCTACAAGGATGGTGAGGGGACTGGAACATCTCCCCTACGAGGAAAGGCTGAGGGAGCTGGGCTTGTTCAGCCTGAAGAAGAGAAGGCTGCGAGGGAACCTATTAAATGCTTATAAATATCTGAAGGGTGGGTGTCAGGAGGATGGGGCCAAGCTCTTTTCAGTGGTGCCCAGTGACAGGACAAGGGGCAATGGGCACAAACTGAGGCACAGGAAGTTCCGTCTGAACATGAGGAAGAACTTCTTCCCTCTGAGGGTGACGGAGCAGTGGAACAGGCTGCCCAGGCAGGTTGTGGATTCTCTTTCTCTGGAGATATTCAAGACCCGCGTGGACAAGATCCTGTGCAGCCTGCTGTAGGTGACCCTGCTTCGGCAGGAGGGTTGGACTAGATGACCCACAGAGGTCCCTTCCAATCCCTACTATTCTGTGATACTACTATTCTGTGATAATACTTTTAGGTGGCAATGTGTGTTGTTGCATCTTTTATGTGGCAATATGTATTGTTGGGTCTTTTAGGTTGCAATGTGTGCTTTTGTATGTTTCTGGTGGCAATGTGTGTTGTTGGGTCTTTTAGGTGGCAATATGTGTTGTTGGGTCTTTTAGGTGGCAATGTGTGCTTTTGTATGTTTCTGGTGGCAATGTGTGTTGTTGGGTCTTTTATGTGGCAATATGTGTTGTTGGGTCTTTTAGGTGGCAATTTGAGTTGTATGTTGTAGGTGGCAATATCTTTTGTTGTATGTTCTAGGTGGTAATGTGAGTTGTTGGGTCTTTTAAGTGGCAATGTGTGTTGTTGTATGTTTTAGGTGGCAATGTGTGTTGTTGGGTCTTTTAGAAGGCAATATGTGTTGTTGTATGTTTTAGGTGGCAATGTGTGTTATTTTGTCTTTCAAGTGGCAATGTTTGTTGTTCGGTCTTTTAGATGGCAATGTGTGTTGGTGGGTCGTTTAGGTGGCAAGCTGAGTTATTTGGTCTTTTAGGAGTCAATGAGTGTTGGGTCTTTTAGGTGGCAAAGTGAGTTGTTGGGTCTTTTATATGGCAATGTGTGTTGTTGGGTATTTTAGGACGCAATGTGTGTTGGGTCTTTTAGGTGGCAAGGTGTGTTGTTGGGTCTTTTAGGTGGTAAAGTGATTTGTTGGGTCTTTTAGGTGCAATGTGTGTCGTATGTTTTAGGTGGCAATGTGTGTTGTGGTATGTTTTAGGTGGCAATGTGTGTTCTTCGATCTTTTAGGTGGCAATGTGTGTTGTTGGGTCTTTTAGGTGCAACGTGTGTTGTTGGGTATTTTAAGTGGCAAAGTGAGTCGTTGGGTCTTTTAGGTAGCAATGTGTGTTGTTGTATGTTTTAGGTGGCAATGTGTGTTGTTGTATGTTTTAGGTGGCAATGTGTGTTGTTGGGTCTTTTAGGTGGCAATGTGCGTTGTTGGGTCTTTTAGGCGGCAATATGTAATTTTGGGTCTTTTAGGCGGCAATATGTGTTGTTGGGTATTTTAGGAGGCAATATTTATTGTTTGGTCTTGTATGTGGCAATCTGTGTTGTTGGGTCTTTTAGGTTACAATGTGTGTTTTTGGGTCTTTTATGTGGCAACATGTGTTGTTGGGTCTTTTACGTGGCAATGTGTGTTGTTGTATGTTTTAGGTGGCAAAGTGTGTTGTTGGGTCTTTTAGGTGGCAAAGTGAGTTGTTGGGTCTTTTAGGTGCAACGTGTGTTGTTGTATGTTTTAGATGGCAATGTGTGTTGTATGTTTTAGGTTGCAATGTGTGTTGTATGTTTTAGGTGGCAATGTGTGTTGTTGGGTCTTTTAGGTGGCAATGTGCATTGTTGGGTCTTTTAGGTGGCAATGTGCGTTGTTGGGTCTTTTAGGCGGCAATATGTATTTTTGGGTCTTTTAGGCGGCAATATGTGTTGTTGGGTATTTTAGGAGGCAATATTTATTGTTTGGTCTTGTATGTGGCAATCTGTGTTGTTGGGTCTTTTAGGTTACAATGTGTGTTTTTGGGTCTTTTATGTGGCAAGATGTGTTGTGGGGTCTTTTACGTGGCAATGTGTGTTGTTGTATGTTTTAGGTGGCAATGTTTGTTGTTGGGTCTTTTAGGTGGCAAAGTGAGTTGTTGGGTCTTTTAGGTGCAATGTGTGTTGTGGTATGTTTTAGGTGGCAATGTGTGTTGTATGTTTTAGGTGGCAATGTGTGTTGTTGTATGTTTTAGGTGGCAATGTGTGTTGTTGGGTCTTTTAGGTGGCAATGTGCATTGTTGGGTCTTTTAGGTGACAATGTGTGTTGTTGTATATTTTAGGTGGCCATGTGTGTTTTTCAATCTTTTATGTGGCAATGTGTGTTTTTGGGTCTTTTATTTGGCAAGTTGAGTTGTTAGGTCTTTTAGGAGACAATGTGTGTTGTTGGGTCTTTTAGGTGGAAAAGTGGGTTGTTGGGTCATTTAGGTGGCAATGTGTGTTGTACGGTTTAGGTGGCAATGTGTGTTGTTGTATGTATTAGGTGGCTATGTGTGTTGTTGGGTCTTTTATTTGGCAAGTTGAGTTGTTAGGTCTTTTAGGAGACAATGTGTGTTGTTGGGTCTTTTAGGTGGAAAAGTGGGTTGTTGGGTCATTTAGGTGGCAATGTGTGTTGTACGGTTTAGGTGGCAATGTGTGTTGTTGTATGTATTAGGTGGCTATGTGTGTTGTTGGGTCTTTTAGGTGGCAATGTTTGTTGTTGGGTCTTTTAGGTGGCAAATATGTGTTATTGGGTCTTTTACGTGGCAAAGTGAGTTGTTATATGTTGTAGGTGGCAATGTGTGTTGTTTTATGTTTTAGGTGGCAATGTCTGTTGTTGTATGTTCTAGGTGGTAATGTGTGTTGTTGGGTCTTTTAAGTGGCAATGTCTGTTGTTGTATGTTCTAGGTGGCAATATGTATTTTTGGGTCTTTTAGGTGGCAATATGTATTGTTGGGTCTTTAACGTGGCAATGTGTGTTGTTGTATGTTTTAGGTGGCAATGTGTGTTGTTGGGTCTTTTAGGTGGCAATGTGCGTTGTTGGGTCTTTTAGGCGGCAATATGTAATTTTGGGTCTTTTAGGCGGCAATATGTGTTGTTGGGTATTTTAGGAGGCAATATTTATTGTTTGGTCTTGTATGTGGCAATCTGTGTTGTTGGGTCTTTTAGGTTACAATGTGTGTTTTTGGGTCTTTTATGTGGCAACATGTGTTGTTGGGTCTTTTACGTGGCAATGTGTGTTGTTGTATGTTTTAGGTGGCAAAGTGTGTTGTTGGGTCTTTTAGGTGGCAAAGTGAGTTGTTGGGTCTTTTAGGTGCAACGTGTGTTGTTGTATGTTTTAGATGGCAATGTGTGTTGTATGTTTTAGGTTGCAATGTGTGTTGTATGTTTTAGGTGGCAATGTGTGTTGTTGGGTCTTTTAGGTGGCAATGTGCATTGTTGGGTCTTTTAGGTGGCAATGTGCGTTGTTGGGTCTTTTAGGCGGCAATATGTATTTTTGGGTCTTTTAGGCGGCAATATGTGTTGTTGGGTATTTTAGGAGGCAATATTTATTGTTTGGTCTTGTATGTGGCAATCTGTGTTGTTGGGTCTTTTAGGTTACAATGTGTGTTTTTGGGTCTTTTATGTGGCAAGATGTGTTGTGGGGTCTTTTACGTGGCAATGTGTGTTGTTGTATGTTTTAGGTGGCAATGTTTGTTGTTGGGTCTTTTAGGTGGCAAAGTGAGTTGTTGGGTCTTTTAGGTGCAATGTGTGTTGTGGTATGTTTTAGGTGGCAATGTGTGTTGTATGTTTTAGGTGGCAATGTGTGTTGTTGTATGTTTTAGGTGGCAATGTGTGTTGTTGGGTCTTTTAGGTGGCAATGTGCATTGTTGGGTCTTTTAGGTGACAATGTGTGTTGTTGTATATTTTAGGTGGCCATGTGTGTTTTTCAATCTTTTATGTGGCAATGTGTGTTTTTGGGTCTTTTATTTGGCAAGTTGAGTTGTTAGGTCTTTTAGGAGACAATGTGTGTTGTTGGGTCTTTTAGGTGGAAAAGTGGGTTGTTGGGTCATTTAGGTGGCAATGTGTGTTGTACGGTTTAGGTGGCAATGTGTGTTGTTGTATGTATTAGGTGGCTATGTGTGTTGTTGGGTCTTTTATTTGGCAAGTTGAGTTGTTAGGTCTTTTAGGAGACAATGTGTGTTGTTGGGTCTTTTAGGTGGAAAAGTGGGTTGTTGGGTCATTTAGGTGGCAATGTGTGTTGTACGGTTTAGGTGGCAATGTGTGTTGTTGTATGTATTAGGTGGCTATGTGTGTTGTTGGGTCTTTTAGGTGGCAATGTTTGTTGTTGGGTCTTTTAGGTGGCAAATATGTGTTATTGGGTCTTTTACGTGGCAAAGTGAGTTGTTATATGTTGTAGGTGGCAATGTGTGTTGTTTTATGTTTTAGGTGGCAATGTCTGTTGTTGTATGTTCTAGGTGGTAATGTGTGTTGTTGGGTCTTTTAAGTGGCAATGTCTGTTGTTGTATGTTCTAGGTGGCAATATGTATTTTTGGGTCTTTTAGGTGGCAATATGTATTGTTGGGTCTTTAACGTGGCAATATGTGTTGTTGTATGTTTTAGGTGGCAATGTGTGTTGTTGGGTCTTTTAGGTGGCAAAGTGAGCTGGTTCGTCTCTTAGGTGGCAATGTGTGTTGTAGTATGATTTGGATGGCAATGTCTGTTGTTGGGTCTGTTAGGTGGTAAGTTGAGTTTTTGGGTCTTATAGGAGACAATGTGTGTTGCTGGGTCTTTTATGTGGCAGTATGTATTGTTGGGTCTTTTAGGTGGCAATGTGTGGTATTCGGTCTTTTAGGTGGCAATGTGTGTTGTGGTATGTTTTAGGTGGCAAGGTGTGTTGTTGGCTGTTTTAGGTGAGCAATGTGTGTTGTTGGGTCTTTTAGGTGGCAATATGTATTGTTGGGTCTTTGAGGTGGCAAAATGTGTTGTAAGTTTTCGGTGGCAATGTGTGTTGTAGGGCCTTTTATGTGGCAATATGTGTTGTTCGGTCTTGTAGGTGTCAATGTGTGTTGGCTCTTTTAGGAGGCATTGTGTGTTGTTGGATGTTTTAGGTGACAATGTGTCTTGGGTCTTTTAGGTGAGCAATGTGTGTTGTTGGGTCTTTTAGGTAGCTAAGTGAGTTGGTGGGTCTTTGAGGTGGCAATGTGTGTTGTAGTATGATTTAGGTGGCAATGTGTGTTGTTGGGTCTTTTGGGTGGCAAGTTGTGTTGTTGGGTCTTTTAGGAGACAATGTGTGTTGTTGGGTCTTTTAGGTGGCAAAGGGAGTTGTTGGGTCTTTTATGTGGCAATATGTATTGTTGGGTATTTTAGGTGAGCAATGTGTGTTGTTGGGTCTTTTAGGTAGCTAAGTGAGTTGGTGGGTCTTTGAGGTGGCAATGTGTGTTGTTGGGTCTTTTCGGTGGCAAGTTGTGTTGTTGGGTCTTTTAGGCGACAATGTGTGTTGTTGGGTCTTTTAGGTGGCAAACACAGTTGTTGGGTGTTTTAGGTGGCAAAGTGTGTTTTTGTATCATTTAGGTGGCAATGTGTGTTGTATGGCTTAGGTAGCAAATTGTGTTGTTGGGTATGATTTAGGTGGCAAAGTGTGTTGTTGGGTCTTTTGGGTGGCAAGTTGTGTTGTTGGGTCTTTTAGGAGACAATGTGTGTTGTTGGGTCTTTTAGGTGGCAAAGTGAGTTGTTGGGTCTTTTAGGTTGCAATGTGTGTTGATGTATGTTTTAGGTGGCAATGTGTGTTGTTGCATGTTTTAGGTGACAATGTGTCTTGTTGGGTATTTTAGGTGGCAATGTGTGTTGTTAGGTCTTTTAGGAGACAAAGTGAGTTGTTGGATGTTTTAGGTGACAATGTGTGTTGATGTATGTTTTAGGTGGCAATGTGTGTTGTTGTATGTTTTAGGTGGCAATGTGTGTTGTTGCATCTTTCAGATGGCAATGTGTGTTGTTGGGTATTTTAGATGGCAATATGTATTGTTGGGTCTTTTAGGTGGCAATGTGTGTTCTTGGGTATTTTAGGAGGCAATATGTATTGTTGGGTGTTTTAGGTGGCAATGTGTGTTGTTCTATGTTTTAGGTGGCAATGTGTGTTGTTGGGTCTTTTAGTTGGCAAAGTGAGTTTTTGTATGTTGTATGTGACAAAGTATGTTGTTGGATCTTTTAGGTGGCAATGTGTGTTGTGGTATGTTTTAGGTGGCAATGTGTGTTGTTGAGTCTTTTAGGTGGCAATATGTATTCTTGGGTCTTTTAGGTGAGCAATGTGTGTTGAGTATTTTAGGAGGCAATGTGTGGTTTTCAGTCTTTTAAGTGGCAGAGTGAGTTGTATGTTTTAGGTGGCAATGTGTGTTGTTGGATCTTTTAGGTGGCAATGTGTGTTGTGGTATGTTTTAGGTGGCAATGTGTGTTGTTGGGTCTTTTAGGTGGCAACTTGAGTTTTTGGGTCTTTTAGGAGACAATGTGTGTTGTTGTATGTTTTAGGTGGCAATATGTATTGTTGGGTCTTTTAGATGGCAATGTGTGTTGTTGTATGTTTCAGGTGGCAATGTGTGTTGTTGGGTCTTTTAGGTGGCAAAGTGAGTTGATGTATTTTGTAGGTGGCAATGTGTGTTGTTGTATGTTTTAGGCATCAAAGTGAGTTATTGTGACTTTTAAGGCGCAATCTGTGTTGTTGGCTCTTTTAGGTGGCAATGTCTATAGTTGCATGTTTTAGGTGCAATGTGTATTGTTGGGTGTTTTAGTTGACAATGTGTGTTGTTGGGTTTTGTAGAGGCAATGTGTATGTTATTGGGTCTTTTATGTGCAAAGACAGTTGTTGTTTCTTTTAGGTGGCAAAGTGTATTGTTGGGTCTTTTAGGTGGCAAAGTGTGTTTTTGTATGTTTTAGGTGGCAATGTGTGTTGTATGGTTTAGGTAGCAAATTGTGTTGTGGTATGTTTTAGGTGGCAATGTGTGTTGTTCGGTCATTTAGGTGGCAATGTGTGGTTTTGGGTCTTTTAGGTGGCAAGTTGAATTTTTTGGTCTTTTAGAGTCAATGTGTGTTGTTGGGTCTTTTAGGTGGGAAAGTGAGTTGTTGGGTATTTTAGGTGGCAATGTGTTTTGTTGGGTCTTTTTGGTGGCAATATGTATTGTTGGGTCTTTTAGCTGCAATGTGTGTTGTTGTATGTTTCAGGTGGCAATTTGTGTTGTTGTGTCTTTTAGGTGTCAATGTGTGTTGTATGTTTTAGTTGGTAATGTGTGTTGTTGCGTCTTTGAGGTGGCAATGTGTGTTGTTGGGTCATTTAGGTGGCAAAGTGAGGTTTTGGATCTTTTAGGTGGCAAAGTGTATTTTTTGGTCTTGTAGGTGGCAAGGTGTGTAGTATGATTTAGGTGGCTATGTGTGCTGTATTTTTTAGGTAGCAATGTGTGTTGTTGGGTCTTGTAGGTGGCAATATGTATTGTTGGGTCTTTGAGGTGGCAAAATGTGTTGTTGTAATGTTTAGGTGGCAATGTGTGTTGTTGGATCTTTTAGGTGGCAATGTGTGTTGTGGTATGTTTTAGGTGGCAAGGTGTGTTGTTGGGTCTTTTAGGTGCAAAGTGAGTTGTTGGGGCTTTTATGTGGCAATGTGTGTTATTGTATGTTTTAGGTGGCAATGTGTGTTGTAGGGCCTTTTATGTGGCAATATGTGTTGTTCGGTCTTGTAGGTGTCAATTTGTGTTGGCTCTTTTAGGAGGCATTGTGTGTTGTTGGATGTTTTAGGTGACAATGTGTCTTGGGTCTTTTAGGTGAGCAATGTGTGTTGTTGGGTCTTTTAGGTAGCTAAGTGAGTTGGTGGGTCTTTGAGGTGGCAATGTGTGTTGTAGTATGATTTAGGTGGCAATGTGTGTTGTTGGGTGTTTTAGGTGGCAAGTTGTGTTTTTGGGTCTTTTAGGAGACAATGTGTCTTTTTGGGTCTTTTAGGTGGCAAAGTGAGTTGTTGGGTCTTTTAAGTGGCAATGTGTGTTGTTGCATGTTTTAGGTGGCAATGTGTCTTGTTGGGTATTTTAGGTGGCAATGTGTGTTGCTGGGTCTTTTAGGTGGCAAGGTGTTTTGTATGTTTTAAGTGGCAATGTGTTTTATTGGGTCGTTTAGGTGGCAATGTGTGTTGATGTATGTTTTAGGTGGCAATGTGTGTTGTTGTATGTTTTAGGTGGCAATGTGTGTTGTTGCATCTTTCAGATGGCAATGTGTGTTGTTGGGTATTTTAAGTGGCAATATGCATTGTTGGGTCTTTTAGGTGGCAATGTGTGTTCTTGGGTATTTTAGGAGGCAATATGTATTGCTGGGTGTTTTAGGGGGCAATGTGTGTTGTTCTATGTTGTAGGTGGCAATGTGTGTTGTTGGGTCTTTTAGGTGGCAATATGTGTTGTTGGATCTTTTATGTGGAAATGTGCGTTATTGGATCTTTTAGGTGGCAATGTGTATTGTTGTGTCTTTTAGTTGGCAAAGTGAGTTTTTGTATGTTGTATGTGGCAAGGTGTGTTTTTTTATGTTTTAGGTGGTAATGTGTGTTGTATGTTTTAGGTGGCAATGTTTGTTGTTGGGTCTTTTAGGTGGCAATATGTATTCTTGGGTCTCTTATACGGCAGTGTGTGTTGTTGTATGTTTTAGGTGGCCATGTGTGTTGCTGGATCTTTTAGGTGGCAATATGTGTTATTGGGTCTTTTACGTGGCAAAGTGAGTTGTTGTATCTTGTAGGTGGCAATGTGTGTTGTTTTATGTTTTAGGTGGCAACGTCTGTTGTTGTATGTTCTAGGTGGTAATGTGTGTTGTTCGGTCTTTTAAGTGGCAATGTCTGTTTTTGTATGTTCTAGGTGGCAATATGTATTTTTGGGTCTTTTAGGTGGCAATATGTATTGTTGGGTCTTTAACGTGGCAATATGTGTTGTTGTATGTTTTAGGTGGCAATGTGTGTTGTTGGGTCTTTTAGGTGGCAAAGTGAGCTGGTTCGTCTTTTAGGTGGCAATGTATGTTGTAGTTTGATTTAGGTGGCAATGTCTGTTGTTGGGTGTTTAGGTGGCAAAGTGAGTTCTATGTTTCAGGTGGCATTGTGTGTTGTTAGATCTCTTAGTTGGCAATGTGTGTTGTTGGGTTTTCTAGGTGCCAATGTGTGTTGTTTCGTTTTTTAGGTGGCAAAGTGAGTTGTTGTATGTTTCAGGTGGCAATCTGTGTTGTTGTAGATTTTAGGTGGCAATGTGTGGTGTGTGGTCTTTTAGGTGGCAAAGTGAGTTGGGTTTTTTAGATGGCAATGTGTGTAGTTGGGTCTTTTATGTGGAAATGTCTGTTGTTGTGCCTTTTAGGTGGCAATGTGTGTTGTTGCATGTTGTAGATGGCAATGTGTGTTGTATGTTTTACGTGGCAATGAGTGTTGTATATTCTAGGTGACAATGTGTGTTGTTGGGTCTTTTAGGTGGCAAAGTGAGCTGTATGTTTTAGGTGGCAATGTGTGTTGTTGCATGTTCAAGGTGGCCATGTGTGTTGTTGTAAGTTTTAAGTGGTAAAGTGAGTTGTTGGGTCTTTAAGTGGCAATGTGTGTTGTTGTACGTTTTAGGTGGCAATGTGTGTTGTTGGGTCCTTTAGGTGTCAAAGTGAGTTGTTGTATGTTTTAGGTGCAATCTTTGTTACTGTATGTTTTAGGTTGCTAAGTGAGTTGTATTTTCTTGGTGGCAATGTGTGTTCCTATGTCCTTTAGGTGTGCAATGTGTGTTGTATGTTTTAGTTGGCAATGTGTTTTGTTGCATGTACTAGGTGGCAATGTGTGTTGTTGTATGCATTAGGTGGCAAAGAGAATTATTGGGTCTTTTAGGTGGCAATGTGTGTTGTTGAATGTTTTAGGCCGCAATGTGTGTTTTTGGGTCTTTTAGGTGGCAATGTGTGCTGTTGTACGTTTTAGGTGGCAATGTGTGTTGTTGCATGTTCTAGGTGGCCATGTGTGTTGTTGTATGTTTTAAGTGGCAAGGTGAGTTGTTCGGTCTTTTAGGTGGCAAAGTGAGTTGTTGTATGTTTGAGGTTGCAAAGTGAGTTGTTGGGTTTGTTAGGTGGCAAAGTGTGTTGTTGTATGTTCTAAGTGACAGTGTGTGTTGTTGGGCCTTTTAGGTGGATAGTGTGTTGTTGGGTCTTTTAGGTGGCAAAGTTAGTTGTTGTATGTTGTGGGTTGCAATGTGTGTTGTTGTATGTTTTAGGTGTCAATGTGTGTTGGTGGGTCTTCTGGTCGCAATGTGTGTTGTTGTATGTCTTAGGTGGCATTGTGTGTTTTTGGGTCTTTCAGGTGGCAATGTGTGTTGTTTGGAGTTTTCGGTGGCAGTGTGTGTTAATACTAACTCTAACGCTGAACCTAACGCTAACATTAACCGTATTGCTAAACCTAAACTGTAACCGTAAATTTAACCCTACCCCTACCCTCTCACCCTAACACTAATGATCCTAACTCTAATGATAAGACTAAAAACTCTAACCCTAACTCTATCCCTAACCCTATACCTACCCGTACCCCTAACCCTAACCTTAACTCCTAACCACTAACCCAACCCTAACACTAACCGTAACCCCTATCCGTAACCCGAACGCTAACCCTTAACCCTAACCCTTAACTGCTAACCTCTAACCTCTAACCCTAACCCCTCATGCAACCCCCAACACGTAACCCCTAACCCCAGCACCTAACCCCTAACCGTATTGTTCCTAAACTCTTAACTGTCTAAAGTGCTAAAGCTTTAAGTCCTGTGGTTAGTGTAACCTGTAGTATATAATGCAACTTGTAAGTGCTATCATCGTGAAGGCTGGGAAGTGTAATGTCTGTATGTTTTGGACAGTAGTTTGTATTGTTAGGTTGTGTTTGGTAACCCTAATTTGTGTTTTTCTGGGTTGATTGTAATCCTGGGAGCATTTCCTGGTGATATAGGATTATGTTGGGGTGATAGGAAATCAGTTTTGGTGTTTTGGAGGACTTTCTGCATGTAGATGTGTGTGTATATGGTGCAAGTGGTTCCTTCTGTGTGTGTGTAGCAGTAATGGCTGCTGTACTCTGCTGTTGTGATCACAGAGCTTGTTGTTTTTGTTATCTTGTTACGTGTTTTCTGTTTCCGGAGGAGTTGGGGATCATAGAGTTGTGTTTGGCGACCATAGACTGCAACTTCTGGTGTCTGGAGGACTTCTGCATCAGAGAGTTGACGTCCGGAACCATAGAGATTTAGTTCCTGTTCTGTGGAGGACTTCTGTACCATAGAGATGCCCTTCCGGAAGTGGGAAGTGGCATGGTAATCATAGAGTCAGGAGTGCAGAAGTTTTGTGTGTTTTCATGGTTTTTGGTGATTTGGGGATCATAGAGTTGGAATTGGAACCATTTAGTTCATTTTCTTGTTTCTGGTTGGTGGTGTTGTTACAGATGTGTGTGTGTGTGTGACAGAGTTTGTGTTTTGTGTTTTATGTGGGTGTGTCTGGGGGGTGTCTTTTAAGGTTAGGTGTGGTGTGGGTGGTTAGTGGTGTTGTGAGATGTAGTGCTCTTTTAGGTAATTTTTGATTAGGAAGTTGTTGCTGTTGTGTGTGTAGAAGTAAAAGTGTGTGGTGTTAATTGTATATTTCATTCTGTTATTAATGTGATGGGGTCTTTATTGAGGTGTAGTGGTAGTATGGAGTGTTATTTGGGTTTAGTATTTTATTTAAAATGTAACAAATACTAGAGCCTGGTGCAGCAGTAGAAATTTGCACCCACGCTGGCAGTAGTTTTTAAAAATGTTTAAGTAATTCTTATTTGCATTACTCCCAAGGTGGGTGTAAAGCTGCAGTGCTCTCAAATTGTTTCAAAAAATAATTTTAATACAATCATTCAACCACAGTAACCATGAGCAAACAAATATTTACTCAAAGGCTGAGACAGACTTTTTTGCCCTTCTTTAATATTAGTTTATTTCAGGGCTGAGACAGAGACAAAGAGTAAACAGACAGCCTGTGAGACATAGACAAAACAAAGACAAGTGTGACACATAGGATTGAAACAGTGACACGCTATGAGAAAACAAACTTCACACAAAGAGCAATCACAACTACATCTGAAAGCCAGATTTTGTTTTGCACTGTTACTCTCCATCTTAACCAAAGGTAACTAAGACAAGCAGAGCAAAAACTAGGACAAACGAAGACAAATGCAGAGTCTGCCAAAAAAGAAAACTATTTCTTACTTCTGCTTTCTCTGCAAATGCTACCATTCAAAATGACTCACCTATCCAACACGAACAAAGGCAGAGGAAAAACACACAATGCTATGACAGATAAACACAAAACATTTTAAAGACAAGAAGAAAGTCTAATGCTACTGAGGGAATGTACACACAGAGGAATAAACCGCTCCATAAAAGGCACTGGAGACAGAAAGTAAAAACTCTTTAGTAAACTTTATTACACTTTATTAAATTTTATTAAAAGATCCAGTTTTATTTTGCATGATACCCATTTCCAGTGCACAATGTCTCCACAACCGTTTGTACCTCTACTACTTCTGATGGATACTTCAATAGTCCAAAATACAATTCCCTTTAGCAGCTCATTGTATTCTTTCTCCACAGTACAAGTCCCTGTTCATTCATCACCTCCATTGCCCCGTGAACATCGCTGTCCGGTTTGGACATATGTTACACCCACCGATTGCTCTATGAGACCTTCACACTACTCCTCCCTCTTCGATCAGCTGTTATGCTACCGCTATTAAGCTATGCTCCAATTAGTAAGATGCATGATTTCTTTCAAACCATTGACAGCTACATTACACTAAAGGGATGTAGAACTGGCCCTCAAATGCCTGTTTCACCTTAATTGGTAATTTACAATACACAGGTTCACTGCCCTTATACTCCCCGGCCACACCTGGCACTATCTGCAGCACAATTTGTCCCCAAAGCGTATATTTACCTATGGACATTGAGGGCTGCCCTTAGCTTAGTACAGTCGTTTCCAAGTCTGTTGAGTGCAGGGATGGTAACCTGCATCCTTCACTGTCCTACACTTCAGTTTCTCTCATTTTTCCAGATTCATTTGGCTCATCACTGACACCAAGAATGTTTTCCATTATCATTACCCACATTCCATTTCCACCATTTACTACAATAGTACAATAGGACTTACTGCCTTGTTCCTGTTCACTGCTGCTATTACTTTAGTCCATTTTAACTCATTCCATGTGATCCTTAGATCAAACTCTACAAACTCCCCATTACAGCGTTCAACAACATTGGACCTGTAAATCCACAAACGATAGCTACCATCCTTTCTGCATCGCTCCCTTCCATTCAGCACAGAGCCACTGCTACACATAAATAATTGTTCCTCCGCAAGGCAACATCATCTCTGCTACTTGGACACCCAGGCAGACGATGACCGAGCTCTGCTCTACCCAATGACCTCTCCTCTTCCCCACCTACATGCTCATATAAACTTTGAACAGACCATTCTGTCACAAACTACAATGACCACAGCACTTTACAACCCTAACCCTCTACAATACTATTAGGCCAACCTGCTACACATGGTAGTCCTTGTCAATGCTGCCATCTAATCCAACTCCCTACACCCTTCTGCTCCATGAACCTCAGTCATCTTCCTATGACTGTCTGCTACAGATGCATCCCTGCAGTGATATAGAATTCCAACATTCCAGGGGAGCGCTCCCCAGAAACAGCATTCCCCAAAGCCTCCAAATTGACCCTGCCTGCCAAAACCCCAGCCTGAGCCTGCCCGTGGCCCAAACATTGGCCATGAACATCACCTCGCAGAGCAGCCAGGACTGGGGAAAACAAAACCCAGCTGGGGGAAGGAAAAAAAAATCCCCCAGCTGGGGTTTTCTTCTTCTACCATGGTTTGGTTTTTTTTGGCTACTCCTACATCTCTGGAAAAGATTACATCTCAAGCCCACATACAACCCCGCTACAGAAACACAATGATCTACCACACACCGTCAGACACAATTTGCAGTCTCCTACCACACTAAATCACTCCACATGCTCACCCCATCCATTCGGCCGCCTGCCTGCCATCACCCAGTGTTGGTGGTGCTCCTCGGGAACGCTATTCCCGGGAGCCTCAAAATTCACCCTGCCTGCCAAAAGCCCGGCCCGAGACTGCCTGCGGCCCAAACATTGGCCATGAACATCACCTCAGAGTGGCTGGGACCGGGGAAAAAAAAACCCAGCTGGGGGAAGGAAAAAAAATCCCCCAGCTGGGTTTTTTTTTTTATTCAAAGTTGGTTATTTTCTTTTTAATTATTCCTACATCTCTGGAGAAGAATACATCTCAAGCCCACATACAACCTGCTACAGAAACACAATCATCAACCACACACCATCAGACACAATTTACAGTCACCTACCATGCATACCACCCTGCACACTCACCCCATTCATTTGGCCGCCTGCCTACCATCACCCTGTGTCTGCAGCGCTCCTCGGGAATGCTGTTCCCGGGAGCCTCAAAATTCACCCTGCCTGCCAAAACCTTGGCCCGAGCCTGCCCACGGCCCAAACATTGGTGATGAATGTCGCCTCGCAGAGTGGCCGGGACTGAGGAAAACAAAACCCAGCTGGGGGAAGGGAAAAAAATATCCCCCAGCTGGGGTTTTTTAATTCTAGGAGGGTTTGGTTTTTGTTTGGCTACTCCTACATCTCTGGAAAAGATTACATCTCAAGCCCACAAACAACCTGCTACTGTAACACAAACATCAACCACACACCACCCAACACTAAATCACTCCACATGCTCACCCCATCCATTCGGCCGCCTGCCTGCCATCACCCAGTGTCGGTGGTGCTCCTCGGGAACGCTATTCCCGGGAGCCTCAAAATTCACCCTGCCTGCAAAAGTCCCGGCCCAAGCCTGCCTGGGGCCCGAACACTGGCAATAAACATCGCCTCGACAAGCGGTCAGGACCAGGGAAAAAAAACCCAGCTGGGGGAAGGCAAAAAAAAAATCCCCCAGCTGAGCTGGTTTGGTGGGTTTTTTTGTTTTGTTTTAAAAACTATATTCCTAATTCCTACATATCTCAACACAAATAGACTCAGCCACCCATACAGTCTGAAAGAAAAACCAAATTTAACCCTGACAGCATCATACAGTGTCAGACATTCAAAATCTACCACTCATTTCACAGCCACTCATTCCACTCTTCACTCAGAACATAGCCCCTTGGCCACATGCCTGCCACAAAAGCAGGTCATGGCACATCGAGAGCCATCCCTGGAAGTGCCTCACCAGGTACCTCAAAACTACATCGCCGCTCCACATGATCCCAAACGGTTAGCCTTCATAACCGGATGCTGATCAAGATGTTGAGCTACTTCCACTTCAACTCTGTCTTTGCCTATTGTTGTATACTCGAGCTAAATTCACTCAAGTATTTGTTCATGGATACAAATTACCCAGTGGCACCTGGAAGACAACAATGGACAAGATTCTACAACTTGCTGGCCCACAGCTACCAGCTATTCCCCAAAAAGACCATACAACCTCCACCCAAAAGGGCCATGCTAATCAACACAGGACCATCCCATTCTGAGACTGTTCCACCCCTACTACAATTGCTATACAAACACACAAAGCATCTCTACCTCAAAACGCACATGCTCTCTACACACATGACCTCGGGACACCGGACTGCCACGCAGAGGACTGTTACTGCTACACCAAGATACACAGCCTGACAAGAAACAACACTGCAAAGGCTACGTATCAGAGACTCTCTGGCGTGCCCCGCCTTGAGAGTGCCTTGGCTCTGGCTGAAAGACAGGGGATTGAGTCACAGTAACCGATGGAGACTAAATGCCACTAAAACAATGGAACAAGGATGCCACAGGAAATAAACCCCTGGAATAACTGTCAAGAACGGTCAGCAAGGCAACATCTGCCAGTGCAGCCCAAACCGCAAAACAGAGTAGCCAAACACAAAAACGATGCTAGATCTGACTAGTGGCACTGCTCTGGCACATCATTCAGTGAAACAAGATGTGCTCAACTGCCGCTGTATCAATAACTCGACCCTGCATAGATACTACTGACAGCTGCTGTGATTGCAGCACGATGACAATGTGCCTGATGCTCTACAAGCACCTTGGGCCGCTCTGTCACATGCAAAAACATAACATGAGCCTCCTTAACAGACACCACACCCAGAATATCTGGCAGCCCTCTGCAGCTTCGCTGCAAAACCAAGAATAACAGAGTCCTCTGTGACAATTAAGAATTCCAGATCACCCCAATAACTGATGAGCACCAAAGCAACCGACTGCTGAGGCCCGTCACGCTGCACCTCAGACCTTGTCTCAACTGTTTCTGGAGGCTGGCTGCAAAGTGCCTGCAAAGGAAAGACATTGCTGAGTTACAAGTTTACATCATGCTAGCTCTCAATCCAATGTGTATCAGCTCGACTCCATCTCACATGCGTAAAGACCTCCGAGTCGCTTCCAGCCTCTACCCTGACACTGCAATGCCATACCACATGGACTTAAACACCAAACCAGAGAACACTGGCAACATTAATGCCATACAATGCAATGCACTCTTACATAACTGACAAGACAAACCACAACACAGGCCCATACAATGCTTAACCGTCTCAGAGAGCGTCCATAAAGAGCGCTGCAATGCAAGACCAACAGAGATATACAATGCAATTCAAAATCAGGTAAATACAGAGCTCCACGTTACAAAACGCAACACGGCCCTCAATACAAGGCAAGACAGTCTCCAAGAACAGAGAATACAAGTACAGAGCACTGCAATGCCAGAGCAATACAGAGACAAGAACTGCAATGCAAAATCAAGTACAGAGTGCTGCAGTAAAAAACACAATATGGCATCATACAAAGCAGGATGCTCTCAGGTAACATTCAATACAAGTACAGATTGATGCAATGCAAGACAAAACACAGTACAGAGCCATGCAATGCAAGACGGTCCCAGGTGTCGCTCACTACAAGTACAGAGCGCTGCAATCCAAGACCGGTACAGACAAACAATGCAGTGCTAGATCAAATACAGAGCTCCACAAGAAAAAAACAATACATGGCTATACAAGCCTATACATATTCAAATACGGAGCTCCACATTACAAAACACAATACAAGTTCATACAAGGCAAGACAGTCTCCGATAGCAGTCCATGCAAGCAATGAGTGCTGCAGTGCAACACGCCCAAACATTGGAAATAAAAATTCAAATATGGAGCACTACAACACAACAACAATACAGAGCAATACAAGGCAATACAAATAAAAATACAGTGCTATGAGAAAAAAATACAGGGCCGTACAATTCAATAGAAATAGAGCACTGCAATACAACACAAAAAAGGACTATTCAGTGTGAGACACTCACATAGCAGGCGATACAAGGCATAATAATACAGTGCAAAATAACACAAAATTCTGCAAAACGATGCAGTCACAGATGGTGGTCAAAACCAATATGGAGTTTTGAGAAGCCAGGATTTAAGACCTAAGCCCATAACGAGGCAGAGATGAAATGCTGCAGGGGAACTCTGTGGTAGCAGAACTGCCATGAGCAGAGCTTTCATTCTGGCCCAGATCATTTCCGCAAAGGGGACTCTCCAGAAAGACCTCTGATGAAACACACATCTTAAGCTCCAATTGCAAGATGAGGAACACTTGACAGGCTCTAGGCCAAATCAGCGAAGCCTGAGACATCCAATGCACACCGACCAAACTGCACAAGAGTGCAGAGAGCCCATGGGGCGGAAGGTAGATACCTGTAGAAAGCATCACATACAAGACTAATCACACAACACAAATGACACTGGGAAACACACACAGGCCAGAACACTCACACCCTAAAGGGCAGATGCCAAGACCTCTGTTCGCCCCAAACTTAACAGACCCTAAATAGCTCCCTCCACAACCCTGGTGTTACACCTCCTGTCAGCCTCACCCCACCCACAGCTTTTGCCCTGGACTTGCCTTTGAGGGAAGGATGCAGAATCCATCCTCATAGAGCACATCATAAAATTAGATGCTCCTGCATTCCACGTGTTCTACTTCAGTATCTGCATGAAATATATAAACAAACACACCTCACTAACATTACTGACTGGAAGCATCACATTAGCAAACACCACTCCCTTCCACAAGATACCCAGTTGCTGATACATAACTTAGGAAGTCCAGCAATATCGGTAGCATTTTGGAATACCTTCTAGAGTCCAACAAAAGCTTGCAATTAAAAAAAACCCAAAAAACCCAAACTTGAAGCCCCACACCTACAAGCCTGAACACTGTCAACTTTCAGTTGTCTTTGCTACTGCTGATCATCCTCTCCCACATAGCTCCCATCATCACTTCAAAACACTGTTGAAATGACAGACCGCACAGCCTGCCAAGGAGCAACTCCATGCAAGCTCACTACCCAACTGCTGCCTGAACAGTCGAGGCCTATCAACAGATTAAGCATAGTCTCATATCACTATGCCACCTAACCCTCACTCTACACCCCTGGGCAGAGAAGCACGAAACAAGACACACACAGAGGCACAGACCAACATTACACACACCACCACAAACAATGGGATTGAAAGAACAGAGAAAACTCTCCGCAAGAGGAATGACTCCCCGACGGAAGACGCTGTCCTGCAAGAAGACCAGCAGGGCCACAATGGCCCAGAACAAGGAGGCTCTACGGCAGCCCCAGAAGAGCTGAGATGAACAGAATGGTCCGTTACAAGAAGTTACGCTCTAAACGGAGACAATGGATTTGCAAGAAGCCAGCTTCAAGACCTAAGAACGTAAGATTGCAGGGAAGAAGTCCCACAGTCCACGAAAATGGACTGCTAGAGAGAAGAGCTGCTGACGCAGCCTGGGATGACACCGCAGAAAAGAACCAATGGGAAACTTACAAGATGTGACACCGATCCACACTTTATGCGCAAAACGCAAGATGAGAAGCGCCCAGTGGACACTATGCCAAAGAGTACAGGCATTCCAGACCCTAGGAATGGCACCTGATATGCATATTGCGCTCATTGAGCACAGAGAACAATGACAATGTTGACACACAGGTAAAATCCAGGACACAAAACACAGACCACATAGATGACACCACCACAGACACAGGCTGGAACTACCCTGCCCCACTGGGCTACAGAGAAACACCTTCCCTTGACCCGCACAAAGGGGCCTGTTCCTGGACAGCCCTCTGCCCTACACTAGCTTCACAAGCCCTCCCTGCAATGCCCAACCCTAGTCCCCTCCCTCCAGATCCTTCCAAGCCCCTGGACTTAGCTTTCAGAGGGACATGGGCTTTAAATCCAACCTCGATCAAAAATGCTTTGGGTATCTGGGATGCTCCTGCAGTCGCCAGGTTGCACTTCCGTCACTGAAAAAGAGAAAACCCAGAAACAGTGCTGACAGGAAGGATCACATTGGCCAAGACCAACGTCTTCCACAAAACCCCCCCCAGAAGAACTGGGGTGATCTGCTCACCTGCTTGTTCCAGAGTCGGACGCTGTGGCCATCATTGCTTCTGCTACCTCAGATACCAAGAGACACACAATCACCATTATGCCCATGAGAAGTCACACACTCCACACTCCTCCTCACTGCCACCCCAGTTCACCTCAAACAGTTGTCCAGTGCCAAAGGCGGCCCGCTCAGCCCCTGCAAAACCCCTCACTCAGTTGCTGCACAATACTTTGCTCTCACACACTGACCCGGCACACAACTGCCTCACCTTCGCGGACCTCTTCTCAGCATGCTGCTCTGCTCCTCCGAGGCTATGTGCAACACCTACAAAAAAAAAAAATCAAAACAAACAGCACATGCTGAGATACTGCCCAAAACCAAAGCTTGCCTGCATCAATCCCATCCTCCTGCTCCTTTACTTGGCTCCTCATCCACCCTGCCCCTGCCATTAACGGGTTCCCTGGCCAGAGCAGTTCCAAGGCAAGCACACACAGGCACACAGACCAACATTACACACAACACCACAAACAATGGGATTCAAGAAGAGAGAAGACTCTCTGCAAGAAGAATGACTCCCTGATGGGAGACGCTGTCGGACAAGGAGACCAACAGGGCCACAACGGCCCAGAGCAAGGAGGCTCCATGGCAGCCCCAGAGAAACAGTAGAACCCAATGGTCCCTTACAAGAAGTTATGGTCAAAATGGAGACAATGGATATGTAAGAAGCCTGTCTTCAAGACTTAAGAGCATAAGGATTCCAGGAAAAACTCCCACAGTCCATAACAATGGACTGGTACAGAGAAGAGCTGCTGCCACAGCCTGGAACGACACCGCCAAAGAGAACTGACCAGAAGCTTTTGAAACACAAGACTGATCCATGCTTTACCTTTGTAAGCCAAGAACAGAACCTCCCAGTTGGCACTATCCAATAGGTACAGGCATTTGAGGCCCTAGAGATGGCATCCAAGGCACCTGATGAGCTTCTTGAGTGCAAAGAGCAACAAGGACATCAAGAACAGAGGAAGGTCTATGACACAGAAGACACCACAAAAACAACATAAAACCACAGACACGGGCTGGAACTGCCCTGCCCATACTAGTCTTTGGATGAAGGGAAACCACTTTGCTTTACGTGCCTAAAAAGGCCTGTTCCTGCGCAGCTCTCCCCTACACTAACTTTACAAGCCCTGCCTGCAATGCCCAACCGTGTTCCCCTCCCTCCAGACTCTTCCAGCCTCAGTCCCTCGACTTAGCTTTTGGAGGGCCAGGGGTCTGAATCCATCCTGGACAAAAAGCACATTGGCTACCTGGGAAGATCCCACAGTCACCTGGTTCCGCTTTGTCATCTGAAAAGGAAAAAACCCAGAAACAGTGCTGACAGGAAGCATCACATTGGCCAAGACCAACCTCTTCCACAACCACCACCTCCTCAGAAGCACCCAGGTGCTCTGCTCAACTGCTTGTTCCAGAGTCGCATGCTGCGCCATCATCACTTCTGCTGCATCAGATACCAAGATACACAAAATTACCATTATGCCCATGAGAAGTAACGCGCTCCACGCTCCTCCTTGCTGCCACCCCAGCTCACATCAAACAGTTGTCCAATGCCGAAGGCGGCCCGCTCAGCCCCTGCAAAACCAAGAGAGACACCCCTCACTGAGTTGCTGCACAATACTTTGCTCTCACACACTGACCCGGCACACAGCTGCCTCACCTTTTCAGACCTCTTGTCAGCACACTGCTCTGCTCCTCTGAGGCTATGTGCAGCACCTACAAAAAAAAAAAAAATCAAAGCAAAGAGCACATGCTGAGATACTGCCCAAAACCAAAGCTTGCCTGCATCAATCCCAATCTCTTGCTCCTTTACTTGGCTGCTCACCCACTCTGCCCTTGCCTTTTATGGGTTCCCTTTTTTCCCTGGCCAGAGCAGTTCCAAGGCAAGCACACACAGGCACACAGACCAACATTACACACAACACCACAAACAATGGGATTCAAGACAGAAAACTCTCCTCCACAAGAATGACTCCCTGATGGGAGACGCTGTCGGACAAGGAGACTGACAGGGCCACAATGGCCCAGAGCAAGGAGGCTCCACAGCAGCCCCAGAAAACCGGATTAGAACAGAATGGTCTGTTACAAGAAGTTACGGTCAAAATGGAGACGATGGATGTGCAAGAAGCCCATCTTCAAGATCTAAGAGCATCAGGATTCAGGGAAGAAGTCCCACAGTCCATAAAAATGGACCGAAAGAGAGAAGAGCTGCTGGCACAGACTGGAACGATGCTGCAAAAGAGAGATGCAAGACTGATCCACACTTTACGCTTGTAAGGCAAGAAGAGAAGAGCTGAATTGGCACTATGCCAATGAGTACATGCATTCAAGACCCCAGGTATGGCACGGAGGCACATGATGAGCTTCATGAGTGCAAAGAGAAACAAGGACATAGAGACCAGAGGAAGGTCTGAGACACAAAACACACCACAAAAACAACATAGCAAAGACACAGGCTGGAACTGGCCTGGCCACCTCGGTTACAGAGAAACCCCTTCCTTCCCTTTACATGCCCAAAGGGGCCTGCTCCTGGACAGCCCTCTGCCCTATGCTAACTTTACAAGCCCTCCCTGCAATTCCCAACCATGGTCCCCTCCCTCCCGTCCCTCAACTTAGCTTTTGGAGGGCCAGGGGTCTGAATCCATCCTGGGCAAAAAGCACATTGGCTACCTGGGAAGCTCCTGCAGTCGCTTGGTTCCGCTTTGTCATCTGAAAAGGAAAAAACCCAGAAACAATGCTGACAGGAAGCATCACACTGGCCAAGACCAACCTCTTCCACAACCACCACCTCCTCAGAAGCACCCAGGTGCTCTGCTCACCTGGTCATTCCAGAGTCAGATGCTGCAGCCATCATCACTTCTGCTACCTCAGATACCAAGAGACAAAATTACCATTGCGCCCATGAGAAGTCACCCACCCCACACTGCCACCCTGGCTCACCTCAAGAGCTTGTCCAATGCCAAAGGTGAGCCGTACAGCCCCTGCAAAACCAAAAGAGATACGCTTCACTGAGTTGCTGCACAATACTTTACTCTCACACACTGACCCGGCCCACAATTGCCTCACCTTCTCAGACCTCTTTTCAGCATGTTGCCATGCCCCTCCGAGTCTGCATGCGGTATCTGCAACAATCACAGCAAAGAGACACATGTTGAAATACTGTCCAAAACCACACAGTCTACCCACACCAACTGCCATCTCCCAGCCTTTACCTTGGCTACTCATCCGTGTTGTCTCTGCCATTTACATGTTGCCATGCTGCAGCTTGGGTATCATCTACAAAACACAAACAAAGGACTCTTATAGCTTCACCAACAATGACACCTGAAAAATAACTGATACTTCAGCCCACTGGTCATAGCTCACCTTGTTGAAGTCACTGCTGGTGCCGATATCTCACTGCGCTTATTCCTTTGCGCCTTCAAAATAACACACAAACCACTGACTGAGTGTAGTCATGTAGCCACCGGTCACATCTTCCCTCGACATCATGTACCAACCCACCTTCTTTTGGCGCACCTCTTGCCACCTCCATGGCTCTTTGGTGCCCATCTTGTCCACAGGCATCTGCAAAAAAGTAATAAACATGTCACCCAGAGGCTGACCAAGACCTTAGAGTCCAGCTCTATTGCTGGATTTCAGAATACCATCTAGAGGCCAACTCTAGACTGCCATTAAGAAAAAACAATGGAAAAAGGACAAAACTTTAGACCCCACACATAGAAGCCTAAATACTGTTGAGATTCAATCCGCTTTGCTGCCATCGATCAGCCCCTCCTACATGACTCCAGTCACCTCTGTAAAATACTGTTGAAATGAAAGTCCACACTGCCTGATGATGGCTGCTCCATCCAAGCTGACTGCCCAGCCTTTGCCTAAACAGTCTAGGCCTGTCGACTTATTAACTGCAGCCTCTTATCACTATGCCACCTACCCCTGACTCTACGCCTCTGGGCATAGCAGCTCCAAGCCAAAACACACATAGGCACAGACCAACATTACACACAACACCACAAACAATTGGATTCAAAGAAGAGAGAAAACTCTCTGCAAGAACAATGACTGCTGGATGAGAGAAGCAGTCGGACAAGGAGACCAACAGGGTCGCAACAGCCCCTAGCGAGGAGGCTCCACAGCAGCCCCAGAAAAACAGTAGAACCCAATGGTCCCTTACAAGAAGTTACGGTCAAAATGGAGACGATGGATGTGCAAGAAGCCTGGCTTCAAGACCTAAGATGGTAAGGATGCAGGGAACAAGTCCCACAGTCCATGAAAATGGACCGGTAGAGAGAAGACCTGCTGGCACAGCCTGGAACACTGCAAAAGAGAACCAACTAGAAACTTCCAATGCGTGAGATCGATCCATGCTTTACACTTCTAAGGCAAGAAGAGACACGCCCAATTGGCACTATGCCAATGAGTATGGGCATTCGAGACCCCAGAGGTGGTGCCTGATGTGCATAATGTGCTCCTTGACCACGAGGAACAACAAGAATGTTGAGACCCTGGTAAGGTCTAAGACACAGAAGACAGACAACACAAACAACACAGCACCACAGACACAGGCTGGAACTGCCCTGCCCACTTGGGCTGAAGAGAAACCCCTTCCTTCCCTTTACATGCCCAAAGGGGCCCACTCCTGCACAGCCCTCTCCCCTATGCTAAATTCACAAGCCCTCCCTGCAATGCCCAACCATGGTCCCCTCCCTCCAGACCCTCCCCAATCCCTCAGCTTAGCTTTTAGAGGGTCGAGGGTCTGAATCCTTGCTCAACATGAACACGCATCGCATACCTGGGAAGCTCCTGCAGTCATCAGGTTCCACTTCCTCCTCTGCAAAAAAAGAAAACCCACAAACAGTTCTGATGGTAAGCATCACGCTGGCCAACACCAACATCATCCACAGCATCCCCCTCAGAAGCACTGGGATTCTCCGCTCACCTACTGGGTCCAGAATGGGACGCTGCAGCCCTCATTGTTCTTGCTAACCTAAGATACCAAGAGACACAAAATTACCATTGTGCTGCTAAGAAATCACCTGCCCCAGACACCTCCTCGCCGCCACCCGGGCTCACCTCAAACGCCAGTCCAATGCCAAAGCAGAGCTGCACAGCCCCTGCAAAACCAAAAGAGATATGCATCATTGAGGTGCCATATGATACTTTGCTCCAAGACACTGATCCGACCCACAACCGCCTCACCTTGTCAGATCTCTTGTCAGCATGCTGCTTTGCGCGTCCGAGACCATGTGACACCCGCAAAGAAAATAAAGTAGAAAACACTTGCTGAGATCTTGCCAAAATTGCAGCCTGCCTGCAGCAATTGCTATCTCCTGCTCCTTCACCTTGGCTGCTCGCCCATGTCGCCCCTGCTGTTTACATGTTGCCACCTGAAGGCTCTAGTACCACCTGAAAAACCGCAAATAAGGGATGCTGATAACTTCAATGACAATATCCTACCAGAACAATAACTGCTACTGTAGCCTACTACTCATTGTTCTCCTTGACCGAGGCACCCCTGGTGCCCATATCCTGCTTCGCTTGTTTCTTTGCGCCTACAACATTGGGGAAATAACCCACCAACCATAATGCAGTCACATAGCCACCAAACACATCCTCCCTCTGACGCTATGCACCCATCCGCCTTCATAGATGAGTCTGTTCTATGCCTCCATTGGTCCTCTGTGCCCATCTTGTCCCCCGACATCTGAAAAAAAAAAAAAAAACCATTGAAAAAGTCACCTGGATGCTGCTCAAGCCATTAACTGTTCCAGATGTAGTATTCCAACATGGAATCAATATCTGCAGTGCAACTGCAGCCTGCCACTAAATAAATGAAAAAAGGGCCAGACTTCAAGCCCCACATATACAAGCCAGAACACTGTCCAGATTCAAGCTCCTTTGCTGCCACCGATTGATCCCTCCCACGCAGCTCCCAGCACCTCCTCTAACCACTGTTCAAATGGCAGACCACACAGCCTGCCGATGGCTGCTCCCTGCGAGCTCGCTGTCTAACCTCTGCTGCAACAATCTAGGCCTATTGACATATTAACTGCAGCTTCCTGCTGCTATTCCTTCTACCCCTGACTTTACACCCCTGGACAGAGCAGCTCCAAGCCAACACAGGCACAGACCAACAGTACACACACCACCACAACAAAGTGATTCAAAGAAGAGAGAAAACTCTCTGCAAGAAGAATGACTCCCCGATTGGAGACACTGTCCAGCAAGACGACCTACGGGGCCGCGACGGCCCAGAGCAAGGAGGCGCTACGGCAGCCCCAGAAAAACAGACAACGCAAGAGGCCCTCACAAGAAGTTACGGTCAACACAGAGATGACGGAAGCACGAGAAGCCCGGCTTCAAGACCTAAGAATGTAAGGATGCAGGGAAGAAGTCCCACTGTCTGTGAAAACGGACCGGTACAGAGAAGAGCAACTAACACAGCCAGGAATGATGCTGCAAATGAGAACCAACCAGAAACTTGCGAGATGTGACACCGATCCACGCTTTACGCTCACAGGGAAATGAAAGAATTGCCCAATTGACAGTATGCCACTGACCACAGGCATTCGAGACTCTAGGGATGGCACCTGATGTGCCTAAGGTGCTCATTGAGCACAAAGACCAACAAAGAACTGGAGACCCAGGTAAGTTTTAAGACGCATAAGACGGACCACACAAACAACACAACACCACAGACACAGGCTGGAACTGCCCTGCCCTCCGGGGCTTAAGAGAAACCCCTTCCCTTTACTGGCCCCAAGGGGCCTGTTCGGGGGTGGCCCGCTCCCCTATGCTAACTTCACAAGCCCTCCCCACGATGCCCAACCGTGGTCCCCTCCCTCCAGACCCTCCCCAGGCCCTGATCCCTCTACTTCGCTTTCAGAGGGACATGGCTCTAAACCCATCTTAGTCAGAAAATGCATCGGATACCTGGGATGCTCCTGCAGTCGCCAGGTTCCGCTTCCTCCTCTGTAAAAAAAAAAAACCCACAAGCAGTTCTGACAGTAAGCATCACACTGGCCAGTGCAACACCTTCCACAACATCCCTGTCCTCAGAAGCACCGGGATTCTCTGCTCACCTACTAGGTCCAGAATGGGGCACTGCGGTCCTCATTGCTCTCGATAACCCAAGATACCAAGAGACACAAAATTACCATTGCGCTGCTGAGAAATCATCCGCCCCATGCTCCTCCTTGCTAACGCCCTGGCTCACCTCAAACGCTGGTCCAATGCAATAGGCCCCTGCAAAAGCTTGTCGCTTCACTGACAATAAGACACCTGAACATTAACTGCTACTGCAGGCTGCTAGTCACGGCTCACCTTGCCCGAGTCACCTCTGCTGCCCATAAACCCGCTTTGCGCCTTCAAAATTAAAAAAAACCACCCACAAATCAAAACCTAAAAGCTAGTCCTATGACCACCGGTCACATCTTCCCTCCCACATTACATGCGAACCCACCTTCTTACAACGCTCCGCTCGCTTCTCCTCCATCACCCTTTGGCGCACGGCTCGTTCCTCTGCATGTGGAAAAAACATATTGTAGAAGTCACCCCAATGCTGACCAATAGCTTAGGAATTCCAGAGGTCTAGTTTCCATTCAGAAATACCACCTAGATTCCAACTACAGCCTGCCGTTAGAAAAAAACAAAATTAAATGCACAACAACATTAAGCTCTTCACATACAAGCCTTAACACCTTTGAGGTTCAAAGGCCTGACGTTCAGCCCTCCGTCTTCAGATGCGGAGGCCCGGAGGGTTTGCGCTTCATCTCTTGTGTCTTTGTCATAGCTCCCCATCAGCTGCAGAGAGACTCAAACCAAACAAACCTCACTGATGTCCCATGGCAACTGCAAAACTAAACTGAGAGAAGCCAATAAACCCTCCTTGCTTCCTCAACCGTCCCCCCATCTCAAAGCTTTAGAAACTCCTTCTCTTCTCCTGAACTGGCAAAGAAGGAACCGCACGCCCCCTCCTGACAGCCGCTTCCCTGTATTTGCACCCCTGAACTCCCCGCATCAGCCGCTCCTCAGAAGCCTTTCTTCTAAACCACGCCCTGTGTTCCGTGGGCATCTCCCACATTATACCTTCCTGCAGCCTCGGGGATCGGCTACAGGACCACAAAGTAAACAAAGCCCCAATGCTTATAATCTATGAGGGGCCCGCCACGAGCCGCAAAGTTTCCAGGGGTGACATGGTCCACTGAGCAATTGGTAAAGGCAATGAGCCGTCCCATGCTCTCAAAGACACTACATGTCACAACCCTGTCACTAGCTTGAGAAATGCTCAGTCTCTGCACAAATGTGTACAAGATGCTCACCTTCACCCCTGCTGGACAATGCCATTGTCAATCTGATTAAGAGATGCGGTGCCAGCAAGTTACACAGTAAACAGCACCACTAGTGAAAAAAACACAATGTTCCATCTTCAGTCAAGTCAGGAGTTCCAGGAAAGCATAATACACCTAGAATAAAGAGAACGACACATACTATTAAACAATCTCACCACCCATAAACTCTGAATAAAAAATTACTGACCTGAAGAAAAAGGCTGTGGTTAAATGTACTCTGTACCAGATCTGCTGCTGAGCCTTGACTTATCCTTGAAGTCCTACCTCAAACAGAGACCTCTGCTTCTCTAAAAATCAAAATGCATCTCCCTGAGTAGCTTAGCTCAAAAACTGTAACTGACTGAAGGAAGAGTAGAGCTCTAAGACCAAAGAAAGCCAGGAGTGGAATGAGCTCCCCTCCTGGCAGCTGCGGCTCATATGCTCCTGGCCTCGCCCACCACCCTTCCCACGCTCCCCTGGGAAAGGGGAGGGGTGAACCACCAAAAGGTATAAAGCCAGCAGGAAGAGCAGCAGCAAGTTTTCTCATCTGCCTTAAATTTACATCAGGCAAAGCACTGACTGCAGATGGTGATCCTTACTGGAATCAACAATGCCTGGTCTTCTACTGTAACTACATTTGTTGCAGCAGCAATGTGACTGAGTAAGTAATTAGACTTAATTTTTCTGCAGTGTGGATAAAAAAAGAGGTCCTACTAAGCTATGTAAGAAAGTAGTTTGCTAAATGCAGTAACAATATTATTACCAAAATTTATGCTTTTTGGTTTCCTATAAAAAAAACCCAAAATGCCATAGGTTTACTTTTTGTTTCTAGCAAGACTAGGCATACAACCTAACTTCCGCCAGAACTATTTTCTGGATAGGATTGAATAACAAAGCAGAACTTGATTCCTTAATAATCTTTTCTCAAAAATATCTCTAGTTGCAAAGTGAATTATTTACTGTCAACGGCAGATGATTCAGAGCCGCTTCGAAGGTCTCTCTGGATGACTGCCTTAAGACAGCTAGGTGAGTTCCAAAGGACAGAAAATGAAAAAAAAAAGTGGAAATACAAGAAACATTGGAAATTGTATAAAGGCGGCCCGACTAACACCTAAGCAGATAGAAGAAAAATAAATTGCAAAACTCCACAAAAAAACTCTACAGGAGACGAGTCGATAAAAACAGAAGAAGGCTATTGCTTTCTCTGAAAAACCAAAGAGGAGATAGGAGCTGACAACGGACATTTTTATGGCGCCAGCTACCAAATAGAAGCATACGATAAGACAGAAAAGAAAAATACCACTCTGGTTCACACAGATGGCTTTGAAAAACAATCTGGTAGAACGGGAGGCATCGTCACAGGGATCGGAGCAGTCCTGAGGGGGCCAGAGAGATTGATGATGTCTCCAGGATGTGGCGAGCGGACACGATGCAAAACTCCACAGGGTGTTCCAGCAATGTACAGATGTTCTCGGGGGACGAGCGCCCAAATGGAGACATCCTAGATGGCAGCAAATAAGGTAAGAGAACTCTGGGGCACAGGGACAGCCCGAGGAAGGGTTCTGTCTAAATTGGGGAGACACAAAGAGGGTGGCAGAGCTCAAAGAGCACGACGACCGTCTCGGGAAGCGTCATGACAGGAGCAAGAGGAATGAGGATATGCATCCAAACGGGGGATCGCTGACACAAGGGATCCGAACAGAGGACGGATGTCCTGAGGGACCGAGGACCAAACAGAGGCATCTGACGTGGCGGAAGACAATGTAAACACGTTCTGGGGTGAAATGAAAGCCCGAGGAATATTCGCTTTCAAATAAGAAAGGTACAAAGCCCTCTGCAGAACTAAAGGATGGCCATGCAACCCAAGGATGCTCGCAGGAAGCATTGTGATGGAAATAGAGGGGTGCAGACGTGGCTGGAGACACGGATGGTGGCTCGAGGGCACAAAGGTACTCGGGAGAGGATCTGAATAGACTACAGACGTTCCAAGGGAGACGCTGACCCACTGGAGATGAGGGAGACGGAGGAGAGGACAAAAAGACGGCTCTGAAGAAGAGGGGACATTCTGGCAAACTAAGAGGAGTACGAATGACGCTTTAGAGATAAAAGTGTGCCAACGAGACCCTCTAAAGCCACGGGATGAACTGAGAGAAAGAGGGGGGGGAATAGATACAAAGAAAACTTAAAAAGCAACAGGGTATGTGACAATTGAGAAAAAATAGGGATAGATGGCTTGAGAACAGGAAATGTAGAAAGCAAATTTAAATAGCAAATGAGTACAAGGCAGAGGAGAAAAAAGCTAAAACATAGGGACAGAAATTGACATAAAAGTAGACATGGGAAAAAAATTAAGGCTTTCAAGGAGAAAAAAACCTAAAAATAGGGACCATAAACTAAATAAACGGAGACACAGAAATGAAACTGATAAATAGAAAGAGTACGAGACAGATGAGAAAGAATTAAAACGTAGGGACGGGAACTAGATGAAAATAGATGTACAAAGAAACTGTAAAAAGCAAAACGGTTAAGAGAATAAGGGAAAAAAAACCAAACCAGGAACATCAAATTAAGTACAGAAAGACACAGAAAAAAAATTTCAAAAGCGACAAGACACAGCACAGACCAGCGCAAAATAAAAAATAAAGGCAGCAAACTGCATAAAAGCAGATACGTGTCCCACTTTTGACCAGGATCCAGTTAACTTCCTTCCCGGTAGCTGATGTGTCTCAGATCTAGTAGGAGAAAAAAGTTGATAATGCTGACGGTTTTAGTTCTTGCTATGAAATCGAGGGCTTTTTCCAGTTTATGATACATGGCTAACGGTCAGGTGTGCGGGAGTCAAGAGGGAGTGTAGCCAGACAGACAGCCGAGCCACAAGATGGAAATATTTCATAAGATACAGATGACTTCCTGTTAATAAACGGGAATAGGCCAGGAGTCAGGAAGCTATCCGCTTTCTCGTTTTGGGGAGGGCGCCTCTGGCAGCCCTGACCCGAAAATGCAAACGTCTGCAGATAGCTGGCAGCCAGAAGGGACTAGCCTGGAAAGCTGTTGCTCAGCCTCATCTGCCCATGGCACTGCTTGCACAGAGGCACAGAGACTGGGGCAGCTTGCTTGTCTTGCCAGCTCTAATGTCAAATGTATGTTAAGGGGTCCGTACCGGGCGCCTCCGGTAGCCCTACTCTGAAAATGAAAATGTCTGCAGATAGCTCCCAGCCAGACGTTTCTAGCGGGGAAAGCTGTTGCTCAGCCTCATCTGCCTATGGCACTGCTCGCACAGAGGCAGAGAGACTGGGGCTGCTTGCTTGTCTTGCCACCTCAGACTTCAAACGTAGCCTGCGAGTGGGGGGGGTCCCTGCCAGGCTCATTTCGCAGTGTGCCCCAAAAATGCAAACATCTGAATATAGCTGGCAGTCAGAAGGAGCTAACCTGGAAAGCTGTTGCTCAGCCTCATCTGCCCATGGCACTGCTCGCACAGAGACTGGAGCTTCTTGATTCTCTTGCCACCTCAAACTTCAAACGTAGCTTTGGGGGTTAGTGCTGGGCGCCTCCAGCAGCCCTGCTCCGAAAATGCGAACGTCTGCAGATAGCTTGCAGCCAGAAGGGGCTAGCCTGGAAAGCTGTTGCTGAGCCTCATCTGCCAATGGCACTGCTCGCACAGAGGCACAGAGACTGGGGCTGATTGCTCGTCTTGCCACCTCAAACTTCAAAGGTAGCTTTGGGGGGTCCGTGGTGGTCACCTCCGGCAGCCCAGCTCCGAAAATGCGAACGTCTGCAGATAGCTCCCAGCCAGACGTTTCTAGCGGGGAAAGCTGTTGCTCAGCCTCATCTGCCTATGGCACTGCTCGCACAGAGGCAGAGAGACTGGGGCTGCTTGCTTGTCTTGCCACCTCAGTCTTCAAACGTAGCCTGCGAGTGGGGGGGGTCCCTGCCAGGCTCATTTCGCAGTGTGCCCCAAAAATGCAAACATCTGAATATAGCTGGCAGTCAGAAGGAGCTAACCTGGAAAGCTGTTGCTCAGCCTCATCTGCCCATGGCACTGCTCGCACAGAGACTGGAGCTTCTTGATTCTCTTGCCACCTCAAACTTCAAACGTAGCTTTGGGGGTTAGTGCTGGGCGCCTCCAGCAGCCCTGCTCCGAAAATGCGAACGTCTGCAGATAGCTTGCAGCCAGAAGGGGCTAGCCTGGAAAGCTGTTGCTGAGCCTCATCTACCAATGGCACTGCTCGCACAGAGGCAGAGAGACTGGGGCTGCTTGCTTGTCTTGCCACTTCAAACTTCAAACGTAGCCTGGGAATGGAGGGTGGTCCCTGCCACGCTCCTTTCGCAGCCCTGCTCTGAAAATGCGAACGTCTGCTGGTATCTGGCAGGAGAAGGGGCTAGCGGGGAAAGCTATTGCTCAGCCTCGTCTGCCGAAGGCACTGCTCGCACAGAGGCACAGAGACTGGGGCTGCTTGCTTGTCTTGCCACCTCAAACTTCCAGCATATCTTAGGGGGATCCTGCCTGGCGCCTCCGACAGCCGTGCTGCAAAAATTCGAACGTCTGCAGATAGCTTGCAGCCAGAAGGGGCTAGCCTGAAAAGCTGTTGCTCAGCCTCATCTGCCCATGGCACTGCTCGCACAGAGGCACAGAGACTGTTGCTGCTTGCTTGTCTTGCCACCTCAAACTTCAAACGTAGCTTTGCGGGTCCCTGGCGGGAGAAACCGGCAGCACTGCTCCGAAAATGCGAACGTCTGCAGATAGCTGGCAGCCAGAAGGGGCTAGCCTGGAAAGCTGTTGCTCAGCCTCATGTGCCCATGGCACTGCTCGCACAGAGGCAGAGAGACTGGGGCTGCTTGCTTGTCTTACCACCTCAAACTTCAAACGTGTCCTCGGAATTGGGGAGTCCCTGCCAGGCTCGATTCGCAGCCCTGCTCCAAAAATGCGAACGTCTGCTGGTAGTTGGCAGGAGAAGGGGCTAGCCTGGAAAGCTATTTCTCAGCCTCATCTTCCAAAGGCACTGCTCGCACAGAGGCACAGAGACTGGGGCTGCTTGCTTGTCTTGCCACCTCAAAATTCCAACATATCTTAGGGGGATCCTGCCTGGCGCCTCCGACAGCTATGCTGCAAAAATTTGAACGTCTGCAGATAGCTTGCAGCCAGAAGGGGCTAGCCTGGAAAGCTGTTGCTCAGCCTCATCTGCCCATGGCACTGCTCGCACAGAGGCACAGAGACTGGGGCTGCTTGCTTGTCTTGCTACCTCAAACTTCCAATGTAGCTAGGGGGTCCGTTCTGGGCGCCTCCGGCAGCCCTACTCTGAAAATCAAAACGTCTGCAGGTATCTTGCAGCCGTACGTGTCTAGCGGGGAAAGCTGCTGCTGAGCCTCATGTGCCCATGGCACTGCTCGCACAGAGGCAGAGAGACTGGGGCTGCTTGCTTGTCTTACCAGATCTAATGTCAAATGTATCTTAGGGGTTCCGTGCCAGGTGCCTCTGTTAGCCCTACTCTGAAAATCAAAACGTCTGCAGGTATCTTGCAGCCGTACGTGTCTAGCGCGGAAAGCTGTTGCTGAGCCTTAAGTGCCCATGGCACTGCTCGCACAGAGGCATGGAGACTGGGGCTGCTTGCTTGTCTGGCCACCTCAAACCGCAAACATATCCTCGGAATGGGGGTGTCCCTGCCAGGCTCCTTTTGGAGTCTGCTCCAAAAATGCGAACATCTGAAGATAGCTGGCAGTCAGAAGAAGGTAGCCAGGAAAGCTGTTGCTCAGCCTCATCTGCCCATGGCACTGCTCGCACAGAGGCACAGAGACTGGGGCTGCTTGCTTGTCTTGCCACCTCAAACTTCAAACGTATCTTTGGGGGGTCCGTGGTCGTCACCTTTGGCAGCAGTGCTCTGAAAATGCGAATGTCTGCAGATAGCTGACAGCCAGAAAGAGCTAGCCTAGAAAGCTCTTGCTCAGCCTCATGTGCCCGTGGCACTGCTCGCACAGAGGCACAGAGACTGGGGCTGCTTGCTTGTCTTGCCACCTCAAACTTCAAACGTATCTTTGGGGGGTCCGTGGTCGTCACCTTTGGCAGCAGTGCTCTGAAAATGCGAATGTCTGCAGATAGCTGGCAGCCAGAAAGAGCTAGCCTGGAAAGCCGTTGCTCTACCTCATGTGCCCGTGGCACTGCTCGCACAGAGGCAGAGAGACTGGGGCTGCTTGCTTGTCTTACCAGATCTAATGTCAAATGTATCTTAGGGGTTCCGTGCCAGGTGCCTCTGTTAGCCCTACTCTGAAAATCAAAACGTCTGCAGGTATCTTGCAGCCGTACGTGTCTAGCGCGGAAAGCTGTTGCTGAGCCTCAAGTGCCCATGGCACTGCTCGCACAGAGGCATGGAGACTGGGGCTGCTTGCTTGTCTGGCCACCTCAAACCGCAAACATATCCTCGGAATGGGGGTGTCCCTGCCAGGCTCCTTTTGGAGTCTGCTCCAAAAATGCGAACATCTGAAGATAGCTGGCAGTCAGAAGAAGGTAGCCAGGAAAGCTGTTGCTCAGCCTCATCTGCCCATGGCACTGCTCGCACAGAGGCACAGAGACTGGGGCTGCTTGCTTGTCTTGCCACCTCAAACTTCAAACTTATCTAGGGGGGTCCGTGCGGGGCACCTCTGTCAGCGCTGCTTCGAAAATGCGAAGGTCTGCAGATAGGTGGCAGCCAAAAGGGGCTAGCCTGGATAGCTGTTGCTCAGTCTCATGTGCCCATGGCACTGCCCACACAGAGGCACAGAGACTGGGGCTGCTTGCTTGTCTTGCCACCTCAAACTTCAAACGTAGCTTTGGGGGATCCCTGCCGAGCACCTCCGGCAGCCCTGCTCTGAAAATACGAATGTCTGCAGATAGCTGGCAGCCAGAAAGAGCTAGCCTGGAAAGCTCTTGCTCAGCCTCATGTGCCCATGGCACTGCTCGCACAGAGGCACAGAGACTGGGGCTGCTTGCTTGTCTTGCCACCTCAAACTTCAAACGTAGCCTGGGAATTGGGGTGTTCCCTGCCAGGCTCCTTTCGCAGCTCTGCTACAAGAATCCGAACGTCTGCAGATGGCTGGCAGCCAGAAGGGTCTAGTTTGGAAAGCTGTTGCTAAGCCTCATCTGCCCATGGCACTGCTCGCACAGAGGCAGAGAGACTGAGGATGCTTGCTTGTCTTGCCCCCTCAAACTTCAAACGTAGCCTGGGAATGGGGGTGTTCCCTGCCAGGCTCGATTCGCAGCCCTGCTCCAAAAATGCGAACGTCTGCTGGTAGTTGGCAGGAGAAGGGGCTAGCCTGGAAAGCTATTTCTCAGCCTCATCTTCCAAAGGCACTGCTCTCACAGAGGCACAGAGACTGGGGCTGCTTGCTTGTCTTGCCACCTCAAACTTCAAACGTAGCATTGGGGAGGTCCGTGCTGGGAGCCTCAGGCAGCCCTGATCCGAAAGAGCTAGCCTGGAAATCTGTTGCTCAGCCTCATCTGCCCAAGGCACTGCTCGCACAGAGGCACAGAAACTGGGGCTGCTTGCTTGTCCTGCCACCTCAATCTTCAAACGTAGCTTTCGGGAGGTCCGTGCTGGGAGCGACAGGCAGCACTGCTCCGAAAATGCGAACGTCTGCAGATAGCTGGCAGGCAGAAAGAGCTAGCCTGGAAAGCTGTTGCTCAGCCTCATCTGCCCATGGCACTGCTCGCACAGAGGCACAGAGACTGGGGCTGCTTGCTTGTCTTGCCACCTCAAACTTCAAACGTAGCCTGGAAATGGGGGTGTTCCCTGCCAGGCTCCTTTCGCAGCTCTGCTACAAGAATCCGAACGTCTGCAGATGGCTGGCAGCCAGAAGGGTATAGTTTGGAAAGCTGTTGCTAAGCCTTATCTGCCCATGGCACTGCTCGCACAGAGGCACAGAGACTGAGGCTGCTTGCTTGTCTTGCACCTCAAACTTCAAACGTAGCCTGGGAATGGGGGTGTTCCCTGCCAGGCTCCTTCCGGCAGCCCTGCTCCGAAAATGCGAACGTCTGCAGATAGCTGGCAGCCAGAAGGCGCTAGCTTGCAAAGCTGTTGCTCAGCCTCATCTGCCCATGGCACTGCTTGCACAGCGGCACAGAGACTGGGGATGATTGCTTGTCTTGTCACCTCAAACTTCCAACATAGCATAGTGGGTCTGTGCCGTGTGCATCCAGCAGCCAAGCTCCAAAAATGCAAACGTCTGCAGATAGCTGGCAGCCAGAAAGGACTAGCCTTGAAAGCTGTTGCTCAGCCTCATCTGCCCATGGTACTGCTCGCACAGAGGCACAAAGACTGGGGCAGCTTGCTTGTCTTGCCACCTCAAACTTCAAACTTAGGTTGGTGGGTCCGTGGTGGTCACCTCCGACAGCCGTGCTCTGAAAACGCAAATGTCTGCAGATAGCTGGCAGCCAGAAAGAGCTAGCCTGGAAAGCTGTTTCTCTACCTCATGTGCCCATGGCACTGCTAGCACAGAGGCACAGAGACTGGGGCTGCTTGCTTGTCTTACCACCTCAAAGTTCAAACGTGTCCTCAGAATGGGGGAGTCCCTACCAGGCTCGTTTCGCAGCCCTGCTCCAAAAATGCGAACGTCTGCTGGTAGTTGGCAGGAGAAGGGGCTAGCCTGGAAAGCAATTTCTCAGCCTCATCTTCCAAAGGCAATGCTCGCACAGAGGCACAGAGACTGGGGCTGCTTGCTTGTCTTGCCACCTCAAACTTCAAACGTAGCATTGGGGAGGTCCGTGCTGGGAGCCTCAGGCAGCCCTGATCCGAAAGAGCTAGCCTGGAAAGCTGTTGCTCAGCCTCGTCTGCCCAAGGCACTGCTCGCACAGAGGCACAGAGACTGGGGCTGCTTTCTTGTCCTGCCACCTCAAACTTCAAACGTAGCTTTCGGGAGGTCCGTGCTGGGAGCCTCAGGCAGCACTGCTCCGAAAATGCGAACGTCAGCAGATAGCTGGCAGCCAGAAAGAGCTAGCCTGGAAAGCTGTTGCTCAGCCTCATGTGCCCATGGCACTGCTCGCACAGAGGCACAGAGACTGGGGCTGCTTGCTTGTCTTGCCACCTCAAACTTCAAACGTAGCCTGGAAATGGGGGTGTTCCCTGCCAGGCTCTTTTTGCAGCTCTGCTACAAGAATCCGAAAGTCTGCAGATGGCTGGCAGCCAGAAGGGTCTAGCCTGGAAAGCTGTTGCTAAGCCTCATCTGCCCATGGCACTGCTCGCACAGAGGCACAGAGACTGTGGCTCCTTGCTTGTCTTGCCACCTCAAACTTCAAACGTAGCTTTGGGGGGTCCGTGCCGGGAGCATCCAGCAGCCCTACTCTAAAAATGAAAACGTCTGCAGCTATCTCGCAGCCGTACGTGTCTAGCGGGGAAAGCTGTTGCTGAGCCTCGTGTGCCCATGGCACTGCTCGCACAGAGGCAGAGAGACTGGGGCTGCTTGCTTGTCTTACCACCTCAAACTTCAAATGTGTCCTCCGAATTGGGGAGTCCCTGCCAGGCTCGATTCGCAGCCCTGCTCCAAAAATGCGAACGTCTACTGGTAGTTGGCAGGAGAAGGGGCTAGCATGGAAAGCTGTTTCTCAGCCTCATCTTCCAAAGGCACTGCTCGCACAGAGGCACAGAGACTGGGGCTGCTTGCTTGTCTTGCCACCTCAAACTTCAAACGTAGACCGCGATTGGGGGGGTTCCATGCCAGGCTCCTTCCGGCAGCCCTGCTCCAAAAATGCAAACGTCTGCAGATAGCAGGCAGCCAGAAGGGTCTAGCCTGCTAAACTGTTGCTGAGCCTAATCTGCCCATGGCACTGCTCGCACAGAGGCACAGAGACTGGAGCAGCTTGCTTGTCTGGCCACCTCAAAATTCCAACATATCTTAGGGGGTACCAGCCTGGCGCCTCCGACAGCCGTGCTGCAAAAAATCGAACGTCTGGAGATAACTTGCAGCCAGAAGGGGCTACCCTGGAAAGCTGTTGCTCAGCCTCATCTGCTCAAGGCACTGCTCCCACAGAGGCACAGAGACTGGGGCAGCTTGCTTCTCTTCCCAGCTCTAATGTCAAATGTATATAAGGGGGTCCGTGTCGGGGGCCTCCGGTAGCCCTGCTCTGAAAATGAAAATGTCTGCAGGTATCTTGCAGCCGTACGTGTCTAGCGGGGAAAGCTGTTGCTGAGCCTCATGTGCCAATGGCAGTGCTCGCACAGAGGCACAGAGACTGGGGCAGCTTGCTTGTCTTCCCTGCTCTAATGTCAAAAGTATATAAGGGGGTCCGTGTCGGGGGCCTCCGGCAGCCCTGCTCCGAAAATGCAACCGTCTGCAGGTAGCTCGCAGCCGTACCTGTCTAGGGGGGAAAGCTGTTGCTCAACCTCATCTGCCAATGGCACTGCTCGCACAGAGGCACAGAGACTGGGGCTGCTTGCTTGTCTTACGACCTCAAACTTCAAACGTGTCCTCGGAATGGGGGAGTCCCTGCCAGGCTCGATTCGCAGCCCTGCTCCAAAAATGCGAACGTCTGCTGGTAGTTGGCAGGAGAAGGGGCTAGCCTGGAAAGCTGTTTCTCAGCCTCATCTGCCCATGGCACTGCTCGCACAGAGGCACAGAGACTGGGGCTGCTTGCTTGTCTTGCCACCTCAAAATTCCAACATATCTTAGGGGGATCCTGCCTGGCGCCTCCGACAGCCGTGCTGCAAAAATTCGAACGTCTGCAGATAGCTTGCAGCCAGAAGGGGCTAGCCTGGAAAGGTGTTGCTCAGCCTCATCTGCCCATGGCACTGCTCGCACAGAGGCACAGAGACTGGGGCTGCTTGCTTGTCTTGCCACCTCAAACTTCAAACGTAGCTTTGGGGAGGTCCGTACTGGGAGCCTCAGGCAGCCCTGATCCGAAAGAGCTAGCCTGGAAAGCTGTTGCTCAGCCTCATCTGCCCATGGGACTGCTCGCACAGAGGCAGAGAGACTGGGGCTGCTTGCTTGTCTTGCCACCTCAAACTTCAAACGTAGGTTTGGGGAGGTCCGTGCTGGGAGCCTCAAGCAGCACTGCTCGAAAAATGCGAACGTCTGCAGATAGCTGGCAGCCAGAAAGAGCTAGCCTGGAAAGCTGTTGCTCAGCCTCATGTGCCCGTGGCACTGCTTGCACAGAGGCACAGAGACTGGGGCTGCTTGTTTGTCTTGCCACCTCAAAGTTCAAACGTAGCCTGGGAATGGGTGTGTTCCCTGCCAGGCTCCTTCCGGCAGCCCTGCTCCGAAAATGCGAACGTCTGCAGATAGCTGGCAGCCAGAAGGCGCTAGCTTGCAAATCTTTTGCTCAGACTCATCTGCCCATGGCACTGCTCGCACAGCGGCACAGAGACTGGGGCTGCTTGCTTGTCTTGCCACCTCAAACTTCAAACGTAGCCTGCGATTGGGGGGGTTGCCTGCCAGGCTCCTTCCGGCAGCCCTGCTCCGAAAATGCAAATGTCTGCAGATAGCAGGCAGCCAGAAGGGTCTAGCCCGCTAAACTGTTGCTGAGCCTAATCTGCCCATGGCACTGCTCGCACAGAGGCACAGAGACTGGAGCTGCTTGCTTGTCTTACCACCTCAAACTTCAAACGTGTCCTCGGAATGGGGGATTTCCTGCCAGGCTCGATTCGCAGCCCTGCTCCAAAAATGCGAACGTCTGCTGGTAGTTGGCAGGAGAAGGGGCTAGCCTGGAAAGCTGTTGCTCAGCCTCATCTGCCCATGGCACTGCTCGCACAGAGGCACAGAAACTGGGGATGATTGCTTGTCTTGTCACCTCAAACTTCCAACATAGCATAGTGGGTCTGTGCCGTGTGCATCCAGCAGCCAAGCTCCAAAAATGCGAACGTCTGCAGATAGCTGGCAGCCATAAGGGACTAGCCTGGAAAGCTGTTGCTCAGCCTCATGTGCCCGTGGCACTGCTCGCACAGAGGCACAGAGACTGTTGCTGCTTGCTTGTCTTGCCACCTCAAACTTCAAACGTAGCCTGGAAATGGGGGTGTTCCCTGCCAGGCTCCTTTCGCAGCCCTTGCTACAAGAATCTGAACGTCTGCAGATAGCTGGCAGCCAGAAGGTTCTAGCCTGGAAAGCTGTTGCTGAGCCTCATGTGCCCATGGCACTGCTCGCACAGAGGCACAGAAACTGGGGCTGCTTGCTTGTCTTGCCACCTCAAACTTCAAACGTAGCTTTGGGGGATCCCTGCCGAGCACCTCCGGCAGTCCTGCTCTGAAAATGCGAATGTCTGCAGATAGCTGACAGCCAGAAAGAGCTAGCCTAGAAAGCTCTTGCTCAGCCTCATGTGCCCGTGGCACTGCTCGCACAGAGGCACAGAGACTGGGGCTGCTTGCTTGTCTTGCCACCTCAAACTTCAAACGTATCTTTGGGGGGTCCGTGGTCGTCACCTTTGGCAGCAGTGCTCTGAAAATGCGAATGTCTGCAGATAGCTGGCAGCCAGAAAGAGCTAGCCTGGAAAGCCGTTGCTCTACCTCATGTGCCCGTGGCACTGCTCGCACAGAGACAGAGAGACTGGGGCTGCTTGCTTGTCTTACCAGATCTAATGTCAAATGTATCTTAGGGGTTCCGTGCCAGGTGCCTCTGTTAGCCCTACTCTGAAAATCAAAACGTCTGCAGGTATCTTGCAGCCGTACGTGTCTAGCGCGGAAAGCTGTTGCTGAGCCTCAAGTGCCCATGGCACTGCTCGCACAGAGGCATGGAGACTGGGGCTGCTTGCTTGTCTGGCCACCTCAAACCGCAAACATATCCTCGGAATGGGGGTGTCCCTGCCAGGCTCCTTTTGGAGTCTGCTCCAAAAATGCGAACATCTGAAGATAGCTGGCAGTCAGAAGAAGGTAGCCAGGAAAGCTGTTGCTCAGCCTCATCTGCCCATGGCACTGCTCGCACAGAGGCACAGAGACTGGGGCTGCTTGCTTGTCTTGCCACCTCAAACTTCAAACTTATCTAGGGGGGTCCGTGCGGGGCACCTCTGTCAGCGCTGCTTCGAAAATGCGAAGGTCTGCAGATAGGTGGCAGCCAAAAGGGGCTAGCCTGGATAGCTGTTGCTCAGTCTCATGTGCCCATGGCACTGCTCACACAGAGGCACAGAGACTGGGGCTGCTTGCTTGTCTTGCCACCTCAAACTTCAAACGTAGCTTTGTGGGTCCCTGGCGGGAGAAACCGGCAGCACTGCTCCAAAAATGCGAACGTCTGCAGATAGCTGGCAGGCAGAAAGAGCTAGCCTGGAAAGCTGTTGCTCAGCCTCATCTGCCCATGGCACTGCTCGCACAGAGGCACAGAGACTGGGGCTGCTTGCTTGTCTTGCCACCTCAAACTTCAAACGTAGCCTGGAAATGGGGGTGTTCCCTGCCAGGCTCCTTTCGCAGCTCTGCTACAAGAATCCGAACGTCTGCAGATGGCTGGCAGCCAGAAGGGTATAGTTTGGAAAGCTGTTGCTAAGGCTTATCTGCCCATGGCACTGCTCGCACAGAGGCACAGAGACTGAGGCTGCTTGCTTGTCTTGCCACCTCAAACTTCAAACGTAGCCTGGGAATGGGGGTGTTCCCTGCCAGGCTCCTTCCGGCAGCCCTGCTCCGAAAATGCGAACGTCTGCAGATAGCTGGCAGCCAGAAGGCGCTAGCTTGCAAAGCTGTTGCTCAGCCTCATCTGCCCATGGCACTGCTTGTACAGCGGCACAGAGACTGGGGATGATTGCTTGTCTTGCCACCTCAAACTTCCAACATAGCATAGTGGGTCTGTGCCTTGTGCATCCAGCAGCCAAGCTCCAAAAATGCAAACGTCTGCAGATAGCTGGCAGCCAGAAAGGACTAGCCTTGAAACCTGTTGCTGAGCCTCATCTGCCCATGGCACTGCTCGCACAGAGGCACAAAGACTGGGGCAGCTTGCTTGTCTTGCCACCTCAAACTTCAAACTTAGGTTGGTGGGTCCGTGGTGGTCACCTCCGGCAGCCGTGCTCTGAAAACGCAAATGTCTGCAGATAGCTGGCAGCCAGAAAGAGCTAGCCTGGAAAGCTGTTTCTCTACCTCATGTGCCCATGGCACTGCTAGCACAGAGGCACAGAGACTGGGGCTGATTGCTCGTCTTGCCACCTGAAACTTGAAACGTAGCTAGGGGTCCGTTCTGGGCGCCTCCGGCAGCACTGCTCCAAAAATGCAACCGTCTGCAGGTAGCTCGCAGCCGTACCTGTCTAGCGGGGAAAGCTGTTGCTCAGCCTCATGTGCCCATGGCACTGCTCGCACAGAGGCAGAGAGACTGGGGCTGCTTGCTTGTCTTACCACCTCAAAGTTCAAACGTGTCCTCAGAATGGGGGAGTCCCTACCAGGCTCGTTTCGCAGCCCGGCTCCAAAAATGCGAACGTCTGCTGGTAGTTGGCAGGAGAAGGGGCTAGCCTGGAAAGCAATTTCTCAGCCTCATCTTCCAAAGGCAATGCTCGCACAGAGGCACAGAGACTGGGGCTGCTTGCTTGTCTTGCCACCTCAAACTTCAAACGTAGCTTTCGGGAGGTCCGTGCTGGGAGCCTCAGGCAGCCCTGCTCCGAAAATGCGAACGTCAGCATATAGCTGGCAGCCAGAAAGAGATAGCCTGGAAAGCTGTTGCTCAGCCTCATGTGCCCATGGCACTGCTCGCACAGAGGCACAGAGACTGGGGCTGCTTGCTTGTCTTGCCACCTCAAACTTCAAACGTAGCCTGGAAATGGGGGTGTTCCCTGCCAGGCTCTTTTTGCAGCTCTGCTACAAGAATCCGAAAGTCTGCAGATGGCTGGCAGCCAGAAGGGTCTAGCCTGGAAAGCTGTTGCTAAGCCTCATCTGCCCATGGCACTGCTCGCACAGAGGCACAGAGACTGGGGCTGCTTGCTTGTCTTGCCACCTCAAACTTCAAACGTAGCTTTGGGGGGTCCGTGCCGGGAGCATCCAGCAGCCCTACTCTAAAAATGAAAACGTCTGCAGCTATCTCGCAGCCGTACGTGTCTAGCGGGGAAAGCTGTTGCTGAGCCTCGTGTGCCCATGGCACTGCTCGCACAGAGGCAGAGAGACTGGGGCTGCTTGCTTGTCTTACCACCTCAAAGTTCAAACGTGTCCTCCGAATTGGGGAGTCCCTGCCAGGCTCGATTCGCAGCCCTGCTCCAAAAATGCGAACGTCTACTGGTAGTTGGCAGGAGAAGGGGCTAGCATGGAAAGCTGTTTCTCAGCCCCATCTTCCAAAGGCACTGCTCGCACAGAGGCACAGAGACTGGGGCTGCTTGCTTGTCTTGCCACCTCAAACTTCAAACGTAGACCGCGATTGGGGGGGTTCCATGCCAGGCTCCTTCCGGCAGCCCTGCTCCGAAAATGCAAACGTCTGCAGATAGCAGGCAGCCAGAAGGGTCTAGCCTGCTAAACTGTTGCTGAGCCTAATCTGCCCATGGCACTGCTCGCACAGAGGCACAGAGACTGGAGCAGCTTGCTTGTCTGGCCACCTCAAAATTCCAACATATCTTAGGGGGTACCAGCCTGGCGCCTCCGACAGCCGTGCTGCAAAAAATCGAACGTCTGGAGATAACTTGCAGCCAGAAGGGGCTACCCTGGAAAGCTGTTGCTCAGCCTCATCTGCTCAAGGCACTGCTCCCACAGAGGCACAGAGACTGGGGCAGCTTGCTTCTCTTCCCAGCTCTAATGTCAAATGTATATAAGGGGGTCCGTGTCGGGGGCCTCCGGTAGCCCTGCTCTGAAAATGAAAATGTCTGCAGGTATCTTGCAGCCGTACGTGTCTAGCGGGGAAAGCTGTTGCTGAGCCTCATGTGCCAATGGCAGTGCTCGCACAGAGGCACAGAGACTGGGGCAGCTTGCTTGTCTTCCCTGCTCTAATGTCAAAAGTATATAAGGGGGTCCGTGTCGGGGGCCTCCGGCAGCCCTGCTCCGAAAATGCAACCGTCTGCAGGTAGCTCGCAGCCGTACCCGTCTAGCGGGGAAAGCTGTTGCTCAACCTCATCTGCCAATGGCACTGCTCGCACAGAGGCACAGAGACTGGGGCTGCTTGCTTGTCTTACGACCTCAAACTTCAAACGTGTCCTCGGAATGGGGGAGTCCCTGCCAGGCTCGATTCGCAGCCCTGCTCCAAAAATGCGAACATCTGCTGGTAGTTGGCAGGAGAAGGGGCTAGCCTGGAAAGCTGTTTCTCAGCCTCATCTTCCAAAGGCACTGCTCGCACAGAGGCACAGAGAGTGGGGCTGCTTGCTTGTCTTGCCACCTCAAAATTCCAACATATCTTAGGGGGATCCTGCCTGGCGCCTCCGACAGCCGTGCTGCAAAAATTCGAACGTCTGCAGATAGCTTGCAGCCAGAAGGGGCTAGCCTGGAAAGCTGTTGCTCAGCCTCATCTGCCCATGGCACTGCTCGCACAGAGGCACAGAGACTGGGCTGCTTGCTTGTCTTGCCACCTCAAACTTCAAACGTAGCTTTGGGGAGGTCCGTACTGGGAGCCTTAGGCAGACCTGATCCGAAAGAGCTAGCCTGGAAAGCTGTTGCTCAGCCTCATCTGCCCATGGGACTGCTCGCACAGAGGCAGAGAGACTGGGGCTGCTTGCTTGTCTTGCCACCTCAAACTTCAAACGTAGGTTTGGGGAGGTCCGTGCTGGGAGCCTCAAGCAGCACTGCTCGAAAAATGCGAACGTCTGCAGATAGCTGGCAGCCAGAAAGAGCTAGCCTGGAAAGCTGTTGCTCAGCCTCATGTGCCCGTGGCACTGCTCGCACAGAGGCACAGAGACTGTTGCTGCTTGCTTGTCTTACGACCTCAAACTTCAAACGTGTCCTCGGAATGGGGGAGTCCCTGCCAGGCTCGATTCGCAGCCCTGCTCCAAAAATGCGAACATCTGCTGGTAGTTGGCAGGAGAAGGGGCTAGCCTGGAAAGCTGTTTCTCAGCCTCATCTTCCAAAGGCACTGCTCGCACAGAGGCACAGAGACTGGGGCTGCTTGCTTGTCTTGCCACCTCAAAATTCCAACATATCTTAGGGGGATCCTGCCTGGCGCCTCCGACAGCCGTGCTGCAAAAATTCGAACGTCTGCAGATAGCTTGCAGCCAGAAGGGGCTAGCCTGGAAAGCTGTTGCTCAGCCTCATCTGCCCATGGCACTGCTCGCACAGAGGCACAGAGACTGGGCTGCTTGCTTGTCTTGCCACCTCAAACTTCAAACGTAGCTTTGGGGAGGTCCGTACTGGGAGCCTCAGGCAGACCTGATCCGAAAGAGCTAGCCTGGAAAGCTGTTGCTCAGCCTCATCTGCCCATGGGACTGCTCGCACAGAGGCAGAGAGACTGGGGCTGCTTGCTTGTCTTGCCACCTCAAACTTCAAACGTAGGTTTGGGGAGGTCCGTGCTGGGAGCCTCAAGCAGCACTGCTCGAAAAATGCGAACGTCTGCAGATAGCTGGCAGCCAGAAAGAGCTAGCCTGGAAAGCTGTTGCTCAGCCTCATGTGCCCGTGGCACTGCTCGCACAGAGGCACAGAGACTGGGGCTGCTTGCTTGTCTTGCCACCTCAAAGTTCAAACGTAGCCTGGGAATGGGTGTGTTCCCTGCCAGGCTCCTTCCGGCAGCCCTGCTCCGAAAATGCGAAAGTCTGCAGATAGCTGGCAGCCAGAAGGCGCTAGCTTGCAAAGCTTTTGCTCAGACTCATCTGCCCATGGCACTGCTCGCACAGAGGCACAGAGACTGGGGCTGCTTGCTTGTCTTGCCACCTCAAACTTCAAACGTAGCTTTGGGGGGTCCCTGGTGTTCCCTGCCAGGCTCCTTCCGGCAGCCCTGCTCCGAAAATGCGAATGTCTGCAGATAGCAGGCAGCCTCAAGGGTCTAGCCTGGAAAGCTGTTGCTCAGCCTCATCTGCCCATGGCAGTGCTTGCACAGAGGCACAGAGACTGGGGCTGCTTGCTTGTCTTGCCACCTCAAACTTCAAACGTAGCCTGCGATTGGGGGGGTTCCCTGCCAAGCTACTTCCGGCAGCCCTGCTCCGAAAATGCAAATGTCTGCAGATAGCAGGCAGCCAGAAGGGTCCAGCCCGCTAAACTGTTGCTGAGCCTAATCTGCCCATGGCACTGCTCGCACAGAGGCACAGAGACTGGAGCTGCTTGCTTGTCTTACCACCTCAAACTTCAAATGTGTCCTCGGAATGGGGGATTCCCTGCCAGGCTCGATTCGCAGCCCTGCTCCAAAAATGCGAACGTCTGCTGGTAGTTGGCAGGAGAAGGGGCTAGCCTGGAAAGCTGTTGCTCAGCCTCATCTGCCCATGGCACTGCTCGCACAGAGGCACAGAAACTGGGGATGATTGCTTGTCTTGTCACCTCAAACTTCCAACATAGCATAGTGGGTGTGTGCCGTGTGCATCCAGCAGCCAAGCTCCAAAAATGCGAACGTCTGCAGATAGCTGGCAGCCATAAGGGACTAGCCTGGAAAGCTGTTGCTCAGCCTCATCTGCCCATGGCACTGCTCGCACAGAGGCAGAAAGACTGGGGCTGCTTGCTTGTCTTGCCACCTCAAACTTCAAACGTAGCTTTGGGGAGGTCCGTGCTGGGAGCCTCAGGCAGCCCTGATCCGAAAGAGCTAGCCTGGAAAACTGTTGCTCAGCCTCATCTGCCCATGGGACTGCTCGCACAGAGGCACAGAGACTGCGGCTGCTTGCTTGTCTTGCCACCTCAAACTTCAAACGTAGCTTTGGGGGGTCCGTGGTGTTCCCTGCCAAGCTCCTTCCGGCAGCCGTGCTCCGAAAATGCGAATGTCTGCAGATAGCTGGCAGCCAGAAGGGTCTAGCCTGGAAAGCTGTTGCTCAGCCTCATCTGCCCGTGGCACTGCTCGCACAGAGGCACAGAGACTGGGGCTGCTTGCTTGACTTGCCACCTCAAACTTCAAACGTAGCCTGGAAATGGGGGTGTTCCCTGCCAGGCTCCTTTCGCAGCCCTTGCTACAAGAATCTGAACGTCTGCAGATACCTGGCAGCCAGAAGGTTCTAGCCTGGAAAGCTGTTGCTGAGCCTCATGTGCCCATGGCACTGCTCGCACAGAGGCACAGAGACTGGGGCTGCTTGCTTGTCTTGCCACCTCAAACTTCAAACGTAGCTTTGGGGGATCCCTGCCGAGCACCTCCGGCAGTCCTGCTCTGAAAATGCGAATGTCTGCAGATAGCTGACAGCCAGAAAGAGCTAGCCTAGAAAGCTCTTGCTCAGCCTCATGTGCCCGTGGCACTGCTCGCACAGAGGCACAGAGACTGGGGCTGCTTGCTTGTCTTGCCACCTCAAACTTCAAACGTATCTTTGGGGGGTCCGTGGTCGTCACCTTTGGCAGCAGTGCTCTGAAAATGCGAATGTCTGCAGATAGCTGGCAGCCAGAAAGAGCTAGCCTGGAAAGCCGTTGCTCTACCTCATGTGCCCGTGGCACTGCTCACACAGACGCACAGAGACTGGGGCTGATTGCTCGTCTTGCCACCTCAAACTTGAAACGTAGCTAGGGGTCCGTTCTGGGCGCCTCCGGCAGCCCTGCTCCGAAAATGCAACCGTCTGCAAGTAGCTCGCAGCCGTACCTGTCTAGCGGGGAAAACTGTTGCTCAGCCTCATGTGCCCATGGCACTGCTCGCACAGAGGCAGAGAGACTGGGGCTGCTTGCTTGTCTTACCACCTCAAAGTTCAAACGTGTCCTCGGAATTGAGGAGTCCCTGCCAGGCTCGTTTCGCAGCCCTGCTCCAAAAATGCGAACGTCTGCTGGTAGATGGCAGGAGAAGGGGCTAGCCTGGAAAGCTGTTTCTCAGCCTCATCTTCCAAAGGCACTGCTCGCACAGAGGCACAGAGACTGGGGCTGCTTGCTTTTCTTGCCACCTCAAAATTCCAACATATCTTAGGGGGTACCAGCCTGGCGCCTCCGACAGCCGTGCTGCAAAATATCGAACGTCTGCAGATAACTTGCAGCCAGAAGGGGCTAGCCTGGAAAGCTGTTTCTCAGCCTCATCTTCCAAAGGCACTGCTCGCACAGAGGCACAGAGACTGGGGCTGCTTGCTTGTCTTGCCACCTCAAAATTCCAACATATCTTAGGGGGATCCTGCCTGGCGCCTCCGACAGCCGTGCTGCAAAAATTCGAACGTCTGCAGATAGCTTGCAGCCAGAAGGGGCTAGCCTGGAAAGCTGTTGCTCAGCCTCATCTGCCCATGGCACTGCTCGCACAGAGGCACAGAGACTGGGGCTGCTTGCTTGTCTTGCCACCTCAAACTTCAAACGTAGCTTTCGGGAGGTCCGTGCTGGGAGCCTCAGGCAGCCCTGCTCCGAAAATGCGAACGTCAGCATATAGCTGGCAGCCAGAAAGAGATAGCCTGGAAAGCTGTTGCTCAGCCTCATGTGCCCATGGCACTGCTCGCACAGAGGCACAGAGACTGGGGCTGCTTGCTTGTCTTGCCACCTCAAACTTCAAACGTAGCCTGGAAATGGGGGTGTTCCCTGCCAGGCTCTTTTTGCAGCTCTGCTACAAGAATCCGAAAGTCTGCAGATGGCTGGCAGCCAGAAGGGTCTAGCCTGGAAAGCTGTTGCTAAGCCTCATCTGCCCATGGCACTGCTCGCACAGAGGCACAGAGACTGGGGCTGCTTGCTTGTCTTGCCACCTCAAACTTCAAACGTAGCTTTGGGGGGTCCGTGCCGGGAGCATCCAGCAGCCCTACTCTAAAAATGAAAACGTCTGCAGCTATCTCGCAGCCGTACGTGTCTAGCGGGGAAAGCTGTTGCTGAGCCTCGTGTGCCCATGGCACTGCTCGCACAGAGGCAGAGAGACTGGGGCTGCTTGCTTGTCTTACCACCTCAAAGTTCAAACGTGTCCTCCGAATTGGGGAGTCCCTGCCAGGCTCGATTCGCAGCCCTGCTCCAAAAATGCGAACGTCTACTGGTAGTTGGCAGGAGAAGGGGCTAGCATGGAAAGCTGTTTCTCAGCCCCATCTTCCAAAGGCACTGCTCGCACAGAGGCACAGAGACTGGGGCTGCTTGCTTGTCTTGCCACCTCAAACTTCAAACGTAGACCGCGATTGGGGGGGTTCCATGCCAGGCTCCTTCCGGCAGCCCTGCTCCGAAAATGCAAACGTCTGCAGATAGCAGGCAGCCAGAAGGGTCTAGCCTGCTAAACTGTTGCTGAGCCTAATCTGCCCATGGCACTGCTCGCACAGAGGCACAGAGACTGGAGCAGCTTGCTTGTCTGGCCACCTCAAAATTCCAACATATCTTAGGGGGTACCAGCCTGGCGCCTCCGACAGCCGTGCTGCAAAAAATCGAACGTCTGGAGATAACTTGCAGCCAGAAGGGGCTACCCTGGAAAGCTGTTGCTCAGCCTCATCTGCTCAAGGCACTGCTCCCACAGAGGCACAGAGACTGGGGCAGCTTGCTTCTCTTCCCAGCTCTAATGTCAAATGTATATAAGGGGGTCCGTGTCGGGGGCCTCCGGTAGCCCTGCTCTGAAAATGAAAATGTCTGCAGGTATCTTGCAGCCGTACGTGTCTAGCGGGGAAAGCTGTTGCTGAGCCTCATGTGCCAATGGCAGTGCTCGCACAGAGGCACAGAGACTGGGGCAGCTTGCTTGTCTTCCCTGCTCTAATGTCAAAAGTATATAAGGGGGTCCGTGTCGGGGGCCTCCGGCAGCCCTGCTCCGAAAATGCAACCGTCTGCAGGTAGCTCGCAGCCGTACCCGTCTAGCGGGGAAAGCTGTTGCTCAACCTCATCTGCCAATGGCACTGCTCGCACAGAGGCACAGAGACTGGGGCTGCTTGCTTGTCTTACGACCTCAAACTTCAAACGTGTCCTCGGAATGGGGGAGTCCCTGCCAGGCTCGATTCGCAGCCCTGCTCCAAAAATGCGAACATCTGCTGGTAGTTGGCAGGAGAAGGGGCTAGCCTGGAAAGCTGTTTCTCAGCCTCATCTTCCAAAGGCACTGCTCGCACAGAGGCACAGAGACTGGGGCTGCTTGCTTGTCTTGCCACCTCAAAATTCCAACATATCTTAGGGGGATCCTGCCTGGCGCCTCCGACAGCCGTGCTGCAAAAATTCGAACGTCTGCAGATAGCTTGCAGCCAGAAGGGGCTAGCCTGGAAAGCTGTTGCTCAGCCTCATCTGCCCATGGCACTGCTCGCACAGAGGCACAGAGACTGGGCTGCTTGCTTGTCTTGCCACCTCAAACTTCAAACGTAGCTTTGGGGAGGTCCGTACTGGGAGCCTTAGGCAGACCTGATCCGAAAGAGCTAGCCTGGAAAGCTGTTGCTCAGCCTCATCTGCCCATAAGACTGCTCGCACAGAGGCAGAGAGACTGGGGCTGCTTGCTTGTCTTGCCACCTCAAACTTCAAACGTAGGTTTGGGGAGGTCCGTGCTGGGAGCCTCAAGCAGCACTGCTCGAAAAATGCGAACGTCTGCAGATAGCTGGCAGCCAGAAAGAGCTAGCCTGGAAAGCTGTTGCTCAGCCTCATGTGCCCGTGGCACTGCTCGCACAGAGGCACAGAGACTGTTGCTGCTTGCTTGTCTTACGACCTCAAACTTCAAACGTGTCCTCGGAATGGGGGAGTCCCTGCCAGGCTCGATTCGCAGCCCTGCTCCAAAAATGCGAACATCTGCTGGTAGTTGGCAGGAGAAGGGGCTAGCCTGGAAAGCTGTTTCTCAGCCTCATCTTCCAAAGGCACTGCTCGCACAGAGGCACAGAGACTGGGGCTGCTTGCTTGTCTTGCCACCTCAAAATTCCAACATATCTTAGGGGGATCCTGCCTGGCGCCTCCGACAGCCGTGCTGCAAAAATTCGAACGTCTGCAGATAGCTTGCAGCCAGAAGGGGCTAGCCTGGAAAGCTGTTGCTCAGCCTCATCTGCCCATGGCACTGCTCGCACAGAGGCACAGAGACTGGGCTGCTTGCTTGTCTTGCCACCTCAAACTTCAAACGTAGCTTTGGGGAGGTCCGTACTGGGAGCCTCAGGCAGACCTGATCCGAAAGAGCTAGCCTGGAAAGCTGTTGCTCAGCCTCATCTGCCCATGGGACTGCTCGCACAGAGGCAGAGAGACTGGGGCTGCTTGCTTGTCTTGCCACCTCAAACTTCAAACGTAGGTTTGGGGAGGTCCGTGCTGGGAGCCTCAAGCAGCACTGCTCGAAAAATGCGAACGTCTGCAGATAGCTGGCAGCCAGAAAGAGCTAGCCTGGAAAGCTGTTGCTCAGCCTCATGTGCCCGTGGCACTGCTCGCACAGAGGCACAGAGACTGGGGCTGCTTGCTTGTCTTGCCACCTCAAAGTTCAAACGTAGCCTGGGAATGGGTGTGTTCCCTGCCAGGCTCCTTCCGGCAGCCCTGCTCCGAAAATGCGAAAGTCTGCAGATAGCTGGCAGCCAGAAGGCGCTAGCTTGCAAAGCTTTTGCTCAGACTCATCTGCCCATGGCACTGCTCGCACAGAGGCACAGAGACTGGGGCTGCTTGCTTGTCTTGCCACCTCAAACTTCAAACGTAGCTTTGGGGGGTCCCTGGTGTTCCCTGCCAGGCTCCTTCCGGCAGCCCTGCTCCGAAAATGCGAATGTCTGCAGATAGCAGGCAGCCTCAAGGGTCTAGCCTGGAAAGCTGTTGCTCAGCCTCATCTGCCCATGGCAGTGCTTGCACAGAGGCACAGAGACTGGGGCTGCTTGCTTGTCTTGCCACCTCAAACTTCAAACGTAGCCTGCGATTGGGGGGGTTCCCTGCCAAGCTACTTCCGGCAGCCCTGCTCCGAAAATGCAAATGTCTGCAGATAGCAGGCAGCCAGAAGGGTCCAGCCCGCTAAACTGTTGCTGAGCCTAATCTGCCCATGGCACTGCTCGCACAGAGGCACAGAGACTGGAGCTGCTTGCTTGTCTTACCACCTCAAACTTCAAATGTGTCCTCGGAATGGGGGATTCCCTGCCAGGCTCGATTCGCAGCCCTGCTCCAAAAATGCGAACGTCTGCTGGTAGTTGGCAGGAGAAGGGGCTAGCCTGGAAAGCTGTTGCTCAGCCTCATCTGCCCATGGCACTGCTCGCACAGAGGCACAGAAACTGGGGATGATTGCTTGTCTTGTCACCTCAAACTTCCAACATAGCATAGTGGGTGTGTGCCGTGTGCATCCAGCAGCCAAGCTCCAAAAATGCGAACGTCTGCAGATAGCTGGCAGCCATAAGGGACTAGCCTGGAAAGCTGTTGCTCAGCCTCATCTGCCCATGGCACTGCTCGCACAGAGGCAGAAAGACTGGGGCTGCTTGCTTGTCTTGCCACCTCAAACTTCAAACGTAGCTTTGGGGAGGTCCGTGCTGGGAGCCTCAGGCAGCCCTGATCCGAAAGAGCTAGCCTGGAAAACTGTTGCTCAGCCTCATCTGCCCATGGGACTGCTCGCACAGAGGCACAGAGACTGCGGCTGCTTGCTTGTCTTGCCACCTCAAACTTCAAACGTAGCTTTGGGGGGTCCGTGGTGTTCCCTGCCAAGCTCCTTCCGGCAGCCGTGCTCCGAAAATGCGAATGTCTGCAGATAGCTGGCAGCCAGAAGGGTCTAGCCTGGAAAGCTGTTGCTCAGCCTCATCTGCCCGTGGCACTGCTCGCACAGAGGCACAGAGACTGGGGCTGCTTGCTTGACTTGCCACCTCAAACTTCAAACGTAGCCTGGAAATGGGGGTGTTCCCTGCCAGGCTCCTTTCGCAGCCCTTGCTACAAGAATCTGAACGTCTGCAGATACCTGGCAGCCAGAAGGTTCTAGCCTGGAAAGCTGTTGCTGAGCCTCATGTGCCCATGGCACTGCTCGCACAGAGGCACAGAGACTGGGGCTGCTTGCTTGTCTTGCCACCTCAAACTTCAAACGTAGCTTTGGGGGATCCCTGCCGAGCACCTCCGGCAGTCCTGCTCTGAAAATGCGAATGTCTGCAGATAGCTGACAGCCAGAAAGAGCTAGCCTAGAAAGCTCTTGCTCAGCCTCATGTGCCCGTGGCACTGCTCGCACAGAGGCACAGAGACTGGGGCTGCTTGCTTGTCTTGCCACCTCAAACTTCAAACGTATCTTTGGGGGGTCCGTGGTCGTCACCTTTGGCAGCAGTGCTCTGAAAATGCGAATGTCTGCAGATAGCTGGCAGCCAGAAAGAGCTAGCCTGGAAAGCCGTTGCTCTACCTCATGTGCCCGTGGCACTGCTCACACAGACGCACAGAGACTGGGGCTGATTGCTCGTCTTGCCACCTCAAACTTGAAACGTAGCTAGGGGTCCGTTCTGGGCGCCTCCGGCAGCCCTGCTCCGAAAATGCAACCGTCTGCAAGTAGCTCGCAGCCGTACCTGTCTAGCGGGGAAAACTGTTGCTCAGCCTCATGTGCCCATGGCACTGCTCGCACAGAGGCAGAGAGACTGGGGCTGCTTGCTTGTCTTACCACCTCAAAGTTCAAACGTGTCCTCGGAATTGAGGAGTCCCTGCCAGGCTCGTTTCGCAGCCCTGCTCCAAAAATGCGAACGTCTGCTGGTAGATGGCAGGAGAAGGGGCTAGCCTGGAAAGCTGTTTCTCAGCCTCATCTTCCAAAGGCACTGCTCGCACAGAGGCACAGAGACTGGGGCTGCTTGCTTTTCTTGCCACCTCAAAATTCCAACATATCTTAGGGGGTACCAGCCTGGCGCCTCCGACAGCCGTGCTGCAAAATATCGAACGTCTGCAGATAACTTGCAGCCAGAAGGGGCTAGCCTGGAAAGCTGTTTCTCAGCCTCATCTTCCAAAGGCACTGCTCGCACAGAGGCACAGAGACTGGGGCTGCTTGCTTGTCTTGCCACCTCAAAATTCCAACATATCTTAGGGGGATCCTGCCTGGCGCCTCCGACAGCCGTGCTGCAAAAATTCGAACGTCTGCAGATAGCTTGCAGCCAGAAGGGGCTAGCCTGGAAAGCTGTTGCTCAGCCTCATCTGCCCATGGCACTGCTCGCACAGAGGCACAGAGACTGGGCTGCTTGCTTGTCTTGCCACCTCAAACTTCAAACGTAGCTTTGGGGAGGTCCGTACTGGGAGCCTTAGGCAGACCTGATCCGAAAGAGCTAGCCTGGAAAGCTGTTGCTCAGCCTCATCTGCCCATGGGACTGCTCGCACAGAGGCAGAGAGACTGGGGCTGCTTGCTTGTCTTGCCACCTCAAACTTCAAACGTAGGTTTGGGGAGGTCCGTGCTGGGAGCCTCAAGCAGCACTGCTCGAAAAATGCGAACGTCTGCAGATAGCTGGCAGCCAGAAAGAGCTAGCCTGGAAAGCTGTTGCTCAGCCTCATGTGCCCGTGGCACTGCTCGCACAGAGGCACAGAGACTGGGGCTGCTTGCTTGTCTTGCCACCTCAAAGTTCAAACGTAGCCTGGGAATGGGTGTGTTCCCTGCCAGGCTCCTTCCGGCAGCCCTGCTCCGAAAATGCGAACGTCTGCAGATAGCTGGCAGCCAGAAGGCGCTAGCTTGCAAAGCTTTTGCTCAGACTCATCTGCCCATGGCACTGCTCGCACAGAGGCACAGAGACTGGGGCTGCTTGCTTGTCTTGCCACCTCAAACTTCAAACGTAGCTTTGGGGGGTCCCTGGTGTTCCCTGCCAGGCTCCTTCCGGCAGCCCTGCTCCGAAAATGCGAATGTCTGCAGATAGCAGGCAGCCTCAAGGGTCTAGCCTGGAAAGCTGTTGCTCAGCCTCATCTGCCCATGGCAGTGCTTGCACAGAGGCACAGAGACTGGGGCTGCTTGCTTGTCTTGCCACCTCAAACTTCAAACGTAGCCTGCGATTGGGGGGGTTCCCTGCCAAGCTACTTCCGGCAGCCCTGCTCCGAAAATGCAAATGTCTGCAGATAGCAGGCAGCCAGAAGGGTCCAGCCCGCTAAACTGTTGCTGAGCCTAATCTGCCCATGGCACTGCTCGCACAGAGGCACAGAGACTGGAGCTGCTTGCTTGTCTTACCACCTCAAACTTCAAATGTGTCCTCGGAATGGGGGATTCCCTGCCAGGCTCGATTCGCAGCCCTGCTCCAAAAATGCGAACGTCTGCTGGTAGTTGGCAGGAGAAGGGGCTAGCCTGGAAAGCTGTTGCTCAGCCTCATCTGCCCATGGCACTGCTCGCACAGAGGCACAGAAACTGGGGATGATTGCTTGTCTTGTCACCTCAAACTTCCAACATAGCATAGTGGGTGTGTGCCGTGTGCATCCAGCAGCCAAGCTCCAAAAATGCGAACGTCTGCAGATAGCTGGCAGCCATAAGGGACTAGCCTGGAAAGCTGTTGCTCAGCCTCATCTGCCCATGGCACTGCTCGCACAGAGGCAGAAAGACTGGGGCTGCTTGCTTGTCTTGCCACCTCAAACTTCAAACGTAGCTTTGGGGAGGTCCGTGCTGGGAGCCTCAGGCAGCCCTGATCCGAAAGAGCTAGCCTGGAAAACTGTTGCTCAGCCTCATCTGCCCATGGGACTGCTCGCACAGAGGCACAGAGACTGCGGCTGCTTGCTTGTCTTGCCACCTCAAACTTCAAACGTAGCTTTGGGGGGTCCGTGGTGTTCCCTGCCAAGCTCCTTCCGGCAGCCGTGCTCCGAAAATGCGAATGTCTGCAGATAGCTGGCAGCCAGAAGGGTCTAGCCTGGAAAGCTGTTGCTCAGCCTCATCTGCCCGTGGCACTGCTCGCACAGAGGCACAGAGACTGGGGCTGCTTGCTTGACTTGCCACCTCAAACTTCAAACGTAGCCTGGAAATGGGGGTGTTCCCTGCCAGGCTCCTTTCGCAGCCCTTGCTACAAGAATCTGAACGTCTGCAGATACCTGGCAGCCAGAAGGTTCTAGCCTGGAAAGCTGTTGCTGAGCCTCATGTGCCCATGGCACTGCTCGCACAGAGGCACAGAGACTGGGGCTGCTTGCTTGTCTTGCCACCTCAAACTTCAAACGTAGCTTTGGGGGATCCCTGCCGAGCACCTCCGGCAGTCCTGCTCTGAAAATGCGAATGTCTGCAGATAGCTGACAGCCAGAAAGAGCTAGCCTAGAAAGCTCTTGCTCAGCCTCATGTGCCCGTGGCACTGCTCGCACAGAGGCACAGAGACTGGGGCTGCTTGCTTGTCTTGCCACCTCAAACTTCAAACGTATCTTTGGGGGGTCCGTGGTCGTCACCTTTGGCAGCAGTGCTCTGAAAATGCGAATGTCTGCAGATAGCTGGCAGCCAGAAAGAGCTAGCCTGGAAAGCCGTTGCTCTACCTCATGTGCCCGTGGCACTGCTCACACAGACGCACAGAGACTGGGGCTGATTGCTCGTCTTGCCACCTCAAACTTGAAACGTAGCTAGGGGTCCGTTCTGGGCGCCTCCGGCAGCCCTGCTCCGAAAATGCAACCGTCTGCAAGTAGCTCGCAGCCGTACCTGTCTAGCGGGGAAAACTGTTGCTCAGCCTCATGTGCCCATGGCACTGCTCGCACAGAGGCAGAGAGACTGGGGCTGCTTGCTTGTCTTACCACCTCAAAGTTCAAACGTGTCCTCGGAATTGAGGAGTCCCTGCCAGGCTCGTTTCGCAGCCCTGCTCCAAAAATGCGAACGTCTGCTGGTAGATGGCAGGAGAAGGGGCTAGCCTGGAAAGCTGTTTCTCAGCCTCATCTTCCAAAGGCACTGCTCGCACAGAGGCACAGAGACTGGGGCTGCTTGCTTTTCTTGCCACCTCAAAATTCCAACATATCTTAGGGGGTACCAGCCTGGCGCCTCCGACAGCCGTGCTGCAAAATATCGAACGTCTGCAGATAACTTGCAGCCAGAAGGGGCTAGCCTGGAAAGCTGTTGCTCAGCCTCATCTGCTCAAGGCACTGCTCGCACAGAGGCACAGAGACTGGGGCAGCTTGCTTGTCTTCCCAGCTCTAATGTCAAATGTATATAAGGGGGGGTCCGTGTCACGGGCCTCCGGTAGCCCTGCTCTGAAAATGAAAACGTCTGCAGGTATCTTGCAGCCGTACGTGTCTAGCGGGGAAAGCTGTTGCTGAGCCTCATGTGCCAATGGCAGTGCTCGCACAGAGGCACAGAGACTGGGGCTGCTTGCTCGTCTTGCTACCTCAAACTTGAAACGTAGCTAGGGTTCCTTTCTGGGTGCCTCCGGCAGCCCTGCTCCGAAAATGCAACCGTCTGCAGGTAGCTCGCAGCCGTACCCGTCTAGCGGGGAAAGCTGTTGCTCAACCTCATCTGCCAATGGCACTGCTCGCACAGAGGCACAGAGACTGGGGCTGCTTGCTTGTCTTACGACCTCAAACTTCAAACGTGTCCTCGGAATGGGGCAGACCCTGCCAGGCTCGATTCGCAGCCCTGCTCCAAAAATGCGAACGTCTGCTGGTAGTTGGCAGGAGAAGGTGCTAGCCTGGAAAGCTATTTCTCAGCCTCATCTTGCAAAGGCACTGCTCGCACAGAGGCACAGAGACTGGGGCTGCTTGCTTGTCTTGCCACCTCAAAATTCCAACATATCTTAGGGGGATCCTGCCTGGCGCCTCCGACAGCCGTGCTGCAAAAATTCGAACGTCTGCAGATAGCTTGCAGCCAGAAGGGGCTAGCCTGAAAAGCTGTTGCTCAGCCTCATCTGCCCATGGCACTGCTCGCACAGAGGCACAGAGACTGGGGCTGCTTGCTTGTCTTGCCACCTCAAACTTCAAACGTAGCTTTGGGGAGGTCCGTACTGGGAGCCTCAGGCAGCCCTGATCCGAAAGAGCTAGCCTGGAAAGCTGTTGCTCAGCCTCATCTGCCCATGGGACTGCTCGCACAGAGGCAGAGAGACTGGGGCTGCTTGCTTGTCTTGCCACCTCAAACTTCAAACGTAGCTTTGGGGAGGTCCGTGCTGGGAGCCTCAGGCAGCCCTCTGCTCCGAAAATGCGAACGTCTGCAGATAGCTGGCAGCCAGAAAGAGCTAGCCTGGAAAGCCGTTGCTCAGCCTCATCTGCCCATGGCACTGCTCGCACAGAGGCACAGAGCCTGGAGCTGCTTGCTTGTCTTGCCACCTCAAACTTCAAACGTAGCTTTGCGGGTCCCTGGCGGGAGAAACCGGCAGCACTGCTCCAAAAATGCGAACGTCTGCAGATAGCTGGCAGCCAGAAAGAGCCAGCTTGCAAAGCTTTTACTCAGCCTCATCTGACCATGGCACTGCTTGCACAGAGGCACAGAGACTGGGGCTGCTTGCTTGTCTTGCCACCTCAAACTTCCAACATAGCATAGTGGTTCTGTGCCTTGTGCATCCAGCAGCCAAGCTCCAAAAATGCGAACGTCTGCAGATAGCTGGCAGCCATAAGGGACTAGCCTAGAAAGCTGTTGCTCAGCCTCATCTGCCCATGGCACTGCTCGCACAGAGGCACAGAGACTGGGGCTGCTTGCTTGTCTTGCCACCTCAAACTTCAAACGTAGCTTTGGGGAGGTCCATGCTGGGAGCCTCAGGCAGCCCTGATCCGAAAGAGCTAGCCTGGAAAGCAGTTGCTCAGCCTCATCTGCCCGTGGCACTGCTCGCACAGAGGCACAGAGACTGGGGCTGCTTGCTTGTCTTGCCACCTCAAACTTCAAACGTAGCCTGGAAATGGGGGTGTTCCCTGCCAGGCTCCTTTCGCAGCCCTTGCTACAAGAATCTGAACGTCTGCAGATACCTGGCAGCCAGAAGGTTCTAGCCTGGAAAGCTGTTGCTGAGCCTCATGTGCCCATGGCACTGCTCGCACAGAGGCACAGAGACTGGGGCTGCTTGCTTGTCTTGCCACCTCAAACTTCAAACGTATCTTTGGGGGGTCCGTGGTCGTCACCTTTGGCAGCAGTGCTCTGAAAATGCGAATGTCTGCAGATAGCTGGCAGCCAGAAAGAGCTAGCCTGGAAAGCCGTTGCTCTACCTCATGTGCCCGTGGCACTGCTCACGCAGACGCACAGAGACTGGGGCTGATTGCTCGTCTTGCCACCTCAAACTTGAAACGTAGCTAGGGGTCCGTTCTGGGCGCCTCCGGCAGCCCTGCTCCGAAAATGCAACCGTCTGCAAGTAGCTCGCAGCCGTACCTGTCTAGCGGGGAAAACTGTTTCTCAGCCTCATGTGCCCATGGCACTGCTCGCACAGAGGCAGAGAGACTGGGGCAGCTTGCTTGTCTTACCACCTCAAAGTTCAAACGTGTCCTCGGAATTGGGGAGTCCCTGCCAGGCTCGATTCGCAGCCCTGCTCCAAAAATGCGAACGTCTGCTGGTAGATGGCAGGAGAACGGGCTAGCCTGGAAAGCTGTTTCTCAGCCTCATCTTCCAAAGGCACTGCTCGCACAGAGGCACAGAGACTGGGGCTGCTTGCTTGTCTTGCCACCTCAAAATTCCAACATATCTTAGGGGGTACCAGCCTGGCGCCTCCGACAGCCGTGCTGCAAAATATCGAACGTCTGCAGATAACTTGCAGCCAGAAGGGACTAGGCTGGAAAGCTGTTGCTCAGCCTCATCTGCTCAAGGCACTGCTCGCACAGAGGCACAGAGACTGGGGCAGCTTGCTTGTCTTCCCAGCTCTAATGTCAAATGTATATAAGGGAGGTCCGTGTCGCGGGCCTCCGGTAGCCCTGCTCTGAAAATGAAAACGTCTGCAGGTATCTTGCAGCCGTACATGTCTAGCGGGGAAAGCTGTTGCTGAGCCTCATGTGCCAATGGCAGTGCTCGCACAGAGGCACAGAGACTGGGGCTGCTTGCTCGTCTTGCTACCTCAAACTTGAAACGCAGCTAGGGTTCCATTCTGGGTGCCTCCAGCAGCCCTGCTCCCAAAATGCAACCGTCTGCAGGTAGCTCGCAGCCGTACCTGTCTAGCGGGGAAAGCTGTTGCTCAACCTCATCTGCCAATGGCACTGCTCGCACAGAGGCACAGAGACTGGGGCTGCTTGCTTGTCTTGCCACCTCAAACTTCAAACGTAGCTTTGGGGAGGTCCGTGCTGGGAGCCTCAGGCAGCCCTCTGCTCCGAAAATGCGAACGTCTGCAGATAGCTGGCAGCCAGAAGGGGCTAGCCTGGAAAGCTGTTGCTCAGCGTCATGTGCACGTGGCACTGCTCGCACAGAGGCACAGAGACTGGGGCTGCTTGCTTGTCTTGCCACCTCAAACTTCAAACGTAGCCTGGGAATGGGGGTGTTCCCTGCCAGGCTCCTTCCGGCAGCCCTGCTCCAAAAATGCAAACGTCTGCAGATAGCTGGCAGCCAGAAGGAGCCAGCTTGCAAAGCTTTTGCTCAGCCTCATCTGCCCATGGCACTGCTTGCACAGAGGCACAGAGACTGGGGCTGCTTGCTTGTCTTGCCACCTCAAACTTCCAACATAGCATAGTGGTTCTGTGCCGTGTGCATCCAGCAGCCAAGCTCCAAAAATGCGAACGTCTGCAGATAGCTGGCAGCCATAAGGAACTAGCCTGGAAAACTGTTGCTCAGCCTCATGTGCCCGTGGCACTGCTCGCACAGAGGCACAGAGACTGGGGCTGCTTGCTTGTCTTGCCACCTCAAAGTTCAAACGTAGCCTGGGAATGGGTGTGTTCCCTGCCAGGCTCCTTCCGGCAGCCCTGCTCCGAAAATACAAACGTCTGCAGATAGCTGGCAGCCAGAAGGGTCTAGCCTGCTAAACTGTTGCTGAGCCTAATCTGCCCATGGCACTGATCGCACAGAAGCACAGAGACTGGGACTGATTGCTTGTCTTGTCACATCAAACTTCCAACATAGCATAGTGGGTCTGTGCCGTCTGTATCTAGCAGCCAAGCTCAAAAAATGCAAACGTCTGCATATAGCTGGCAGCAATAAGAGACTAGCCTGGAAAGCTGTTGCTCAGCCTCATCTGCCCATGGCACTGCTCACACAGAGGCACAAGAGACTGGGGCTGCTTGCATGTCTTGCCACCTCAAACTTCAAACGTAGCTTTGGGGAGGTCCGTGCTGGGAGCCTCAGGCAGCCCTGATCCGAAAATTCGAACGTCTGCAGATAGCTGGCAGCCAGAAAGAGCTAGCCTGGAAAGCCGTTGCTCAGCCTCATCTGCCCATGTCACTGCTCGCACAGAGGCACAGAGCCTGGAGCTGCTTGCTTGTCTTGCCACCTCAAAGTTCAAACGTAGCTTTGCGGGTCCCTGGCGGGAGAAACCGGCAGCACTGCTCCAAAAATGCGAACGTCTGCAGATAGCTGGCAGCCAGAAAGAGCTAGCCTGGAAAGCTGTTGCTCAGCGTCATGTGCACGTGGCACTGCTCGCACAGAGGCACAGAGACTGGGGCTGCTTGCTTGTCTTGCCACCTCAAACTTCAAACGTAGCCTGGGAATGGTGGTGTTCCCAGCCAGGCTCCTTCCGGCAGCCCTGCTCCGAAAATGCAAACGTCTGCAGATAGTTGGCAGCCAGAAGGAGCCAGCTTGCAAAGCTTTTGCTCAGCCTCATCTGACCATGGCACTGCTTGCACAGAGGCACAGAGACTGGGGCTGCTTGCTTGTCTTGCCACCTCAAACTTCCAACATAGCATAGTGGTTCTGTGCCGTGTGCATCCAGCAGCCAAGCTCCAAAAATGCGAATGTCTGCAGATAGCTGGCAGCCATAAGGGACTAGCCTAGAAAGCTGTTGCTCAGCCTCATCTGCCCATGGCACTGCTCGCACAGAGGCACAGAGACTGGGGCTGCTTGCTTGTCTTGCCACCTCAAACTTCAAACGTAGCTTTGGGGAGGTCCGTGCTTGGAGCCTCAGGCAGCCCTGATCCGAAAGAGCTAGCCTGGAAAGCAGTTGCTCAGCCTCATCTGCCCGTGGCACTACTCGCACAGAGGCACAGAGCCTGGGGCTGCTTGCTTGTCTTGCCACCTCAAACTTCAAACGTATCTTTGGGGGGTCCGTGGTCGTCACCTTTGGCAGCAGTGCTCTGAAAATGCGAATGTCTGCAGATAGCTGGCAGCCAGAAAGAGCTAGCCTGGAAAGCCGTTGCTCTACCTCATGTGCCCGTGGCACTGCTCACACAGACGCACAGAGACTGGGGCTGATTGCTCGTCTTGCCACCTCAAACTTGAAACGTAGCTAGGGGTCCGTTCTGGGCGCCTCCGGCAGCCCTGCTCCGAAAATGCAACCGTCTGCAAGTAGCTCGCAGCCGTACCTGTCTAGCAGGGAAAACTGTTTCTCAGCCTCATGTGCCCATGGCACTGCTCGCACAGAGGCAGAGAGACTGGGGCTGCTTGCTTGTCTTACCACCTCAAAGTTCAAACGTGTCCTCGGAATTGGGGAGTCCCTGCCAGGCTCGATTCGCAGCCCTGCTCCAAAAATGCAAACGTCTGCTGGTAGATGGCAGGAGAACGGGCTAGCCTGGAAAGCTGTTTCTCAGCCTCATCTTCCAAAGGCACTGCTCGCACAGAGGCACAGAGACTGGGGCTGCTTGCTTGTCTTGCCACCTCAAAATTCCAACATATCTTAGGGGGTACCAGCCTGGCGCCTCCGACAGCCGTGCTGCAAAATATCGAACGTCTGCAGATAACTTGCAGCCAGAAGGGGCTAGCCTGGAAAGCTGTTGCTCAGCCTCATCTGCTCAAGGCACTGCTCGCACAGAGGCACAGAGACTGGGGCAGCTTGCTTGTCTTCCCAGCTCTAATGTCAAATGTATATAAGGGAGGTCCGTGTCGCGGGCCTCCGGTAGCCCTGCTCTGAAAATGAAAACGTCTGCAGGTATCTTGCAGCCGTACGTGTCTAGCGGGGAAAGCTGTTGCTGAGCCTCATGTGCCAATGGCAGTGCTCGCACAGAGGCACAGAGACTGGGGCTGCTTGCTCGTCTTGCTACCTCAAACTTGAAACGTAGCTAGGGTTCCGTTCTGGGTGCCTCCGGCAGCCCTGCTCCGAAAACGCAACCGTCTGCAGGTAGCTCGCAGCCGTACCCGTCTAGCGGGGAAAGCTGTTGCTCAACCTCATCTGCCAATGGCACTGCTCGCACAGAGGCACAGAGACTGGGGCTGCTTGCTTGTCTTGCCACCTCAAACTTCAAACGTAGCTTTGGGGAGGTCCGTGCTGGGAGCCTCAGGCAGCCCTCTGCTCTGAAAATGCGAACGTCTGCAGATAGCTGGCAGCCAGAAAGAGCTAGCCTGGAAAGCCGTTGCTCAGCCTCATCTGCCCATGGCACTGCTCGCACAGAGGCACAGAGCCTGGAGCTGCTTGCTTGTCTTGCCACCTCAAACTTCAAACGTAGCTTTGCGGGTCCCTGGCGGGAGAAACCGGCAGCACTGCTCCAAAAATGCGAACGTCTGCAGATAGCTGGCATCCAGAAAGAGCTAGCCTGGAAAGCTGTTGCTCAGCGTCATGTGCACGTGGCACTGCTCGCACAGAGGCACAGAGACTGGGGCTGCTTGCTTGTCTTGCCACCTCAAACTTCAAACTTAGCCTGGGAATGGGGGTGTTCCCTGCCAGGCTCCTTCCGGCAGCCCTGCTCCGAAAATGCAAACGTCTGCAGATAGCTGGCAGCCAGAAGGAGCCAGCTTGCAAAGCTTTTGCTCAGCCTCATCTGCCCATGGCACTGCTTGCACAGAGGCACAGAGACTGGGGCTGCTTGCTTGTCTTGCCACCTCGAACTTCCAACATATCATAGTGGTTCTGTGCCGTGTGCATCCAGCAGCCAAGCTCCAAAAATGCGAACGTCTGCAGATAGCTGGCAGCCATAAGGAACTAGCCTGGAAAACTGTTGCTCAGCCTCATGTGCCCGTGGCACTGCTCGCACAGAGGCACAGAGACTGGGGCTGCTTGCTTGTCTTGCCACCTCAAACTTCAAACGTAGCCTGGGAATGGGGGTGTTCCCTGCCAGGCTCCTTCCGGCCGCCCTGCTCCGAAAATACAAACGTCTGCAGATAGCTGGCAGCCAGAAGGGTCTAGCCTGCTAAACTGTTGCTGAGCCTAATCTGCCCATGGCACTGATCGCACAGAAGCACAGAGACTGGGACTGATTGCTTGTCTTGTCACATCAAACTTCCAACATAGCATAGTGGGTCTGTGCCGTCTGCATCTAGCAGCCAAGCTCAAAAAATGCAAACGTCTGCATATAGCTGGCAGCAATAAGAGACTAGCCTGGAAAGCTGTTGCTCAGCCTCATCTGCCCATGGCACTGCTCACACAGAGGCACAAGAGACTGGGGCTGCTTGCATGTCTTGCCACCTCAAACTTCAAACGTGCTTTGGGGAGGTCCGTGATGGGAGCCTCAGGCAGCCCTGATCCGAAAGAGCTAGCCTGGAAAGCTGTTGCTCAGCCTCATCTGCCCATGGGACTGCTCGCACAGAGGCACAGAGACTGGGGCTGCTTGCTTGTCTTGCCACCTCAAACTTCAAACGTAGCTTTGGGGGGTCCGTGGTGTTCCCTGCCAAGCTCCTTCCGGCAGCCCTGCTCCGAAAATGCGAATGTCTGCAGATAGCTGGCAGCCAGAAGGGTCTAGCCTGGAAAGCTGTTGCTCAGCCTCATCTGCCCGTGGCACTGCTCGCACAGAGGCACAGAGACTGGGGCTGCTTGCTTGACTTGCCACCTCAAACTTCAAACGTAGCCTGGAAATGGGGGTGTTCCCTGCCAGGCTCCTTTCGCAGCCCTTGCTACAAGAATCTGAACGTCTGCAGATAGCTGGCAGCCAGAAGGTTCTAGCCTGGAAAGCTGTTGCTGAGCCTCATGTGCCCATGGCACTGCTCGCACAGAGGCACAGAGACTGGGGCTGCTTGCTTGTCTTGCAACCTCAAACTTCAAACGTAGCTTTGGGGGATCCCTGCCGAGCACCTCCAGCAGCCCTGCTCTGAAAATGCGAATGTCTGCAGATAGCTGACAGCCAGAAAGAGCTAGCCTAGAAAGCTCTTGCTCAGCCTCATGTGCCCGTGGCACTGCTCGCACAGAGGCACAGAGACTGGGGCTGCTTGCTTGTCTTGCCACCTCAAACTTCAAACGTATCTTTGGGGGGTCCGTGGTCGTCACCTTTGGCAGCAGTGCTCTGAAAATGCGAATGTCTGCAGATAGCTGGCAGCCAGAAAGAGCTAGCCTGGAAAGCCGTTGCTCTACCTCATGTGCCTGTGGCACTGCTCACGCAGACGCACAGAGACTGGGGCTGATTGCTCGTCTTGCAACCTCAAAGTTGAAACGTAGCTAGGGGTCCGTTCTGGGCGCCTCCGGCAGCCCTGCTCCGAAAATGCAACCGTCTGCAGGTAGCTCGCAGCCGTACCTGTCTAGCGGGGAAAACTGTTTCTCAGCCTCATGTGCCCATGGCACTGCTCGCACAGAGGCAGAGAGACTGGGGCTGCTTGCTTGTCTTACCACCTCAAAGTTCAAACGTGTCCTTGGAATTGGGGAGTCCCTGCCAGGCTCGATTCGCAGCCCTGCTCCAAAAATGCGAACGTCTGCTGGTAGATGGCAGGAGAACGGGCTAGCCTGGAAAGCTGTTTCTCAGCCTCATCTTCCAAAGGCACTGCTCGCACAGAGGCACAGAGACTGGGGCTGCTTGCTTGTCTTCCCAGCTCTAATGTCAAATGTATATAAGGGAGGTCCGTGTCGCGGGCCTCCGGTAGCCCTGCTCTGAAAATGAAAACGTCTGCAGGTATCTTGCAGCCGTACGTGTCTAGCGGGGAAAGCTGTTGCTGAGCCTCATGTGCCAATGGCAGTGCTCGCACAGAGGCACAGAGACTGGGGCTGCTTGCTCGTCTTGCTACCTCAAACTTGAAACGTAGCTAGGGTTCCGTTCTGGGTGCCTCCGGCAGCCCTGCTCCGAAAATGCAACCGTCTGCAGGTAGCTCGCAGCCGTACCCGTCTAGCGGGGAAAGCTGTTGCTCAACCTCACCTGCCAATGGCACTGCTCGCACAGAGGCAGAGAGACTGGGGCTGCTTGCTTGTCTTGCCACCTCAAACTTCAAACGTGTCCTCGGAATGGGGCAGTCCCTGCCAGGCTCGATTCGCAGCCCTGCTCCAAAAATGCGAACGTCTGCTGGTAGTTGGCAGGAGAAGGGGCTAGCCTGGAAAGCTATTTCTCAGCCTCATCTTGCAAAGGCACTGCTCGCACAGAGGCAGAGAGACTGGGGCTGCTTGCTTGTCTTGCCACCTCAAAATTCCAACATATCTATAGGGGGATCCTGCCTGGCGCCTCCGACAGCCGTGCTGCAAAAATTCGAACGTCTGCAGATAGCTTGCAGCCAGAAGGGGCTAGCCTGGAAAGCTGTTGCTCAGCCTCATCTGCCCATGGCACTGCTCGCACAGAGGCACAGAGACTGGGGCTGCTTGCTTGTCTTGCCACCTCAAACTTCAAACGTAGCTTTGGGGAGGTCCGTACTGGGAGCCTCAGGCAGCCCTGATCCGAAAGAGCTAGCCTGGAAAGCTGTTGCTCAGCCTCATCTGCCCATGGGACTGCTCGCACAGAGGCAGAGAGCCTGGGGCTGCTTGCTTGTCTTGCCACCTCAAACTTCAAATGTAGCTTTGGGGAGGTCCGTGCTGGGAGCCTCCGGCAGCCCTCTGCTCCGAAAATGCGAACGTCTGCAGATAGCTGGCAGCCAGAAAGAGCTAGCCTGGAAAGCCGTTGCTCAGCCTCATCTGCCCATGGCACTGCTCGCACAGAGGCACAGAGCCTGGAGCTGCTTGCTTGTCTTGCCACCTCAAACTTCAAACGTAACTTTGCGGGTCCCTGGCGGGAGAAACCGGCAGCACTGCTCCAAAAATGCGAACGTCTGCAGATAGCTGGCAGCCAGAAAGAGCTAGCCTGGAAAGCTGTTGCTCAGCGTCATGTGCACGTGGCACTGCTCGCACAGAGGCACACAGACTGGGGCTGCTTGCTTGTCTTGCCACCTCAAACTTCAAACGTAGCCTGGGAATGGGGGTGTTCCCTGCCAGGCTCCTTCCGGCAGCCCTGCTCCGAAAATGCAAACGTCTGCAGATAGCTGGCAGCCAGAAGGAGCCAGCTTGCAAAGCTTTTGCTCAGCCTCATCTGCCCATGGCACTGCTTGCACAGAGGCACAGAGACTGGGGCTGCTTGCTTGTCTTGCCACCTCAAACTTCCAACATAGCATAGTGGTTCTGTGCCGTGTGCATCCAGCAGCCAAGCTCCAAAAATGCAAACGTCTGCATATAGCTGGCAGCAATAAGAGACTAGCCTGGAAAGCTGTTGCTCAGCCTCATCTGCCCATGGCACTGCTCACACAGAGGCACAAGAGACTGGGGCTGCTTGCATGTCTTGCCACCTCAAACTTCAAACGAAGCTTTGATGTTGTCCGTGCTGGTAACTTCCGGCAGCCCTGCTCTGAAAATGCGAATATCTGCAGATAGCTGGCAGCCAGAAAGAGCTAGCTTGGAAAGCTGTTGCTCAGTTTCATGTGCCCATGGCACTGCTCGCACAGAGGCACAGAGACTTGGGCTGCTTATTTGTCTTGCCACCTCAAACTTCAAACGTAGCCTGGGAAAGGGGGGGTTCCCTGCCAAGCTCCTTCTGGCAGCCCTGCTCCGAAAATGCGAACGTCTGCAGATAGCTGGCAGCCAGAAGGGGCTAGCTTGAAAAGCTGTTGCTCAGCCTCATCTGCCCATGGCACTGCTCGCACAGAGGCACAGAGACTGGGGCTGCTTTCTTGTCTTGCCACCTGAAACTTCAAAAGTATCTTTGGGGGATCCGTGCCGGGAGAAACCGCCAGCCCTTCTCCGAACATGCGAACCTTGGCAGATAGGTGGGAGCCAGAAAGAGTTAGCCTGGAAAGCTGTTGCTCAGCCTCATGTGCCCATGGCACTGCTCGCACAGAGGCACAGAGACTGGGGCTGATTGCTTGTCTTGTCACCTCAAACTTCAAAAGTGGCTTTGGGGGCTCCGTGGTGGTCACCTCCGGCAGCCGTGCTCTGAGAACGCGAATGTCTGCAGATAGCTGGCAGCCAGAAAGAGCTAGCCTGGAAAGCTGTTGCTCTACCTCATGTGCCCGTGGCACTGCTCACACAGACGCACAGAGACTGGGGCTGATTGCTCGTCTTGTCACCTCGAACTTGAAACGTAGCTAGGGGTCCGTTCTGGGCGCCTCCGGCAGCCCTGCTCCGAAAATGCAACCGTCTGCAGGTAGCTCGCAGCCGTACCTGTCTAGCGGGGAAAGCTGTTGCTCAGCCTCATGTGCCCATGGCACTGCTCGCACAGAGGCAGAGAGACTGGGGCTGCTTGCTTGTCTTACCACCTCAAACTTCAAACGTGTCCTCCGAATTGGGGAGTCCCTGCCAGGCTCGATTCGCAGCCCTGCTCCAAAAATGCGAACGTCTGCTGGTAGATGGCAGGAGAAGGGGCTAGCCTGGAAAGGTATTTCTCAGCCTCATCTTCCAAAGGCACTGCTCGCACAGAGGCAGAGAGACTGGGGCTGCTTGCTTTTCTTGCCACCTCAAAATTCCAACATATCTTAGGGGGTACCAGCCTGGCGCCTCCGACAGCCGTGCTGCAAAATATCGAACGTCTGCAGATAAGTTGCAGCCAGAAGGGGCTAGCCTGGAAAGCTGTTGCTCAGCCTCATCTGCTCAAGGCACTGCTCGCACAGAGGCACAGAGACTGGGGCAGCTTGCTTGTCTTCCCAGCTCTAATGTCAAATGTATATAAGGGGGTCCGTGTCGGGGTCCTCCGGTAGGCCTGCTCTGAAAATGAAAACGTCTGCAGGTATCTTGCAGCCGTACGTGTCTAGCGGGGAAAGCTGTTGCTGAGCCTCATGTGCCAATGGCAGTGCTCGCACAGAGGCACAGAGACTGGGGCTGCTTGCTTGTCTTGCCACCTCAAACTTCAAACGTAGCTTTGGGGAGGTCCGTACTGGGAGCCTCAGGCAGCCCTGATCCGAAAGAGGTAGCCTGGAAAGCTGTTGCTCAGCCTCATCTGCCCATGGGACTGCTCGCACAGAGGCACAGAGACTGGGGCTGCTTGCTTGTCTTGCCACCTCAAACTTCAAACGTAGCTTTGGGGAGGTCCGTGCTGGGAGCCTCAGGCAGCCCTCTGCTCCGAAAATGCGAACGTCTGCAGATAGCTGGCAGCCAGAAAGAGCTAGCCTGGAAAGCCGTTGCTCAGCCTCATCTGCCCATGGCACTGCTCGCACAGAGGCACAGAGCCTGGAGCTGCTTGCTTGTCTTGCCACCTCAAACTTCAAACGTAGCTTTGCGGGTCCCTGGCGGGAGAAACCGGCAGCACTGCTCCAAAAATGCGAACGTCTGCAGATAGCTGGCAGCCAGAAAGAGCTAGCCTGGAAAGCTGTTGCTCAGCGTCATGTGCACGTGGCACTGCTCGCACAGAGGCACAGAGACTGGGGCTGCTTGCTTGTCTTGCCACCTCAAACTTCAAACGTAGCCTGGGAATGGGGGTGTTCCCTGCCAGGCTCCTTCCGGCAGCCCTGCTCCGAAAATGCAAACGTCTGCAGATAGCTGGCAGCCAGAAGGAGCCAGCTTGCAAAGCTTTTGCTCAGCCTCATCTGCCCATGGCACTGCTTGCACAGAGGCACAGAGACTGGGGCTGCTTGCTTGTTTTGCCACCTCAAACTTCCAACATAGCATAGTGGTTCTGTGCCGTGTGCATCCAGCAGCCAAGCTCCAAAAATGCGAACGTCTGCAGATACCTGGCAGCCATAAGGAACTAGCCTGGAAAACTGTTGCTCAGCCTCATGTGCCCGTGGCACTGCTCGCACAGAGGCACAGAGACTGGGGCTGCTTGCTTGTCTTGCCACCTCAAACTTCAAACGTAGCCTGGGAATGGGGGTGTTCCCTGCCAGGCTCCTTCCGGCCGCCCTGCTCCGAAAATACAAACGTCTGCAGATAGCTGGCAGCCAGAAGGGTCTAGCCTGCTAAACTGTTGCTGAGCCTAATCTGCCCATGGCACTGATCGCACAGAAGCACAGAGACTGGGACTGATTGCTTGTCTTGTCACATCAAACTTCCAACATAGCATAGTGGGTCTGTGCCGTCTGCATCTAGCAGCCAAGCTCAAAAAATGCAAACGTCTGCATATAGCTGGCAGCAATAAGAGACTAGCCTGGAAAGCTGTTGCTCAGCCTCATCTGCCCATGGCACTGCTCACACAGAGGCACAAGAGACTGGGGCTGCTTGCATGTCTTGCCACCTCAAACTTCAAACGTAGCTTTGGGGAGGTCCGTGCTGGGAGCCTCAGGCAGCCCTGATCCGAAAGAGCTAGCCTGGAAAGCTGTTGCTCAGCCTCATCTGCCCATGGGACTGCTCGCACAGAGGCACAGAGACTGGGGCTGCTTGCTTGTCTTGCCACCTCAAACTTCAAACGTAGCTTTGGGGGGTCCGTGGTGTTCCCTGCCAAGCTCCTTCCGGCAGCCCTGCTCCGAAAATGCGAATGTCTGCAGATAGCTGGCAGCCAGAAGGGTCTAGCCTGGAAAGCTGTTGATCAGCCTCATCTGCCCGTGGCACTGCTCGCACAGAGGCACAGAGACTGTTGCTGCTTGCTTGTCTTGCCACCTCAAACTTCAAACGTAGCCTGGAAATGGGGGGGTTCCCTGCCAGGCTCCTTTCGCAGCCCTTGCTACAAGAATCTGAACGTCTGCAGATAGCTGGCAGCCAGAAGGTTCTAGCCTGGAAAGCTGTTGCTGAGCCTCATGTGCCCATGGCACTGCTCGCACAGAGGCACAGAGACTGGGGCTGCTTGCTTGTCTTGCAACCTCAAACTTCAAACGTAGCTTTGGGGGATCCCTGCCGAGCACCTCCAGCAGCCCTGCTCTGAAAATGCGAATGTCTGCAGATAGCTGACAGCCAGAAAGAGCTAGCCTAGAAAGCTCTTGCTCAGCCTCATGTGCCCATGGCACTGCTCGCACAGAGGCACAGAGACTGGGGCTGCTTGCTTGTCTTGCCACCTCAAACTTCAAACGTATCTTTGGGGGGTCCGTGGTCGTCACCTTTGGCAGCAGTGCTCTGAAAATGCGAATGTCTGCAGATAGCTGGCAGCCAGAAAGAGCTAGCCTGGAAAGCCGTTGCTCTACCTCATGTGCCCGTGGCACTGCTCACGCAGACGCACAGAGACTGGGGCTGATTGCTCGTCTTGCCACCTCAAACTTGAAACGTAGCTAGGGGTCCGTTCTGGGCGCCTCCGGCAGCCCTGCTCCGAAAATGCAACCGTCTGCAGGTAGCTCGCAGCCGTACCTGTCTAGCGGGGAAAACTGTTTCTCAGCCTCATGTGCCCATGGCACTGCTCGCACAGAGGCAGAGAGACTGGGGCAGCTTGCTTGTCTTACCACCTCAAAGTTCAAACGTGTCCTCGGAATTGGGGAGTCCCTGCCAGGCTCGATTCGCAGCCCTGCTCCAAAAATGCGAACGTCTGCTGGTAGATGGCAGGAGAACGGGCTAGCCTGGAAAGCTGTTTCTCAGCCTCATCTTCCAAAGGCACTGCTCGCACAGAGGCACAGAGACTGGGGCTGCTTGCTTGTCTTGCCACCTCAAAATTCCAACATATCTTAGGGGGTACCAGCCTGGCGCCTCCGACAGCCGTGCTGCAAAATATCGAACGTCTGCAGATAAGTTGCAGCCAGAAGGGGCTAGCCTGGAAAGCTGTTGCTCAGCCTCATCTGCTCAAGGCACTGCTCGCACAGAGGCACAGAGACTGGGGCAGCTTGCTTGTCTTCCCAGCTCTAATGTCAAATGTATATAAGGGAGGTCCGTGTCGCGGGCCTCCGGTAGCCCTGCTCTGAAAATGAAAACGTCTGCAGGTATCTTGCAGCCGTACGTGTCTAGCGGGGAAAGCTGTTGCTGAGCCTCATGTGCCAATGGCAGTGCTCGCACAGAGGCACAGAGACTGGGGCTGCTTGCTCGTCTTGCTACCTCAAACTTGAAACGTAGCTAGGGTTCCTTTCTGGGTGCCTCCGGCAGCCCTGCTCCGAAAATGCAACCGTCTGCAGGTAGCTCGCAGCCGTACCCGTCTAGTGGGGAAAGCTGTTGCTCAGCCTCACCTGCCAATGGCACTGCTCGCACAGAGGCACAGAGACTGGGGCTGCTTGCTTGTCTTACGACCTCAAACTTCAAACGTGTCCTCGGAATGGGGCAGTCCCTGCCAGGCTCGATTCGCAGCCCTGCTCCAAAAATGCGAACGTCTGCTGGTAGTTGGCAGGAGAAGGGGCTAGCCTGGAAAGCTATTTCTCAGCCTCATCTTCCAAAGGCACTGCTCGCACAGAGGCACAGAGACTGGGGCTGCTTGCTTGTCTTGCCACCTCAAACTTCAAACGTAGCCTGGGAATGGGGGTGTTCCCTGCCAGGCTCCTTCCGGCAGCCCTGCTCCGAAAATGCAAACGTCTGCAGATAGCTGGCAGCCAGAAGGAGCCAGCTTGCAAAGCTTTTGCTCAGCCTCATCTGCCCATGGCACTGCTTGCACAGAGGCACAGAGACTGGGGCTGCTTGCTTGTTTTGCCACCTCAAACTTCCAACATAGCATAGTGGTTCTGTGCCGTGTGCATCCAGCAGCCAATCTCCAAAAATGCGAACGTCTGCAGATACCTGGCAGCCATAAGGAACTAGCCTGGAAAACTGTTGCTCAGCCTCATGTGCCCGTGGCACTGCTCGCACAGAGGCACAGAGACTGGGGCTGCTTGCTTGTCTTGCCACCTCAAACTTCAAACGTAGCCTGGGAATGGGGGTGTTCCCTGCCAGGCTCCTTCCGGCCGCCCTGCTCCGAAAATACAAACGTCTGCAGATAGCTGGCAGCCAGAAGGGTCTAGCCTGCTAAACTGTTGCTGAGCCTAATCTGCCCATGGCACTGATCGCACAGAAGCACAGAGACTGGGACTGATTGCTTGTCTTGTCACATCAAACTTCCAACATAGCATAGTGGGTCTGTGCCGTCTGCATCTAGCAGCCAAGCTCAAAAAATGCAAACGTCTGCATATAGCTGGCAGCAATAAGAGACTAGCCTGGAAAGCTGTTGCTCAGCCTCATCTGCCCATGGCACTGCTCACACAGAGGCACAAGAGACTGGGGCTGCTTGCATGTCTTGCCACCTCAAACTTCAAACGTAGCTTTGGGGAGGTCCGTGCTGGGAGCCTCAGGCAGCCCTGATCCGAAAGAGCTAGCCTGGAAAGCTGTTGCTCAGCCTCATCTGCCCATGGGACTGCTCGCACAGAGGCACAGAGACTGGGGCTGCTTGCTTGTCTTGCCACCTCAAACTTCAAACGTAGCTTTGGGGGGTCCGTGGTGTTCCCTGCCAAGCTCCTTCCGGCAGCCGTGCTCCGAAAATGCGAATGTCTGCAGATAGCTGGCAGCCAGAAGGGTCTAGCCTGGAAAGCTGTTGATCAGCCTCATCTGCCCGTGGCACTGCTCGCACAGAGGCACAGAGACTGTTGCTGCTTGCTTGTCTTGCCACCTCAAACTTCAAACGTAGCCTGGAAATGGGGGGGTTCCCTGCCAGGCTCCTTTCGCAGCCCTTGCTACAAGAATCTGAACGTCTGCAGATAGCTGGCAGCCAGAAGGTTCTAGCCTGGAAAGCTGTTGCTGAGCCTCATGTGCCCATGGCACTGCTCGCACAGAGGCACAGAGACTGGGGCTGCTTGCTTGTCTTGCAACCTCAAACTTCAAACGTAGCTTTGGGGGATCCCTGCCGAGCACCTCCAGCAGCCCTGCTCTGAAAATGCGAATGTCTGCAGATAGCTGACAGCCAGAAAGAGCTAGCCTAGAAAGCTCTTGCTCAGCCTCATGTGCCCATGGCACTGCTCGCACAGAGGCACAGAGACTGGGGCTGCTTGCTTGTCTTGCCACCTCAAACTTCAAACGTATCTTTGGGGGGTCCGTGGTCGTCACCTTTGGCAGCAGTGCTCTGAAAATGCGAATGTCTGCAGATAGCTGGCAGCCAGAAAGAGCTAGCCTGGAAAGCCGTTGCTCTACCTCATGTGCCCGTGGCACTGCTCACGCAGACGCACAGAGACTGGGGCTGATTGCTCGTCTTGCCACCTCAAACTTGAAACGTAGCTAGGGGTCCGTTCTGGGCGCCTCCGGCAGCCCTGCTCCGAAAATGCAACCGTCTGCAGGTAGCTCGCAGCCGTACCTGTCTAGCGGGGAAAACTGTTTCTCAGCCTCATGTGCCCATGGCACTGCTCGCACAGAGGCAGAGAGACTGGGGCAGCTTGCTTGTCTTACCACCTCAAAGTTCAAACGTGTCCTCGGAATTGGGGAGTCCCTGCCAGGCTCGATTCGCAGCCCTGCTCCAAAAATGCGAACGTCTGCTGGTAGATGGCAGGAGAAGGGGCTAGCCTGGAAAGCTGTTTCTCAGCCTCATCTTCCAAAGGCACTGCTCGCACAGAGGCACAGAGACTGGGGCTGCTTGCTTGTCTTGCCACCTCAAAATTCCAACATATCTTAGGGGGTACCAGCCTGGCGCCTCCGACAGCCGTGCTGCAAAATATCGAACGTCTGCAGATAACTTGCAGCCAGAAGGGGCTAGCCTGGAAAGCTGTTGCTCAGCCTCATCTGCTCAAGGCACTGCTCGCACAGAGGCACAGAGACTGGGGCAGCTTGCTTGTCTTCCCAGCTCTAATGTCAAATGTATATAAGGGAGGTCCGTGTCGCGGGCCTCCGGTAGCCCTGCTCTGAAAATGAAAACGTCTGCAGGTATCTTGCAGCCGTACGTGTCTAGCGGGGAAAGCTGTTGCTGAGCCTCATGTGCCAATGGCAGTGCTCGCACAGAGGCACAGAGACTGGGGCTGCTTGCTCGTCTTGCTACCTCAAACTTGAAACGTAGCTAGGGTTCCTTTCTGGGTGCCTCCGGCAGCCCTGCTCCGAAAATGCAACCGTCTGCAGGTAGCTCGCAGCCGTACCCGTCTAGTGGGGAAAGCTGTTGCTCAGCCTCACCTGCCAATGGCACTGCTCGCACAGAGGCACAGAGACTGGGGCTGCTTGCTTGTCTTACGACCTCAAACTTCAAACGTGTCCTCGGAATGGGGCAGTCCCTGCCAGGCTCGATTCGCAGCCCTGCTCCAAAAATGCGAACGTCTGCTGGTAGTTGGCAGGAGAAGGGGCTAGCCTGGAAAGCTATTTCTCAGCCTCATCTTCCAAAGGCACTGCTCGCACAGAGGCACAGAGACTGGGGCTGCTTGCTTGTCTTGCCACCTCAAAATTCCAACATATCTTAGGGGGATCCTGCCTGGCGCCTCCGACAGCCGTGCTGCAAAAATTCGAACGTCTGCAGATAGCTTGCAGCCAGAAGGGGCTAGCCTGGAAAGCTGTTGCTCAGCCTCATCTGCCCATGGCACTGCTCGCACAGAGGCAGAGAGACTGGGGCTGCTTGCTTGTCTTGCCACCTCAAACTTCAAACGTAGCTTTGGGGAGGTCCGTACTGGGAGCCTTAGGCAGCCCTGATCCGAAAGAGCTAGCCTGGAAAGCTGTTGCTCAGCCTCATCTGCCCATGGGACTGCTCGCACAGAGGCACAGAGACTGGGGCTGCTTGCTTGTCTTGCCACCTCAAACTTCAAACGTAGCTTTGGGGAGGTCCGTGCTGGGAGCCTCAGGCAGCCCTCTGCTCCGAAAATGCGAACGTCTGCAGATAGCTGGCAGCCAGAAAGAGCTAGCCTGGAAAGCCGTTGCTCAGCCTCATCTGCCCATGGCACTGCTCGCACAGAGGCACAGAGCCTGGAGCTGCTTGCTTGTCTTGCCACCTCAAACTTCAAACGTAGCTTTGGGGGATCCCTGCCGAGCACCTCCAGCAGCCCTGCTCTGAAAATGCGAATGTCTGCAGATAGCTGACAGCCAGAAAGAGCTAGCCTAGAAAGCTCTTGCTCAGCCTCATGTGCCCATGGCACTGCTCGCACAGAGGCACAGAGACTGGGGCTGCTTGCTTGTCTTGCCACCTCAAACTTCAAACGTATCTTTGGGGGGTCCGTGGTCGTCACCTTTGGCAGCAGTGCTCTGAAAATGCGAATGTCTGCAGATAGCTGGCAGCCAGAAAGAGCTAGCCTGGAAAGCCGTTGCTCTACCTCATGTGCCCGTGGCACTGCTCACGCAGACGCACAGAGACTGGGGCTGATTGCTCGTCTTGCCACCTCAAACTTGAAACGTAGCTAGGGGTCCGTTCTGGGCGCCTCCGGCAGCCCTGCTCCGAAAATGCAACCGTCTGCAGGTAGCTCGCAGCCGTACCTGTCTAGCGGGGAAAACTGTTTCTCAGCCTCATGTGCCCATGGCACTGCTCGCACAGAGGCAGAGAGACTGGGGCAGCTTGCTTGTCTTACCACCTCAAAGTTCAAACGTGTCCTCGGAATTGGGGAGTCCCTGCCAGGCTCGATTCGCAGCCCTGCTCCAAAAATGCGAACGTCTGCTGGTAGATGGCAGGAGAACGGGCTAGCCTGGAAAGCTGTTTCTCAGCCTCATCTTCCAAAGGCACTGCTCGCACAGAGGCACAGAGACTGGGGCTGCTTGCTTGTCTTGCCACCTCAAAATTCCAACATATCTTAGGGGGTACCAGCCTGGCGCCTCCGACAGCCGTGCTGCAAAATATCGAACGTCTGCAGATAAGTTGCAGCCAGAAGGGGCTAGCCTGGAAAGCTGTTGCTCAGCCTCATCTGCTCAAGGCACTGCTCGCACAGAGGCACAGAGACTGGGGCAGCTTGCTTGTCTTCCCAGCTCTAATGTCAAATGTATATAAGGGAGGTCCGTGTCGCGGGCCTCCGGTAGCCCTGCTCTGAAAATGAAAACGTCTGCAGGTATCTTGCAGCCGTACGTGTCTAGCGGGGAAAGCTGTTGCTGAGCCTCATGTGCCAATGGCAGTGCTCGCACAGAGGCACAGAGACTGGGGCTGCTTGCTCGTCTTGCTACCTCAAACTTGAAACGTAGCTAGGGTTCCTTTCTGGGTGCCTCCGGCAGCCCTGCTCCGAAAATGCAACCGTCTGCAGGTAGCTCGCAGCCGTACCCGTCTAGTGGGGAAAGCTGTTGCTCAGCCTCACCTGCCAATGGCACTGCTCGCACAGAGGCACAGAGACTGGGGCTGCTTGCTTGTCTTACGACCTCAAACTTCAAACGTGTCCTCGGAATGGGGCAGTCCCTGCCAGGCTCGATTCGCAGCCCTGCTCCAAAAATGCGAACGTCTGCTGGTAGTTGGCAGGAGAAGGGGCTAGCCTGGAAAGCTATTTCTCAGCCTCATCTTCCAAAGGCACTGCTCGCACAGAGGCACAGAGACTGGGGCTGCTTGCTTGTCTTGCCACCTCAAAATTCCAACATATCTTAGGGGGATCCTGCCTGGCGCCTCCGACAGCCGTGCTGCAAAAAATCGAACGTCTGCAGATAGCTTGCAGCCAGAAGGGGCTAGCCTGGAAAGCTGTTGCTCAGCCTCATCTGCCCATGGCACTGCTCGCACAGAGGCAGAGAGACTGGGGCTGCTTGCTTGTCTTGCCACCTCAAACTTCAAACGTAGCTTTGGGGAGGTCCGTACTGGGAGCCTTAGGCAGCCCTGATCCGAAAGAGCTAGCCTGGAAAGCTGTTGCTCAGCCTCATCTGCCCATGGGACTGCTCGCACAGAGGCAGAGAGACTGGGGCTGCTTGCTTGTCTTGCCACCTCAAACTTCAAACGTAGCTTTGGGGAGGTCCGTGCTGGGAGCCTCAGGCAGCCCTCTGCTCCGAAAATGCGAACGTCTGCAGATAGCTGGCAGCCAGAAAGAGCTAGCCTGGAAAGCCGTTGCTCAGCCTCATCTGCCCATGGCACTGCTCGCACAGAGGCACAGAGCCTGGAGCTGCTTGCTTGTCTTGCCACCTCAAACTTCAAACGTAGCTTTGCGGGTCCCTGGCGGGAGAAACCGGCAGCACTGCTCCAAAAATGCGAACGTCTGCAGATAGCTGGCAGCCAGAAAGAGCTAGCCTGGAAAGCTGTTGCTCAGCGTCATGTGCACGTGGCACTGCTCGCACAGAGGCACAGAGACTGGGGCTGCTTGCTTGTCTTGCCACCTCAAACTTCAAACGTAGCCTGGGAATGGGGGTGTTCCCTGCCAGGCTCCTTCCGGCAGCCCTGCTCCGAAAATGCAAACGTCTGCAGATAGCTGGGAGCCAGAAGGAGCCAGCTTGCAAAGCTTTTGCTCAGCCTCATCTGCCCATGGCACTGCTTGCACAGAGGCACAGAGACTGGGGCTGCTTGCTTGTCTTGCCACCTCAAACTTCCAACATAGCATAGTGGTTCTGTGCCGTGTGCATCCAGCAGCCAAGCTCCAAAAATGCGAACGTCTGCAGATACCTGGCAGCCATAAGGAACTAGCCTGGAAAATTGTTGCTCAGCCTCATGTGCCCGTGGCACTGCTCGCACAGAGGCACAGAGACTGGGGCTGCTTGCTTGTCTTGCCACCTCAAACTTCAAACGTAGCCTGGGAATGGGGGTGTTCCCTGCCAGGCTCCTTCCGGCAGCCCTGCTCCGAAAATACAAACGTCTGCAGATAGCTGGCAGCCAGAAGGGTCTAGCCTGCTAAACTGTTGCTGAGCCTAATCTGCCCATGGCACTGATCGCACAGAAGCACAGAGACTGGGACTGATTGCTTGTCTTGTCACATCAAACTTCCAACATAGCATAGTGGGTCTGTGCCGTCTGCATCTAGCAGCCAAGCTCAAAAAATGCAAACGTCTGCATATAGCTGGCAGCAATAAGAGACTAGCCTGGAAAGCTGTTGCTCAGCCTCATCTGCCCATGGCACTGCTCACACAGAGGCACAAGAGACTGGGGCTGCTTGCATGTCTTGCCACCTCAAACTTCAAACGAAGCTTTGAGGTTGTCCGTGCTGGTAACTTCCGGCAGCCCTGCTGTGAAAATGCGAATATCTGCAGATAGCTGGCAGCCAGAAAGAGCTAGCTTGGAAAGCTGTTGCTCAGTTTCATGTGCCCATGGCACTGCTCGCACAGAGGCACAGAGACTTGGGCTGCTTATTTGTCTTGCCACCTCAAACTTCAAACGTAGCCTGGGAAAGGGGGGGTTCCCTGCCAAGCTCCTTCTGGCAGCCCTGCTCCGAAAATGCGAACGTCTGCAGATAGCTGGCAGCCAGAAGGGGCTAGCTTGAAAAGCTGTTGCTCAGCCTCATCTGCCCATGGCACTGCTCGCACAGAGGCACAGAGACTGGGGCTGCTTTCTTGTCTTGCCGCCTGAAACTTCAAAAGTATCTTTGGGGGATCCGTGCCGGGAGAAACCGCCAGCCCTTCTCCGAACATGCGAACCTTGGCAGATAGGTGGGAGCCAGAAAGAGTTAGCCTGGAAAGCTGTTGCTCAGCCTCATGTGCCCATGGCACTGCTCGCACAGAGGCACAGAGACTGGGGCTGATTGCTTGTCTTGTCACCTCAAACTTCCAACATAGCACAGTGGGTCTGTGCCGTGTGCATCCAGCAGCCAAGCTCCAAAAATGCGAACGTCTGCAGATAGCTGGCAGCCATAAGGGACTAGCCTGGAAAGCTTTTGCTCAGCCTCATCTGCCAATTTCACTGCTCGCACAGAGGCACAGAGACTGGGGCTGCTTGCTTGTCTTGCCACCTCAAACTTCAAAAGTAGCTTTGGGGGCTCCGTGGTGGTCACCTCCGGCAGCCGTGCTCTGAGAACGCGAATGTCTGCAGATAGCTGGCAGCCAGAAAGAGCTAGCCTGGAAAGCTGTTGCTCTACCTCATGTGCCCGTGGCACTGCTCACGCAGACGCACAGAGACTGGGGCTGATTGCTCGTCTTGTCACCTCGAACTTGAAACGTAGCTAGGGGTCCGTTCTGGGCGCCTCCGGCAGCCCTGCTCCGAAAATGCAACCGTCTGCAGGTAGCTCGCAGCCGTACCTGTCTAGCGGGGAAAGCTGTTGCTCAGCCTCATGTGCCCATGGCACTGCTCGCACAGAGGCAGAGAGACTGGGGCTGCTTGCTTGTCTTACCACCTCAAACTTCAAACGTGTCCTCCGAATTGGGGAGTCCCTGCCAGGCTCGATTCGCAGCCCTGCTCCAAAAATGCGAACGTCTGCTGGTAGATGGCAGGAGAACGGGCTAGCCTGGAAAGGTATTTCTCAGCCTCATCTTCCAAAGGCACTGCTCGCACAGAGGCAGAGAGACTGGGGCTGCTTGCTTGTCTTGCCACCTCAAAATTCCAACATATCTTAGGGGGTACCAGCCTGGCGCCTCCGACAGCCGTGCTGCAAAATATCGAACGTCTGCAGATAACTTGCAGCCAGAAGGGGCTAGCCTGGAAAGCTGTTGCTCAGCCTCATCTGCTCAAGGCACTGCTCGCACAGAGGCACAGAGACTGGGGCAGCTTGCTTGTCTTCCCAGCTCTAATGTCAAATGTATATAAGGGGGTCCGTGTCGGGGTCCTCCGGTAGGCCTGCTCTGAAAATGAAAACGTCTGCAGGTATCTTGCAGCCGTACGTGTCTAGCGGGGAAAGCTGTTGCTGAGCCTCATGTGCCAATGGCAGTGCTCGCACAGAGGCACAGAGACTGGGGCTGCTTGCTTGTCTTGCCACCTCAAACTTCAAACGTAGCTTTGGGGAGGTCCGTACTGGGAGCCTCAGGCAACCCTGATCCGAAAGAGCTAGCCTGGAAAGCTGTTGCTCAGCCTCATCTGCCCATGGGACTGCTCGCACAGAGGCACAGAGACTGGGGCTGCTTGCTTGTCTTGCCACCTCAAACTTCAAACGTAGCTTTGGGGAGGTCCGTGCTGGGAGCCTCAGGCAGCCCTCTGCTCCGAAAATGCGAACGTCTGCAGATAGCTGGCAGCCAGAAAGAGCTAGCCTGGAAAGCCGTTGCTCAGCCTCATCTGCCCATGGCACTGCTCGCACAGAGGCACAGAGCCTGGAGCTGCTTGCTTGTCTTGCCACCTCAAACTTCAAACGTAGCTTTGCGGGTCCCTGGCGGGAGAAACCGGCAGCACTGCTCCAAAAATGCGAACGTCTGCAGATAGCTGGCAGCCAGAAAGAGCTAGCCTGGAAAGCTGTTGCTCAGCGTCATGTGCACGTGGCACTGCTCGCACAGAGGCACAGAGACTGGGGCTGCTTGCTTGTCTTGGCACTTCAAACTTCAAACGTAGCCTGGGAATGGTGGTGTTCCCAGCCAGGCTCCTTCCGGCAGCCCTGCTCCGAAAATGTAAACGTCTGCAGATAGCTGGCAGCCAGAAGGAGCCAGCTGGCAAAGCTTTTGCTCAGCCTCATCTGACCATGGCACTGCTTGCACAGCGGCACAGAGACTGGGGCTGCTTGCTTGTCTTGCCACCTCAAACTTCCAACATAGCATAGTGGTTCTGTGCCGTGTGCATCCAGAAGCCAAGCTCCAAAAATGCGAACGTCTGCAGATAGCTGGCAGCCATAAGGGACTAGCCTAGAAAGCTGTTGCTCAGCCTCATGTGCCCGTGGCACTGCTCGCACAGAGGCACAGAGACTGGGGCTGCTTGCTTGTCTTGCCACCTCAAACTTCAAACGTAGCTTTGGGGAGGTCCGTGCTGGGAGCCTCAGGCAGCCCTGATCCGAAAGAGCTAGCCTGGAAAGCTGTTGCTCAGCCTCATCTGCCCATGGGACTGCTCGCACAGAGGCACAGAGACTGGGGCTGCTTGCTTGTCTTGCCACCTCAAACTTCAAACGTAGCTTTGGGGGGTCCGTGGTGCTCCCTGCCAAGCTCCTTCCGGCAGCCCTGCTCCGAAAATGCGAATGTCTGCAGATAGCTGGCAGCCAGAAGGGTCTAGCCTGGAAAGCTGTTCATCAGCCTCATCTGCCCGTGGCACTGCTCGCACAGAGGCACAGAGACTGGGGCTGCTTGCTTGTCTTGCCACCTCAAACTTCAAACGTAGCCTGGAAATGGGGGGGGTCCCTGCCAGGCTCCTTTCGCAGACCTTGCTACAAGAATCTGAACGTCTGCAGATAGCTGGCAGCCAGAAGGTTCTAGCCTGGAAAGCTGTTGCTGAGCCTCATGTGCCCATGGCACTGCTCGCACAGAGGCACAGAGACTGGGGCTGCTTGCTTGTCTTGCAACCACAAACTTCAAACGTAGCTTTGGGGGATCCCTGCCGAGCACCTCCAGCAGCCCTGCTCTGAAAATGCGAATGTCTGCAGATAGCTGACAGCCAGAAAGAGCTAGCCTAGAAAGCTCTTGCTCAGCCTCATGTGCCCGTGGCACTGCTCGCACAGAGGCACAGAGACTGGGGCTGCTTGCTTGTCTTGCCACCTCAAACTTCAAACGTATCTTTGGGGGGTCCGTGGTCGTCACCTTTGGCAGCAGTGCTCTGAAAATGCGAATGTCTGCAGATAGCTGGCAGCCAGAAAGAGCTAGCCTGGAAAGCCGTTGCTCTACCTCATGTGCTCGTGGCACTGCTCACGCAGACGCACAGAGACTGGGGCTGATTGCTCGTCTTGCCACCTCAAACTTGAAACGTAGCTAGGGGTCCGTTCTGGGCGCCTCCGGCAGTCCTGCTCCGAAAATGCAACCGTCTGCAGGTAGCTCGCAGCCGTACCTGTCTAGCGGGGAAAACTGTTTCTCAGCCTCATGTGCCCATGGCACTGCTCGCACAGAGGCAGAGAGACTGGGGCAGCTTGCTTGTCTTAGCACCTCAAAGTTCAAACGTGTCCTCGGAATTGGGGAGTCCCTGCCAGGCTCGATTCGCAGCCCTGCTCCAAAAATGCGAACGTCTGCTGGTAGATGGCAGGAGAACGGGCTAGCCTGGAAAGCTGTTTCTCAGCCTCATCTTCCAAAGGCACTGCTCGCACAGAGGCAGAGAGACTGGGGCTGCTTGCTTGTCTTGCCACCTCAAAATTCCAACATATCTTAGGGGGTACCAGCCTGGCGCCTCCGACAGCCGTGCTGCAAAATATCGAACGTCTGCAGATAAGTTGCAGCCAGAAGGGGCTAGCCTGGAAAGCTGTTGCTCAGCCTCATCTGCTCAAGGCACTGCTCGCACAGAGGCACAGAGACTGGGGCAGCTTGCTTGTCTTCCCAGCTCTAATGTCAAATGTATATAAGGGAGGTCCGTGTCGCGGGCCTCCGGTAGCCCTGCTCTGAAAATGAAAACGTCTGCAGGTATCTTGCAGCCGTACGTGTCTAGCGGGGAAAGCTGTTGCTGAGCCTCATGTGCCAATGGCAGTGCTCGCACAGAGGCACAGAGACTGGGGCTGCTTGCTCGTCTTGCTACCTCAAACTTGAAACGTAGCTAGGGTTCCTTTCTGGGTGCCTCCGGCAGCCCTGCTCCGAAAATGCAACCGTCTGCAGGTAGCTCGCAGCCGTACCTGTCTAGCGGGGAGAGCTGTTGCTGAGCCTCGTGTGCCCATGGCACTGCTCGCACAGAGGCAGAGAGACTGGGGATGCTTGCTTGTCTTACCACCTCAAAGTTCAAACGTGTCCTCGGAATTGGGGAGTCCCTGCCAGGCTCGATTCGCAGCCCTGCTCCAAAAATGCGAACGTCTGCTGGTAGTTGGCAGGAGAAGGGGCTAGCCTGGAAAGCTATTTCTCAGCCTCATCTTCCAAAGGCACTGCTCGCACAGAGGCAGAGAGACTGGGGCTGCTTGCTTGTCTTGCCACCTCAAACTTCAAACGTAGCTTTGGGGGTCCCTGGCGGGAGAAACCGGCAGCACTGCTCCGAAAATGCGAACGTCTGCAGATAGCTGGCAGCCAGAAGGGGCTAGCCTGGAAAGCTGTTGCTCAGCCTCATCTGCTCAAGGCACTGCTCGCACAGAGGCACAGAGACTGGGGCAGCTTGCTTGTCTTCCCAGCTCTAATGTCAAATGTATATAAGGGGTTCCTTGCAGAGCGCCTCCGGTAGCCCTGCTCTGAAAATGAAAACGTCCGCAGATAACTCGGGGCAGTACGTGACTAGCGGGGAAAGCTGTTGCTCAGCCTCATCTGCCCATGGCACTGCTCGCACAGAGGCACAGAGACTGGGGCTGCTTGCTTGTCTTGCCACTTCAGGCTTCAAACGTAGCCTGCAAATGTGGGGCGTCCCTGCCAGGCTGCTTTCGAAGTCTGCTCCAAAAATGCGAACGTCTGATGGTAGCTGGCAGTCAGATGGAGCTAGCCTGGAAAGCTGTTGCTCAGCCTCATCTGCCCATGGCACTGCTCGCACAGAGGCACAGAGACTGGGGCTGCTTGCTTGTCTTGCTACCTCAAACTTCCAATGTAGCTAGGGGGTCCGTTCTGGGCGCCTCCGGCAGCCCTACTCTGAAAATCAAAACGTCTGCAGGTATCTTGCAGCCGTACGTGTCTAGCGGGGAAAGCTGTTGCTAGGCCTCAAGTGCCCATGGCACTGCTCGCACAGAGGCACAGAGACAGGGGCTGATTGCTCGTCTTGCTACCTCAAACTTGAAACTTAGCTAGGGGTCCGTTCTGGGCGCCTCCAGCAGCCCTGCTCCGAAAATGCAACCGTCTGCAGGTAGCTCGCAGCCGTACCTGTCTAGCGGGGAAAGCTGTTGCTCAGCCTCATGTGCCCATGGCACTGCTCGCACAGAGGCAGAGAGACTGGGGCTGCTTGCTTGTCTTACCACCTCAAAGTTCAAACGTGTCCTCGGAATTGGGGAGTCCCTGCCAGGCTCGATTCGCAGCCCTGCTCCAAAAATGCGAACGTCTGCTGGTAGGTGGCAGGAGAAGGGGCTAGCCTGGAAAGCTATTTCTCAGCCTCATCTTCCAAAGGCACTGCTCGCACAGAGGCACAGAGACTGGGGCTGCTTGCTTGTCTTGCCACCTCAAAATTCCAACATATCTTAGGGGGATCCTGCCTGGCGCCTCCGACAGCTATGCTGCAAAAATTTGAACGTCTGCAGATAGCTTGCAGCCAGAAGGGGCTAGCCTGGAAAGCTGTTGCTCAGCCTCATCTGCCCATGGCACTGCTCGCACAGAGGCACAGAGACTGGGGCTGCTTGCTTGTCTTGCTACCTCAAACTTCCAATGTAGCTAGGGGGTCCGTTCTGGGCGCCTCCGGCAGCCCTACTCTGAAAATCAAAACGTCTGCAGGTATCTTGCAGCCGTACGTGTCTAGCGGGGAAAGCTGCTGCTGAGCCTCATGTGCCCATGGCACTGCTCGCACAGAGGCAGAGAGACTGGGGCTGCTTGCTTGTCTTACCAGATCTAATGTCAAATGTATCTTAGGGGTTCCGTGCCAGGTGCCTCTGTTAGCCCTACTCTGAAAATCAAAACGTCTGCAGGTATCTTGCAGCCGTACGTGTCTAGCGCGGAAAGCTGTTGCTGAGCCTCAAGTGCCCATGGCACTGCTCGCACAGAGGCATGGAGACTGGGGCTGCTTGCTTGTCTGGCCACCTCAAACCGCAAACATATCCTCGGAATGGGGGTGTCCCTGCCAGGCTCCTTTTGGAGTCTGCTCCAAAAATGCGAACATCTGAAGATAGCTGGCAGTCAGAAGAAGGTAGCCAGGAAAGCTGTTGCTCAGCCTCATCTGCCCATGGCACTGCTCGCACAGAGGCACAGAGACTGGGGCTGCTTGCTTGTCTTGCCACCTCAAACTTCAAACGTATCTTTGGGGGGTCCGTGGTCGTCACCTTTGGCAGCAGTGCTCTGAAAATGCGAATGTCTGCAGATAGCTGACAGCCAGAAAGAGCTAGCCTAGAAAGCTCTTGCTCAGCCTCATGTGCCCGTGGCACTGCTCGCACAGAGGCACAGAGACTGGGGCTGCTTGCTTGTCTTGCCACCTCAAACTTCAAACGTATCTTTGGGGGGTCCGTGGTCGTCACCTTTGGCAGCAGTGCTCTGAAAATGCGAATGTCTGCAGATAGCTGGCAGCCAGAAAGAGCTAGCCTGGAAAGCCGTTGCTCTACCTCATGTGCCCGTGGCACTGCTCGCACAGAGGCAGAGAGACTGGGGCTGCTTGCTTGTCTTACCAGATCTAATGTCAAATGTATCTTAGGGGTTCCGTGACAGGTGCCTCTGTTAGCCCTACTCTGAAAATCAAAACGTCTGCAGGTATCTTGCAGCCGTACGTGTCTAGCGCGGAAAGCTGTTGCTGAGCCTCAAGTGCCCATGGCACTGCTCGCACAGAGGCATGGAGACTGGGGCTGCTTGCTTGTCTGGCCACCTCAAACCGCAAACATATCCTCGGAATGGGGGTGTCCCTGCCAGGCTCCTTTTGGAGTCTGCTCCAAAAATGCGAACATCTGAAGATAGCTGGCAGTCAGAAGAAGGTAGCCAGGAAAGCTGTTGCTCAGCCTCATCTGCCCATGGCACTGCTCGCACAGAGGCACAGAGACTGGGGCTGCTTGCTTGTCTTGCCACCTCAAACTTCAAACTTATCTAGGGGGGTCCGTGCGGGGCACCTCTGTCAGCGCTGCTTCGAAAATGCGAAGGTCTGCAGATAGGTGACAGCCAAAATAGGCTAGCCTGGATAGCTGTTGCTCAGTCTCATGTGCCCATGGCACTGCTCACACAGAGGCACAGAGACTGGGGCTGCTTGCTTGTCTTGCCACCTCAAACTTCAAACGTAGCCTGGGAATGGGGGTGTTCCCTGCCAGGCTCGATTCGCAGCCCTGCTCCAAAAATGCGAACGTCTGCTGGTAGTTGGCAGGAGAAGGGACTAGCCTGGAAAGCTATTTCTCAGCCTCATCTTCCAAAGGCACTGCTCTCACAGAGGCACAGAGACTGGGGCTGCTTGCTTGTCTTGCCACCTCAAACTTCAAACGTAGCATTGGGGAGGTCCGTGCTGGGAGCCTCAGGCAGCCCTGATCCGAAAGAGCTAGCCTGGAAATCTGTTGCTCAGCCTCATCTGCCCAAGGCACTGCTCGCACAGAGGCACAGAAACTGGGGCTGCTTGCTTGTCCTGCCACCTCAATCTTCAAACGTAGCTTTCGGGAGGTCCGTGCTGGGAGCGACAGGCAGCACTGCTCCGAAAATGCGAACGTCTGCAGATAGCTGGCAGGCAGAAAGAGCTAGCCTGGAAAGCTGTTGCTCAGCCTCATCTGCCCATGGCACTGCTCGCACAGAGGCACAGAGACTGGGGCTGCTTGCTTGTCTTGCCACCTCAAACTTCAAACGTAGCCTGGAAATGGGGGTGTTCCCTGCCAGGCTCCTTTCGCAGCTCTGCTACAAGAATCCGAACGTCTGCAGATGGCTGGCAGCCAGAAGGGTATAGTTTGGAAAGCTGTTGCTAAGCCTTATCTGCCCATGGCACTGCTCGCACAGAGGCACAGAGACTGAGGCTGCTTGCTTGTTTTGCACCTCAAACTTCAAACGTAGCCTGGGAATGGGGGTGTTCCCTGCCAGGCTCCTTCCGGCAGCCCTGCTCCGAAAATGCAAACGTCTGCAGATAGCTGGCAGCCAGAAGGCGCTAGCTTGCAAAGCTGTTGCTCAGCCTCATCTGCCCATGGCACTGCTTGCACAGCGGCACAGAGACTGGGGATGATTGCTTGTCTTGTCACCTCAAACTTCCAACATAGCATAGTGGGTCTGTGCCGTGTGCATCCAGCAGCCAAGCTCCAAAAATGCAAACGTCTGCAGATAGCTGGCAGCCAGAAAGGACTAGCCTTGAAAGCTGTTGCTCAGCCTCATCTGCCCATGGTACTGCTCGCACAGAGGCACAAAGACTGGGGCAGCTTGCTTGTCTTGCCACCTCAAACTTCAAACTTAGGTTGGTGGGTCCGTGGTGGTCACCTCCGGCAGCCGTGCTCTGAAAACGCAAATGTCTGCAGATAGCTGGCAGCCAGAAAGAGCTAGCCTGGAAAGCTGTTTCTCTACCTCATGTGCCAATGGCAGTGCTAGCACAGAGGCACAGAGACTGGGGCTGATTGCTCGTCTTGCCACCTCAAACTTGAAACGTAGCTAGGGGTCCGTTCTGGGCGCCTCCGGCAGCACTGCTCCAAAAATGCAACCGTCTGCAGGTAGCTCGCAGCCGTACCTGTCTAGCGGGGAAAGCTGTTGCTCAGCCTCATGTGCCCATGGCACTGCTCGCACAGAGGCAGAGAGACTGGGTCTGCTTGCTTGTCTTACCACCTCAAAGTTCAAACGTGTCCTCGGAATGGGGGAGTCCCTACCAGGCTCGTTTCGCAGCCCTGCTCGAAAAATGCGAACGTCTGCTGGTAGTTGGCAGAAGAAGGGGCTAGCCTGGAAAGCAATTTCTCAGCCTCATCTTCCAAAGGCAATGCTCGCACAGAGGCACAGAGACTGGGGCTGCTTGCTTGTCTTGCCACCTCAAACTTCAAACGTAGCATTGGGGAGGTCCGTGCTGGGAGCCTCAGGCAGCCCTGATCCGAAAGAGCTAGCCTGGAAAGCTGTTGCTCAGCCTCGTCTGCCCAAGGCACTGCTCGCACAGAGGCACAGAGACTGGGGCTGCTTTCTTGTCCTGCCACCTCAAACTTCAAACGTAGCTTTCGGGAGGTCCATGCTGGGAGCCTCAGGCAGCACTGCTCCGAAAATGCGAACGTCAGCAGATAGCTGGCAGCCAGAAAGAGCTAGCCTGGAAAGCTGTTGCTCAGCCTCATGTGCCCATGGCACTGCTCGCACAGAGGCACAGAGACTGGGGCTGCTTGCTTGTCTTGCCACCTCAAACTTCAAACGTAGCCTGGAAATGGGGGTGTTCCCTGCCAGGCTCTTTTTGCAGCTCTGCTACAAGAATCCGAAAGTCTGCAGATGGCTGGCAGCCAGAAGGGTCTAGCCTGGAAAGCTGTTGCTAAGCCTCATCTGCCCATGGCACTGCTCGCACAGAGGCACAGAGACTGTGGCTGATTGCTTGTCTTGCCACCTCAAACTTCAAACGTAGCTTTGGGGGGTCCGTGCCGGGAGCATCCAGCAGCCCTACTCTAAAAATGAAAACGTCTGCAGCTATCTCGCAGCCGTACGTGTCTAGCGGGGAAAGCTGTTGCTGAGCCTCGTGTGCCCATGGCACTGCTCGCACAGAGGCAGAGAGACTGGGGCTGCTTGCTTGTCTTACCACCTCAAACTTCAAATGTGTCCTCCGAATTGGGGAGTCCCTGCCAGGCTCGATTCGCAGCCCTGCTCCAAAAATGCGAACGTCTACTGGTAGTTGGCAGGAGAAGGGGCTAGCATGGAAAGCTGTTTCTCAGCCTCATCTTCCAAAGGCACTGCTCGCACAGAGGCACAGAGACTGGGGCTGCTTGCTTGTCTTGCCACCTCAAACTTCAAACGTAGACCGCGATTGGGGGGGTTCCATGCCAGGCTCCTTCCGGCAGCCCTGCTCCGAAAATGCAAACGTCTGCAGATAGCAGGCAGCCAGAAGGGTCTAGCCTGCTAAACTGTTGCTGAGCCTAATCTGCCCATGGCACTGCTCGCACAGAGGCACAGAGACTGGAGCAGCTTGCTTGTCTGGCCACCTCAAAATTCCAACATATCTTAGGGGGTACCAGCCTGGCGCCTCCGACAGCCGTGCTGCAAAAAATCGAACGTCTGCAGATAACTTGCAGCCAGAAGGGGCTACCCTGGAAAGCTGTTGCTCAGCCTCATCTGCTCAAGGCACTGCTCCCACAGAGGCACAGAGACTGGGGCAGCTTGCTTCTCTTCCCTGCTCTAATGTCAAATGTATATAAGGGGGTCTGTGTCGGGGTCCTCCGGTAGCCCTGCTCTGAAAATGAAAATGTCTGCAGGTATCTTGCAGCCGTACGTGTCTAGCGGGGAAAGCTGTTGCTGAGCCTCATGTGCCAATGGCAGTGCTCGCACAGAGGCACAGAGACTGGGGCAGCTTGCTTGTCTTCCCTGCTCTAATGTCAAAAGTATATAAGGGGGTCCGTGTCGGGGGCCTCCCGTAGCCCTGCTCCGAAAATGCAACCGTCTGCAGGTAGCTCGCAGCCGTACCTGTCTAGCGGGGAAAGCTGTTGCTCAACCTCATCTGCCAATGGCACTGCTCGCACAGAGGCACAGAGACTGGGGCTGCTTGCTTGTTTTACGACCTCAAACTTCAAACGTGTCCTCGGAATGGGGGAGTCCCTGCCAGGCTCGATTCGCAGCCCTGCTCCAAAAATGCGAACGTCTGCTGGTAGTTGGCAGGAGAAGGGGCGAGCCTGGAAAGCTGTTTCTCAGCCTCATCTGCCCATGGCACTGCTCGCACAGAGGCACAGAGACTGGGGCTGCTTGCTTGTCTTGCCACCTCAAAATTCCAACATATCTTAGGGGGATCCTGCCTGGCGCCTCCGACAGCCGTGCTGCAAAAATTCGAACGTCTGCAGATAGCTTGCAGCCAGAAGGGGCTAGCCTGGAAAGCTGTTGCTCAGCCTCATCTGCCCATGGCACTGCTCGCACAGAGGCACAGAGACTGGGGCTGCTTGCTTGTCTTGCCACCTCAAAGTTCAAACGTAGCTTTGGGGAGGTCCGTACTGGGAGCCTCAGGCAGCCCTGATCCGAAAGAGCTAGCCTGGAAAGCTGTTGCTCAGCCTCATCTGCCCATGGGACTGCTCGCACAGAGGCACAGAGACTGGGGCTGCTTGCTTGTCTTGCCACCTCAAACTTCAAACGTAGCTTTGGGGAGGTCCGTGCTGGGAGCCTCAGGCAGCCCTCTGCTCCGAAAATGCGAACGTCTGCAGATAGCTGGCAGCCAGAAAGAGCTAGCCTGGAAAGCCGTTGCTCAGCCTCATCTGCCCATGGCACTGCTCGCACAGAGGCACAGAGCCTGGAGCTGCTTGCTTGTCTTGCCACCTCAAACTTCAAACGTAGCTTTGCGGGTCCCTGGCGGGAGAAACCGGCAGCACTGCTCCAAAAATGCGAACGTCTGCAGATAGCTGGCAGCCAGAAAGAGCTAGCCTGGAAAGCTGTTGCTCAGCGTCATGTGCACGTGGCACTGCTCGCACAGAGGCACAGAGACTGGGGCTGCTTGCTTGTCTTGGCACCTCAAACTTCAAACGTAGCCTGGGAATGGTGGTGTTCCCTGCCAGGCTCCTTCCGGCAGCCCTGCTCCGAAAATGCAAACGTCTGCAGATAGCTGGCAGCCAGAAGGAGCCAGCTTGCAAAGCTTTTGCTCAGCCTCATCTGACCATGGCACTGCTTGCACAGAGGCACAGAGACTGGGGCTGCTTGCTTGTCTTGCCACCTCAAACTTCCAACATAGCATAGTGGTTCTGTGCCGTGTGCATCCAGCAGCCAAGCTCCAAAAATGCGAACGTCTGCAGATAGCTGGCAGCCATAAGGGACTAGCCTAGAAAGCTGTTGCTCAGCATCATCTGCCCATGGCACTGCTCGCACAGAGGCACAGAGACTGGGGCTGCTTGCTTGTCTTGCCACCTCAAACTTCAAACGTAGCTTTGGGGAGGTCCGTGCTGGGAGCCTCAGGCAGCCCTGATCCGAAAGAGCTAGCCTGGAAAGCAGTTGCTCATCCTCATCTGCCCGTGGCACTGCTCGCACAGAGGCACAGAGACTGGGGCTGCTTGCTTGTCTTGCCACCTCAAACTTCAAACGTAGCCTGGAAATGGGGGTGTTCCCTGCCAGGCTCCTTTCGCAGCCCTTGCTACAAGAATCTGAACGTCTGCAGATACCTGGCAGCCAGAAGGTTCTAGCCTGGAAAGCTGTTGCTGAGCCTCATGTGCCCATGGCACTGCTCGCACAGAGGCACAGAGACTGGGGCTGCTTGCTTGTCTTGCCACCTCAAACTTCAAACGTATCTTTGGGGGGTCCGTGGTCGTCACCTTTGGCAGCAGTGCTCTGAAAATGCGAATGTCTGCAGATAGCTGGCAGCCAGAAAGAGCTAGCCTGGAAAGCCGTTGCTCTACCTCATGTGCCCGTGGCACTGCTCACGCAGACGCACAGAGACTGGGGCTGATTGCTCGTCTTGCCACCTCAAACTTGAAACGTAGCTAGGGGTCCGTTCTGGGCGCCTCCGGCAGCCCTGCTCCGAAAATGCAACCGTCTGCAAGTAGCTCGCAGCCGTACCTGTCTAGCGGGGAAAACTGTTTCTCAGCCTCATGTGCCCATGGCACTGCTCGCACAGAGGCAGAGAGACTGGGGCAGCTTGCTTGTCTTACCACCTCAAAGTTCAAACGTGTCCTCGGAATTGGGGAGTCCCTGCCAGGCTCGATTCGCAGCCCTGCTCCAAAAATGCAAACGTCTGCTGGTAGATGGCAGGAGAACGGGCTAGCCTGGAAAGCTGTTTCTCAGCCTCATCTTCCAAAGGCACTGCTCGCACAGAGGCACAGAGACTGGGGCTGCTTGCTTGTCTTGCCACCTCAAAATTCCAACATATCTTAGGGGGTACCAGCCTGGCGCCTCCGACAGCCGTGCTGCAAAATATCGAACGTCTGCAGATAACTTGCAGCCAGAAGGGACTAGCCTGGAAAGCTGTTGCTCAGCCTCATCTGCTCAAGGCACTGCTCGCACAGAGGCACAGAGACTGGGGCAGCTTGCTTGTCTTCCCAGCTCTAATGTCAAATGTATATAAGGGAGGTCCGTGTCGCGGGCCTCCGGTAGCCCTGCTCTGAAAATGAAAACGTCTGCAGGTATCTTGCAGCCGTACGTGTCTAGCGGGGAAAGCTGTTGCTGAGCCTCATGTGCCAATGGCAGTGCTCGCACAGAGGCACAGAGACTGGGGCTGCTTGCTCGTCTTGCTACCTCAAACTTGAAACGTAGCTAGGGTTCCATTCTGGGTGCCTCCAGCAGCCCTGCTCCGAAAATGCAACCGTCTGCAGGTAGCTCGCAGCCGTACCTGTCTAGCGGGGAAAGCTGTTGCTCAACCTCATCTGCCAATGGCACTGCTCGCACAGAGGCACAGAGACTGGGGCTGCTTGCTTGTCTTGCCACCTCAAACTTCAAACGTAGCTTTGGGGAGGTCCGTACTGGGAGCCTCAGGCAGCCCTGATCCGAAAGAGCTAGCCTGGAAAGCTGTTGCTCAGCCTCATCTGCCCATGGGACTGCTCGCACAGAGGCACAGAGACTGGGGCTGCTTGCTTGTCTTGCCACCTCAAACTTCAAACGTAGCTTTGGGGAGGTCCGTGCTGGGAGCCTCAGGCAGCCCTCTGCTCCGAAAATGCGAACGTCTGCAGATAGCTGGCAGCCAGAAAGAGCTAGCCTGGAAAGCCGTTGCTCAGCCTCATCTGCCCATGGCACTGCTCGCACAGAGGCACAGAGCCTGGAGCTGCTTGCTTGTCTTGCCACCTCAAACTTCAAACGTAGCTTTGCGGGTCCCTGGCGGGAGAAACCGGCAGCACTGCTCCAAAAATGCGAACGTCTGCAGATAGCTGGCAGCCAGAAAGAGCTAGCCTGGAAAGCTGTTGCTCAGCGTCATGTGCACGTGGCACTGCTCGCACAGAGGCACAGAGACTGGGGCTGCTTGCTTGTCTTGGCACCTCAAACTTCAAACGTAGCCTGGGAATGGTGGTGTTCCCTGCCAGGCTCCTTCCGGCAGCCCTGCTCCGAAAATGCAAACGTCTGCAGATAGCTGGCAGCCAGAAGGAGCCAGCTTGCAAAGCTTTTGCTCAGCCTCATCTGACCATGGCACTGCTTGCACAGAGGCACAGAGACTGGGGCTGCTTGCTTGTCTTGCCACCTCAAACTTCCAACATAGCATAGTGGTTCTGTGCCGTGTGCATCCAGCAGCCAAGCTCCAAAAATGCGAACGTCTGCAGATAGCTGGCAGCCATAAGGGACTAGCCTAGAAAGCTGTTGCTCAGCATCATCTGCCCATGGCACTGCTCGCACAGAGGCACAGAGACTGGGGCTGCTTGCTTGTCTTGCCACCTCAAACTTCAAACGTAGCTTTGGGGAGGTCCGTGCTGGGAGCCTCAGGCAGCCCTGATCCGAAAGAGCTAGCCTGGAAAGCAGTTGCTCAGCCTCATCTGCCCGTGGCACTGCTCGCACAGAGGCACAGAGACTGGGGCTGCTTGCTTGTCTTGCCACCTCAAACTTCAAACGTAGCCTGGAAATGGGGGTGTTCCCTGCCAGGCTCCTTTCGCAGCCCTTGCTACAAGAATCTGAACGTCTGCAGATACCTGGCAGCCAGAAGGTTCTAGCCTGGAAAGCTGTTGCTGAGCCTCATGTGCCCATGGCACTGCTCGCACAGAGGCACAGAGACTGGGGCTGCTTGCTTGTCTTGCCACCTCAAACTTCAAACGTATCTTTGGGGGGTCCGTGGTCGTCACCTTTGGCAGCAGTGCTCTGAAAATGCGAATGTCTGCAGATAGCTGGCAGCCAGAAAGAGCTAGCCTGGAAAGCCGTTGCTCTACCTCATGTGCCCGTGGCACTGCTCACGCAGACGCACAGAGACTGGGGCTGATTGCTCGTCTTGCCACCTCAAACTTGAAACGTAGCTAGGGGTCCGTTCTGGGCGCCTCCGGCAGCCCTGCTCCGAAAATGCAACCGTCTGCAAGTAGCTCGCAGCCGTACCTGTCTAGCGGGGAAAACTGTTTCTCAGCCTCATGTGCCCATGGCACTGCTCGCACAGAGGCAGAGAGACTGGGGCAGCTTGCTTGTCTTACCACCTCAAAGTTCAAACGTGTCCTCGGAATTGGGGAGTCCCTGCCAGGCTCGATTCGCAGCCCTGCTCCAAAAATGCGAACGTCTGCTGGTAGATGGCAGGAGAACGGGCTAGCCTGGAAAGCTGTTTCTCAGCCTCATCTTCCAAAGGCACTGCTCGCACAGAGGCACAGAGACTGGGGCTGCTTGCTTGTCTTGCCACCTCAAAATTCCAACATATCTTAGGGGGTACCAGCCTGGCGCCTCCGACAGCCGTGCTGCAAAATATCGAACGTCTGCAGATAACTTGCAGCCAGAAGGGACTAGCCTGGAAAGCTGTTGCTCAGCCTCATCTGCTCAAGGCACTGCTCGCACAGAGGCACAGAGACTGGGGCAGCTTGCTTGTCTTCCCAGCTCTAATGTCAAATGTATATAAGGGAGGTCCGTGTCGCGGGCCTCCGGTAGCCCTGCTCTGAAAATGAAAACGTCTGCAGGTATCTTGCAGCCGTACGTGTCTAGCGGGGAAAGCTGTTGCTGAGCCTCATGTGCCAATGGCAGTGCTCGCACAGAGGCACAGAGACTGGGGCTGCTTGCTCGTCTTGCTACCTCAAACTTGAAACGTAGCTAGGGTTCCATTCTGGGTGCCTCCAGCAGCCCTGCTCCGAAAATGCAACCGTCTGCAGGTAGCTCGCAGCCGTACCTGTCTAGCGGGGAAAGCTGTTGCTCAACCTCATCTGCCAATGGCACTGCTCGCACAGAGGCACAGAGACTGGGGCTGCTTGCTTGTCTTGCCACCTCAAACTTCAAACGTAGCTTTGGGGAGGTCCGTACTGGGAGCCTCAGGCAGCCCTGATCCGAAAGAGCTAGCCTGGAAAGCTGTTGCTCAGCCTCATCTGCCCATGGGACTGCTCGCACAGAGGCAGAGAGACTGGGGCTGCTTGCTTGTCTTGCCACCTCAAACTTCAAACGTAGCTTTGGGGAGGTCCGTGCTGGGAGCCTCAGGCAGCCCTCTGCTCCGAAAATGCGAACGTCTGCAGATAGCTGGCAGCCAGAAAGAGCTAGCCTGGAAAGCCGTTGCTCAGCCTCATCTGCCCATGGCACTGCTCGCACAGAGGCACAGAGCCTGGAGCTGCTTGCTTGTCTTGCCACCTCAAACTTCAAACGTAGCTTTGCGGGTCCCTGGCGGGAGAAACCGGCAGCACTGCTCCAAAAATGCGAACGTCTGCAGATAGCTGGCAGCCAGAAAGAGCTAGCCTGGAAAGCTGTTGCTCAGCGTCATGTGCACGTGGCACTGCTCGCACAGAGGCACAGAGACTGGGGCTGCTTGCTTGTCTTGGCACCTCAAACTTCAAACGTAGCCTGGGAATGGTGGTGTTCCCTGCCAGGCTCCTTCCGGCAGCCCTGCTCCGAAAATGCAAACGTCTGCAGATAGCTGGCAGCCAGAAGGAGCCAGCTTGCAAAGCTTTTGCTCAGCCTCATCTGACCATGGCACTGCTTGCACAGAGGCACAGAGACTGGGGCTGCTTGCTTGTCTTGCCACCTCAAACTTCCAACATAGCATAGTGGTTCTGTGCCGTGTGCATCCAGCAGCCAAGCTCCAAAAATGCGAACGTCTGCAGATAGCTGGCAGCCATAAGGGACTAGCCTAGAAAGCTGTTGCTCAGCATCATCTGCCCATGGCACTGCTCGCACAGAGGCACAGAGACTGGGGCTGCTTGCTTGTCTTGCCACCTCAAACTTCAAACGTAGCTTTGGGGAGGTCCGTGCTGGGAGCCTCAGGCAGCCCTGATCCGAAAGAGCTACCCTGGAAAGCAGTTGCTCAGCCTCATCTGCCCGTGGCACTGCTCGCACAGAGGCAGAGAGACTGGGGCTGCTTGCTTGTCTTGCCACCTCAAACTTCAAACGTAGCCTGGCAATGGGGGTGTTCCCTGCCAGGCTCCTTTCGCAGCCCTTGCTACAAGAATCTGAACGTCTGCAGATACCTGGCAGCCAGAAGGTTCTAGCCTGGAAAGCTGTTGCTGAGCCTCATGTGCCCATGGCACTGCTCGCACAGAGGCACAGAGACTGGGGCTGCTTGCTTGTCTTGCCACCTCAAACTTCAAACGTATCTTTGGGGGGTCCGTGGTCGTCACCTTTGGCAGCAGTGCTCTGAAAATGCGAATGTCTGCAGATAGCTGGCAGCCAGAAAGAGCTAGCCTGGAAAGCTGTTGCTCTACCTCATGTGCCCGTGGCACTGCTCACGCAGACGCACAGAGACTGGGGCTGATTGCTCGTCTTGCCACCTCAAACTTGAAACGTAGCTAGGGGTCCGTTCTGGGCGCCTCCGGCAGCCCTGCTCCGAAAATGCAACCGTCTGCAAGTAGCTCGCAGCCGTACCTGTCTAGCGGGGAAAACTGTTTCTCAGCCTCATGTGCCCATGGCACTGCTCGCACAGAGGCAGAGAGACTGGGGCAGCTTGCTTGTCTTACCACCTCAAAGTTCAAACGTGTCCTCGGAATTGGGGAGTCCCTGCCAGGCTCGATTCGCAGCCCTGCTCCAAAAATGCAAACGTCTGCTGGTAGATGGCAGGAGAACGGGCTAGCCTGGAAAGCTGTTTCTCAGCCTCATCTTCCAAAGGCACTGCTCGCACAGAGGCACAGAGACTGGGGCTGCTTGCTTGTCTTGCCACCTCAAAATTCCAACATATCTTAGGGGGTACCAGCCTGGCGCCTCCGACAGCCGTGCTGCAAAATATCGAACGTCTGCAGATAACTTGCAGCCAGAAGGGACTAGCCTGGAAAGCTGTTGCTCAGCCTCATCTGCTCAAGGCACTGCTCGCACAGAGGCACAGAGACTGGGGCAGCTTGCTTGTCTTCCCAGCTCTAATGTCAAATGTATATAAGGGAGGTCCGTGTCGCGGGCCTCCGGTAGCCCTGCTCTGAAAATGAAAACGTCTGCAGGTATCTTGCAGCCGTACGTGTCTAGCGGGGAAAGCTGTTGCTGAGCCTCATGTGCCAATGGCAGTGCTCGCACAGAGGCACAGAGACTGGGGCTGCTTGCTCGTCTTGCTACCTCAAACTTGAAACGTAGCTAGGGTTCCATTCTGGGTGCCTCCAGCAGCCCTGCTCCGAAAATGCAACCGTCTGCAGGTAGCTCGCAGCCGTACCTGTCTAGCGGGGAAAGCTGTTGCTCAACCTCATCTGCCAATGGCACTGCTCGCACAGAGGCACAGAGACTGGGGCTGCTTGCTTGTCTTGCCACCTCAAACTTCAAACGTAGCTTTGGGGAGGTCCGTACTGGGAGCCTCAGGCAGCCCTGATCCGAAAGAGCTAGCCTGGAAAGCTGTTGCTCAGCCTCATCTGCCCATGGGACTGCTCGCACAGAGGCAGAGAGACTGGGGCTGCTTGCTTGTCTTGCCACCTCAAACTTCAAACGTAGCTTTGGGGAGGTCCGTGCTGGGAGCCTCAGGCAGCCCTCTGCTCCGAAAATGCGAACGTCTGCAGATAGCTGGCAGCCAGAAAGAGCTAGCCTGGAAAGCCGTTGCTCAGCCTCATCTGCCCATGGCACTGCTCGCACAGAGGCACAGAGCCTGGAGCTGCTTGCTTGTCTTGCCACCTCAAACTTCAAACGTAGCTTTGCGGGTCCCTGGCGGGAGAAACCGGCAGCACTGCTCCAAAAATGCGAACGTCTGCAGATAGCTGGCAGCCAGAAAGAGCTAGCCTGGAAAGCTGTTGCTCAGCGTCATGTGCACGTGGCACTGCTCGCACAGAGGCACAGAGACTGGGGCTGCTTGCTTGTCTTGGCACCTCAAACTTCAAACGTAGCCTGGGAATGGTGGTGTTCCCTGCCAGGCTCCTTCCGGCAGCCCTGCTCCGAAAATGCAAACGTCTGCAGATAGCTGGCAGCCAGAAGGAGCCAGCTTGCAAAGCTTTTGCTCAGCCTCATCTGACCATGGCACTGCTTGCACAGAGGCACAGAGACTGGGGCTGCTTGCTTGTCTTGCCACCTCAAACTTCCAACATAGCATAGTGGTTCTGTGCCGTGTGCATCCAGCAGCCAAGCTCCAAAAATGCGAACGTCTGCAGATAGCTGGCAGCCATAAGGGACTAGCCTAGAAAGCTGTTGCTCAGCATCATCTGCCCATGGCACTGCTCGCACAGAGGCACAGAGACTGGGGCTGCTTGCTTGTCTTGCCACCTCAAACTTCAAACGTAGCTTTGGGGAGGTCCGTGCTGGGAGCCTCAGGCAGCCCTGATCCGAAAGAGCTACCCTGGAAAGCAGTTGCTCAGCCTCATCTGCCCGTGGCACTGCTCGCACAGAGGCAGAGAGACTGGGGCTGCTTGCTTGTCTTGCCACCTCAAACTTCAAACGTAGCCTGGCAATGGGGGTGTTCCCTGCCAGGCTCCTTTCGCAGCCCTTGCTACAAGAATCTGAACGTCTGCAGATACCTGGCAGCCAGAAGGTTCTAGCCTGGAAAGCTGTTGCTGAGCCTCATGTGCCCATGGCACTGCTCGCACAGAGGCACAGAGACTGGGGCTGCTTGCTTGTCTTGCCACCTCAAACTTCAAACGTATCTTTGGGGGGTCCGTGGTCGTCACCTTTGGCAGCAGTGCTCTGAAAATGCGAATGTCTGCAGATAGCTGGCAGCCAGAAAGAGCTAGCCTGGAAAGCTGTTGCTCTACCTCATGTGCCCGTGGCACTGCTCACGCAGACGCACAGAGACTGGGGCTGATTGCTCGTCTTGCCACCTCAAACTTGAAACGTAGCTAGGGGTCCGTTCTGGGCGCCTCCGGCAGCCCTGCTCCGAAAATGCAACCGTCTGCAAGTAGCTCGCAGCCGTACCTGTCTAGCGGGGAAAACTGTTTCTCAGCCTCATGTGCCCATGGCACTGCTCGCACAGAGGCAGAGAGACTGGGGCAGCTTGCTTGTCTTACCACCTCAAAGTTCAAACGTGTCCTCGGAATTGGGGAGTCCCTGCCAGGCTCGATTCGCAGCCCTGCTCCAAAAATGCAAACGTCTGCTGGTAGATGGCAGGAGAACGGGCTAGCCTGGAAAGCTGTTTCTCAGCCTCATCTTCCAAAGGCACTGCTCGCACAGAGGCACAGAGACTGGGGCTGCTTGCTTGTCTTGCCACCTCAAAATTCCAACATATCTTAGGGGGTACCAGCCTGGCGCCTCCGACAGCCGTGCTGCAAAATATCGAACGTCTGCAGATAACTTGCAGCCAGAAGGGACTAGCCTGGAAAGCTGTTGCTCAGCCTCATCTGCTCAAGGCACTGCTCGCACAGAGGCACAGAGACTGGGGCAGCTTGCTTGTCTTCCCAGCTCTAATGTCAAATGTATATAAGGGAGGTCCGTGTCGCGGGCCTCCGGTAGCCCTGCTCTGAAAATGAAAACGTCTGCAGGTATCTTGCAGCCGTACGTGTCTAGCGGGGAAAGCTGTTGCTGAGCCTCATGTGCCAATGGCAGTGCTCGCACAGAGGCACAGAGACTGGGGCTGCTTGCTCGTCTTGCTACCTCAAACTTGAAACGTAGCTAGGGTTCCATTCTGGGTGCCTCCAGCAGCCCTGCTCCGAAAATGCAACCGTCTGCAGGTAGCTCGCAGCCGTACCTGTCTAGCGGGGAAAGCTGTTGCTCAACCTCATCTGCCAATGGCACTGCTCGCACAGAGGCACAGAGACTGGGGCTGCTTGCTTGTCTTGCCACCTCAAACTTCAAACGTAGCTTTGGGGAGGTCCGTACTGGGAGCCTCAGGCAGCCCTGATCCGAAAGAGCTAGCCTGGAAAGCTGTTGCTCAGCCTCATCTGCCCATGGGACTGCTCGCACAGAGGCAGAGAGACTGGGGCTGCTTGCTTGTCTTGCCACCTCAAACTTCAAACGTAGCTTTGGGGAGGTCCGTGCTGGGAGCCTCAGGCAGCCCTCTGCTCCGAAAATGCGAACGTCTGCAGATAGCTGGCAGCCAGAAAGAGCTAGCCTGGAAAGCCGTTGCTCAGCCTCATCTGCCCATGGCACTGCTCGCACAGAGGCACAGAGCCTGGAGCTGCTTGCTTGTCTTGCCACCTCAAACTTCAAACGTAGCTTTGCGGGTCCCTGGCGGGAGAAACCGGCAGCACTGCTCCAAAAATGCGAACGTCTGCAGATAGCTGGCAGCCAGAAAGAGCTAGCCTGGAAAGCTGTTGCTCAGCGTCATGTGCACGTGGCACTGCTCGCACAGAGGCACAGAGACTGGGGCTGCTTGCTTGTCTTGGCACCTCAAACTTCAAACGTAGCCTGGGAATGGTGGTGTTCCCTGCCAGGCTCCTTCCGGCAGCCCTGCTCCGAAAATGCAAACGTCTGCAGATAGCTGGCAGCCAGAAGGAGCCAGCTTGCAAAGCTTTTGCTCAGCCTCATCTGACCATGGCACTGCTTGCACAGAGGCACAGAGACTGGGGCTGCTTGCTTGTCTTGCCACCTCAAACTTCCAACATAGCATAGTGGTTCTGTGCCGTGTGCATCCAGCAGCCAAGCTCCAAAAATGCGAACGTCTGCAGATAGCTGGCAGCCATAAGGGACTAGCCTAGAAAGCTGTTGCTCAGCATCATCTGCCCATGGCACTGCTCGCACAGAGGCACAGAGACTGGGGCTGCTTGCTTGTCTTGCCACCTCAAACTTCAAACGTAGCTTTGGGGAGGTCCGTGCTGGGAGCCTCAGGCAGCCCTGATCCGAAAGAGCTAGCCTGGAAAGCTGTTGCTCAGCCTCATCTGCCCGTGGCACTGCTCGCACAGAGGCACAGAGACTGGGGCTGCTTGCTTGTCTTGCCACCTCAAACTTCAAACGTAGCCTGGAAATGGGGGTGTTCCCTGCCAGGCTCCTTTCGCAGCCCTTGCTACAAGAATCTGAACGTCTGCAGATACCTGGCAGCCAGAAGGTTCTAGCCTGGAAAGCTGTTGCTGAGCCTCATGTGCCCATGGCACTGCTCGCACAGAGGCACAGAGACTGGGGCTGCTTGCTTGTCTTGCCACCTCAAACTTCAAACGTATCTTTGGGGGGTCCGTGGTCGTCACCTTTGGCAGCAGTGCTCTGAAAATGCGAATGTCTGCAGATAGCTGGCAGCCAGAAAGAGCTAGCCTGGAAAGCCGTTGCTCTACCTCATGTGCCCGTGGCACTGCTCACGCAGACGCACAGAGACTGGGGCTGATTGCTCGTCTTGCCACCTCAAACTTGAAACGTAGCTAGGGGTCCGTTCTGGGCGCCTCCGGCAGCCCTGCTCCGAAAATGCAACCGTCTGCAAGTAGCTCGCAGCCGTACCTGTCTAGCGGGGAAAACTGTTTCTCAGCCTCATGTGCCCATGGCACTGCTCGCACAGAGGCAGAGAGACTGGGGCAGCTTGCTTGTCTTACCACCTCAAAGTTCAAACGTGTCCTCGGAATTGGGGAGTCCCTGCCAGGCTCGATTCGCAGCCCTGCTCCAAAAATGCGAACGTCTGCTGGTAGATGGCAGGAGAACGGGCTAGCCTGGAAAGCTGTTTCTCAGCCTCATCTTCCAAAGGCACTGCTCGCACAGAGGCACAGAGACTGGGGCTGCTTGCTTGTCTTGCCACCTCAAAATTCCAACATATCTTAGGGGGTACCAGCCTGGCGCCTCCAACAGCCGTGCTGCAAAATATCGAACGTCTGCAGATAACTTGCAGCCAGAAGGGACTAGCCTGGAAAGCTGTTGCTCAGCCTCATCTGCTCAAGGCACTGCTCGCACAGAGGCACAGAGACTGGGGCAGCTTGCTTGTCTTCCCAGCTCTAATGTCAAATGTATATAAGGGAGGTCCGTGTCGCGGGCCTCCGGTAGCCCTGCTCTGAAAATGAAAACGTCTGCAGGTATCTTGCAGCCGTACGTGTCTAGCGGGGAAAGCTGTTGCTGAGCCTCATGTGCCAATGGCAGTGCTCGCACAGAGGCACAGAGACTGGGGCTGCTTGCTCGTCTTGCTACCTCAAACTTGAAACGTAGCTAGGGTTCCATTCTGGGTGCCTCCAGCAGCCCTGCTCCGAAAATGCAACCGTCTGCAGGTAGCTCGCAGCCGTACCTGTCTAGCGGGGAAAGCTGTTGCTCAACCTCATCTGCCAATGGCACTGCTCGCACAGAGGCACAGAGACTGGGGCTGCTTGCTTGTCTTGCCACCTCAAACTTCAAACGTAGCTTTGGGGAGGTCCGTGCTGGGAGCCTCAGGCAGCCCTCTGCTCCGAAAATGCGAACGTCTGCAGATAGCTGGCAGCCAGAAAGAGCTAGCCTGGAAAGCTGTTGCTCAGCGTCATGTGCACGTGGCACTGCTCGCACAGAGGCACAGAGACTGGGGCTGCTTGCTTGTCTTGCCACCTCAAACTTCAAACGTAGCCTGGGAATGGGGGTGTTCCCTGCCAGGCTCCTTCCGGCAGCCCTGCTCCGAAAATGCAAACGTCTGCAGATAGCTGGCAGCCAGAAGGAGCCAGCTTGCAAAGCTTTTGCTCAGCCTCATCTGCCCATGGCACTGCTTGCACAGAGGCACAGAGACTGGGGCTGCTTGCTTGTCTTGCCACCTCAAACTTCCAACATAGCATAGTGGTTCTGTGCCGTGTGCATCCAGCAGCCAATCTCCAAAAATGCGAACGTCTGCAGATACCTGGCAGCCATAAGGAACTAGCCTGGAAAACTGTTGCTCAGCCTCATGTGCCCGTGGCACTGCTCGCACAGAGGCACAGAGACTGGGGCTGCTTGCTTGTCTTGCCACCTCAAACTTCAAACGTAGCCTGGGAATGGGGGTGTTCCCTGCCAGGCTCCTTCCGGCAGCCCTGCTCCGAAAATACAAACGTCTGCAGATAGCTGGCAGCCAGAAGGGTCTAGCCTGCTAAACTGTTGCTGAGCCTAATCTGCCCATGGCACTGATCGCACAGAAGCACAGAGACTGGGACTGATTGCTTGTCTTGTCACATCAAACTTCCAACATATCATAGTGGGTCTGTACCGTCTGTATCTAGCAGCCAAGCTCAAAAAATGCAAACGTCTGCATATAGCTGGCAGCAATAAGAGACTAGCCTGGAAAGCTGTTGCTCAGCCTCATCTGCCCATGGCACTGCTCACACAGAGGCACAAGAGACTGGGGCTGCTTGCATGTCTTGCCACCTCAAACTTCAAACGTAGCTTTGGGGAGGTCCGTGCTGGGAGCCTCAGGCAGCCCTGATCCGAAAATTCGAACGTCTGCAGATAGCTGGCAGCCAGAAAGAGCTAGCCTGGAAAGCCGTTGCTCAGCCTCATCTGCCCATGGCACTGCTCGCACAGAGGCACAGAGCCTGGAGCTGCTTGCTTGTCTTGCCACCTCAAACTTCAAACGTAGCTTTGCGGGTCCCTGGCGGGAGAAACCGGCAGCACTGCTCCAAAAATGCGAACGTCTGCAGATAGCTGGCAGCCAGAAAGAGCTAGCCTGGAAAGCTGTTGCTCAGCGTCATGTGCACGTGGCACTGCTCGCACAGAGGCACAGAGACTGGGGCTGCTTGCTTGTCTTGGCACCTCAAACTTCAAACGTAGCCTGGGAATGGTGGTGTTCCCAGCCAGGCTCCTTCCGGCAGCCCTGCTCCGAAAATGCAAACGTCTGCAGATAGCTGGCAGCCAGAAGGAGCCAGCTTGCAAAGCTTTTGCTCAGCCTCATCTGACCATGGCACTGCTTGCACAGCGGCACAGAGACTGGGGCTGCTTGCTTGTCTTGCCACCTCAAACTTCCAACATAGCATAGTGGTTCTGTGCCGTGTGCATCCAGCAGCCAAGCTCCAAAAATGCGAATGTCTGCAGATAGCTGGCAGCCATAAGGGACTAGCCTAGAAAGCTGTTGCTCAGCCTCATCTGCCCATGGCAATGCTCGCACAGAGGCACAGAGACTGGGGCTGCTTGCTTGTCTTGCCACCTCAAACTTCAAACGTAGCTTTGGGGAGGTCCGTGCTGGGAGCCTCAGGCAGCCCTGATCCGAAAGAGCTAGCCTGGAAAGCAGTTGCTCAGCCTCATCTGCCTGTGGCACTGCTCGCACAGAGGCAGAGAGACTGGGGCTGCTTGCTTGTCTTGCCACCTCAAACTTCAAACGTAGCCTGGAAATGGGGGTGTTCCCTGCCAGGCTCCTTTCGCAGCCCTTGCTACAAGAATCTGAACGTCTGCAGATACCTGGCAGCCAGAAGGTTCTAGCCTGGAAAGCTGTTGCTGAGCCTCATGTGCCCATGGCACTGCTCGCACAGAGGCACAGAGACTGGGGCTGCTTGCTTGTCTTGCCACCTCAAACTTCAAACGTATCTTTGGGGGGTCCGTGGTCGTCACCTTTGGCAGCAGTGCTCCGAAAATGCGAACGTTGGCAGATAGCTGGCAGCCAGAAAGAGCTAGCCTGGAAAGCCGTTGCTCTACCTCATGTGCCCGTGGCACTGCTCACGCAGACGCACAGAGACTGGGGCTGATTGCTCGTCTTGCCACCTCAAACTTGAAACGTAGCTAGGGGTCCGTTCTGGGCGCCTCCGGCAGCCCTGCTCCGAAAATGCAACCGTCTGCAAGTAGCTCGCAGCCGTACCTGTCTAGCGGGGAAAACTGTTTCTCAGCCTCATGTGCCCATGGCACTGCTCGCACAGAGGCAGAGAGACTGGGGCTGCTTGCTTGTCTTACCACCTCAAAGTTCAAACGTGTCCTCGGAATTGGGGAGTCCCTGCCAGGCTCGATTCGCAGCCCTGCTCCAAAAATGCGAACGTCTGCTGGTAGATGGCAGAAGAACGGGCTAGCCTGGAAAGCTGTTTCTCAGCCTCATCTTCCAAAGGCACTGCTCGCACAGAGGCACAGAGACTGGGGCTGCTTGCTTGTCTTGCCACCTCAAAATTCCAACATATCTTAGGGGGTACCAGCCTGGCGCCTCCGACAGCCGTGCTGCAAAATATCGAACGTCTGCAGATAACTTGCAGCCAGAAGGGGCTAGCCTGGAAAGCTGTTGCTCAGCCTCATCTGCTCAAGGCACTGCTCGCACAGAGGCACAGAGACTGGGGCAGCTTGCTTGTCTTCCCAGCTCTAATGTCAAATGTATATAAGGGAGGTCCGTGTCGCGGGCCTCCGGTAGCCCTGCTCTGAAAATGAAAACGTCTGCAGGTATCTTGCAGCCGTACGTGTCTAGCGGGGAAAGCTGTTGCTGAGCCTCATGTGCCAATGGCAGTGCTCGCACAGAGGCACAGAGACTGGGGCTGCTTGCTCGTCTTGCTACCTCAAACTTGAAACGTAGCTAGGGTTCCGTTCTGGTTGCCTCCGGCAGCCCTGCTCCAAAAACGCAACCGTCTGCAGGTAGCTCGCAGCCGTACCCGTCTAGCGGGGAAAGCTGTTGCTCAACCTCATCTGCCAATGGCACTGCTCGCACAGAGGCACAGAGACTGGGGCTGCTTGCTTGTCTTGCCACCTCAAACTTCAAACGTAGCTTTGGGGAGGTCCGTGCTGGGAGCCTCAGGCAGCCCTCTGCTCTGAAAATGCGAACGTCTGCAGATAGCTGGCAGCCAGAAAGAGCTAGCCTGGAAAGCCGTTGCTCAGCCTCATCTGCCCATGGGACTGCTCGCACAGAGGCACAGAGCCTGGAGCTGCTTGCTTGTCTTGCCACCTCAAACTTCAAACGTAGCTTTGCGGGTCCCTGGCGGGAGAAACCGGCAGCACTGCTCCAAAAATGCGAACGTCTGCAGATAGCTGGCAGCCAGAAAGAGCTAGCCTGGAAAGCTGTTGCTCAGCGTCATGTGCACGTGGCACTGCTCGCACAGAGGCACAGAGACTGGGGCTGCTTGCTTGTCTTGCCACCTCAAACTTCAAACGTAGCCTGGGAATGGGGGTGTTCCCTGCCAGGCTCCTTCCGGCAGCCCTGCTCCGAAAATGCAAACGTCTGCAGATAGCTGGCAGCCAGAAGGAGCCAGCTTGCAAAGCTTTTGCTCAGCCTCATCTGCCCATGGCACTGCTTGCACAGAGGCACAGAGACTGGGGCTGCTTGCTTGTCTTGCCACCTCAAACTTCCAACATAGCATAGTGGTTCTGTGCCGTGTGCATCCAGCAGCCAAGCTCCAAAAATGCGAACGACTGCAGATAGCTGGCAGCCATAAGGAACTAGCCTGGAAAACTGTTGCTCAGCCTCATGTGCCCGTGGCACTGCTCGCACAGAGGCACAGAGACTGGGGCTGCTTGCTTGTCTTGCCACCTCAAACTTCAAACGTAGCCTGGGAATGGGGGTGTTCCCTGCCAGGCTCCTTCCGGCAGCCCTGCTCCGAAAATACAAACGTCTGCAGATAGCTGGCAGCCAGAAGGGTCTAGCCTGCTAAACTGTTGCTGAGCCTAATCTGCCCATGGCACTGATCGCACAGAAGCACAGAGACTGGGACTGATTGCTTGTCTTGTCACATCAAACTTCCAACATAGCATAGTGGGTCTGTGCCGTCTGCATCTAGCAGCCAAGCTCAAAAAATGCAAACGTCTGCATATAGCTGGCAGCAATAAGAGACTAGCCTGGAAAGCTGTTGCTCAGCCTCATCTGCCCATGGCACTGCTCACACAGAGGCACAAGAGACTGGGGCTGCTTGCATGTCTTGCCACCTCAAACTTCAAACGTGCTTTGGGGAGGTCCGTGCTGGGAGCCTCAGGCAGCCCTGATCCGAAAGAGCTAGCCTGGAAAGCTGTTGCTCAGCCTCATCTGCCCATGGGACTGCTCGCACAGAGGCACAGAGACTGGGGCTGCTTGCTTGTCTTGCCACCTCAAACTTCAAACGTAGCTTTGGGGGGTCCGTGGTGTTCCCTGCCAAGCTCCTTCCGGCAGCCCTGCTCCGAAAATGCGAATGTCTGCAGATAGCTGGCAGCCAGAAGGGTCTAGCCTGGAAAGCTGTTGCTCAGCCTCATCTGCCCGTGGCACTGCTCGCACAGAGGCACAGAGACTGGGTCTGCTTGCTTGTCTTGCCACCTCAAACTTCAAACGTAGCCTGGAAATGGGGGTGTTCCCTGCCAGGCTCGTTTCGCAGCCCTTGCTACAAGAATCTGAACGTCTGCAGATAGCTGGCAGCCAGAAGATTCTAGCCTGGAAAGCTGTTGCTGAGCCTCATGTGCCCATGGCACTGCTCGCACAGAGGCACAGAGACTGGGGCTGCTTGCTTGTCTTGCAACCTCAAACTTCAAACGTAGCTTTGGGGGATCCCTGCAGAGCACCTCCAGCAGCCCTGCTCTGAAAATGCGAATGTCTGCAGATAGCTGACAGCCAGAAAGAGCTAGCCTAGAAAGCTCTTGCTCAGCCTCATGTGCCCGTGGCACTTCTCGCACAGAGGCACAGAGACTGGGGCTACTTGCTTGTCTTGCCACCTCAAACTTCAAACGTATCTTTGGGGGGGTCCGTGGTCGTCACCTTTGGCAGCAGTGCTCTGAAAATGCGAATGTCTGCAGATAGCTGGCAGCCAGAAAGAGCTAGCCTGGAAAGCCGTTGCTCTACCTCATGTGCCTGTGGCACTGCTCACGCAGACGCACAGAGACTGGGGCTGATTGCTCGTCTTGCCACCTCAAACTTGAAACGTAGCTAGGGGTCCGTTCTGGGCGCCTCCGGCAGCCCTGCTCCGAAAATGCAACCGTCTGCAGGTAGCTCGCAGCCGTACCTGTCTAGCGGGGAAAACTGTTTCTCAGCCTCATGTGCCCATGGCACTGCTCGCACAGAGGCAGAGAGACTGGGGCTGCTTGCTTGTCTTACCACCTCAAAGTTCAAACGTGTCCTCGGAATTGGGGAGTCCCTGCCAGGCTCGATTCGCAGCCCTGCTCCAAAAATGCGAACGTCTGCTGGTAGATGGCAGGAGAACTGGCTAGCCTGGAAAGCTGTTTCTCAGCCTCATCTTCCAAAGGCACTGCTCGCACAGAGGCACAGAGACTGGGGCTGCTTGCTTGTCTTGCCACCTCAAAATTCCAACATATCTTAGGGGGTACCAGCCTGGCGCCTCCGACAGCCGTGCTGCAAAATATCGAACGTCTGCAGATAACTTGCAGCCAGAAGGGGCTAGCCTGGAAAGCTGTTGCTCAGCCTCATCTGCCCATGGCACTGCTCGCACAGAGGCACAGAGACTGGGGCTGCTTGCTTGTCTTGCCACCTCAAACTTCAAACGTAGCTTTGGGGAGGTCCGTACTGGGAGCCTCAGGCAGCCCTGATCCGAAAGAGCTAGCCTGGAAAGCTGTTGCTCAGCCTCATCTGCCCATGGGACTGCTCGCACAGAGGCACAGAGACTGGGGCTGCTTGCTTGTCTTGCCACCTCAAACTTCAAACGTAGCTTTGGGGAGGTCCGTGCTGGGAGCCTCAGGCAGCCCTCTGCTCCGGAAATGCGAACGTCTGCAGATAGCTGGCAGCCAGAAAGAGCTAGCCTGGAAAGCTGTTGCTCAGCCTCATCTGCCCATGGCACTGCTCGCACAGAGGCACAGAGCCTGGAGCTGCTTGCTTGTCTTGCCACCTCAAAGTTCAAACGTAGCTTTGCGGGTCCCTGGCGGGAGAAACCGGCAGCACTGCTCCAAAAATGCGAACGTCTGCAGATAGCTGGCAGCCAGAAAGAGCTAGCCTGGAAAGCTGTTGCTCAGCGTCATGTGCACGTGGCACTGCTCGCACAGAGGCACAGAGACTGGGGCTGCTTGCTTGTCTTGCCACCTCAAACTTCAAACGTAGCCTGGGAATGGGGGTGTTCCCTGCCAGGCTCCTTCCGGCAGCCCTGCTCCGAAAATGCAAACGTCTGCAGATAGCTGGCAGCCAGAAGGAGCCAGCTTGCAAAGCTTTTGCTCAGCCTCATCTGCCCATGGCACTGCTTGCACAGAGGCACAGAGACTGGGGCTGCTTGCTTGTCTTGCCACCTCAAACTTCCAACATAGCATAGTGGTTCTGTGCCGTGTGCATCCAGCAGCCAAGCTCCAAAAATGCGAACGTCTGCAGATAGCTGGCAGCCATAAGGAACTAGCCTGGAAAACTGTTGCTCAGCCTCATGTGCCCGTGGCACTGCTCGCACAGAGGCACAGAGACTGGGGCTGCTTGCTTGTCTTGCCACCTCAAACTTCAAACGTAGCCTGGGAATGGGGGTGTTCCCTGCCAGGCTCCTTCCGGCAGCCCTGCTCCGAAAATACAAACGTCTGCAGATAGCTGGCAGCCAGAAGGGTCTAGCCTGCTAAACTGTTGCTGAGCCTAATCTGCCCATGGCACTGATCGCACAGAAGCACAGAGACTGGGACTGATTGCTTGTCTTGTCACATCAAACTTCCAACATAGCATAGTGGGTCTGTGCCGTCTGCATCTAGCAGCCAAGCTCAAAAAATGCAAACGTCTGCATATAGCTGGCAGCAATAAGAGACTAGCCTGGAAAGCTGTTGCTGAGCCTCATCTGCCCATGGCACTGCTCACACAGAGGCACAAGAGACTGGGGCTGCTTGCATGTCTTGCCACCTCAAACTTCAAACGAAGCTTTGAGGTTGTCCGTGCTGGTAACTTCCGGCAGCCCTGCTCTGAAAATGCGAATATCTGCAGATAGCTGGCAGCCAGAAAGAGCTAGCTTGGAAAGCTGTTGCTCAGTTTCATGTGCCCATGGCACTGCTCGCACAGAGGCACAGAGCCTGGAGCTGCTTGCTTGTCTTGCCACCTCAAACTTCAAACGTAGCCTGGGAAAGGGGGGGTTCCCTGCCAAGCTCCTTCTGGCAGCCCTGCTCCGAAAATGCGAACGTCTGCAGATAGCTGGCAGCCAGAAGGGGCTAGCTTGAAAAGCTGTTGCTCAGCCTCATCTGCCCATGGCACTGCTCGCACAGAGGCACAGAGACTGGGGCTGCTTTCTTGTCTTGCCACCTGAAACTTCAAAAGTATCTTTGGGGTATCCGTGCCGGGAGAAACCGCCAGCCCTTCTCCGAACATGCGAACCTTGGCAGATAGGTGGGAGCTAGAAAGAGTTAGCCTGGAAAGCTGTTGCTCAGCCTCATGTGCCCATGGCACTGCTCGCACAGAGGCACAGAGACTGGGGCTGATTGCTTGTCTTGTCACCTCAAACTTCCAACATAGCATAGTGGGTCTGTGCCGTGTGCATCCAGCAGCCAAGCTCCAAAAATGCGAACGTCTGCAGATAGCTGGCAGCCATAAGGGACTAGCCTGGAAAGCTTTTGCTCAGCCTCATCTGCCAATTTCACTGCTCGCACAGACGCACAGAGACTGGGGCTGATTGCTCGTCTTGTCACCTCGAACTTGAAACGTAGCTAGGGGTCCGTTCTGGGCGCCTCCGGCAGCCCTGCTCCGAAAATGCAACCGTCTGCAGGTAGCTCGCAGCCGTACCTGTCTAGCGGGGAAAGCTGTTGCTCAGCCTCATGTGCCCATGGCACTGCTCGCACAGAGGCAGAGAGACTGGGGCAGCTTGCTTGTCTTACCACCTCAAACTTCAAACGTGTCCTCGGAATTGGGGAGTCCCTGCCAGGCTCGATTCGCAGCCCTGCTCCAAAAATGCGAACGTCTGCTGGTAGATGGCAGGAGAAGGGGCTAGCCTGGAAAGGTATTTCTCAGCCTCATCTTCCAAAGGCACTGCTCGCACAGAGGCACAGAGACTGGGGCTGCTTGCTTGTCTTGCCACCTCAAAATTCCAACATATCTTAGGGGGTACCAGCCTGGCGCCTCCGACAGCCGTGCTGCAAAATATCGAACGTCTGCAGATAACTTGCAGCCAGAAGGGGCTAGCCTGGAAAGCTGTTGCTCAGCCTCATCTGCTCAAGGCACTGCTCGCACAGAGGCACAGAGACTGGGGCAGCTTGCTTGTCTTCCCAGCTCTAATGTCAAATGTATATAAGGGGGTCCGTGTCGGGGGCCTCCGGTAGCCCTGCTCTGAAAATGAAAACGTCTGCAGGTATCTTGCAGCCGTACGTGTCTAGCGGGGAAAGCTGTTGCTGAGCCTCATGTGCCAATGGCAGTGCTCGCACAGAGGCACAGAGACTGGGGCTGCTTGCTTGTCTTGCCACCTCAAAATTCCAACATATCTTAGGGGGATCCTGCCTGGCGCCTCCGACAGCCGTGCTGCAAAAATTCGAACGTCTGCAGATAGCTTGAAGCCAGAAGGGGCTAGCCTGAAAAGCTGTTGCTCAGCCTCATCTGCCCATGGCACTGCTCGCACAGAGGCACAAGAGACTGGGGCTGCTTGCATGTCTTGCCACCTCAAACTTCAAACGTAGCTTTGAGATTGTCCGTGCTGGTAACCTCCGGCAGCCCTGCTCTGAAAATGCGAATGTCTGCAGATAGCTGGCAGCCAGAAAGAGCTAGCCTGGAAAGCTGTTGCTCAGTCTCATGTGCCCATGGCACTGCTCGCACAGAGGCACAGTGACCTGGGCTGCTTGTTTGTCTTGCCACCTCAAACTTCAAACGCATCCTGGGAAAGGGGGGGTTCCCTGCCAAGCTCCTTCTGGCAGCCCTGCTCCGAAAATGCGAATGTCTGCAGATAGCTGGCAGCCAGAAATAGCTAGCCTGGAAAGCTGTTGCTCAGCCTCATCTGCTCAAGGCACTGCTCGCACAGAGGCACAGAGACTGGGGCAGCTTGCTTGTCTTCCCAGCTCTAATGTCAAATGTATATAAGGGAGGTCCGTGTCGCGGGCCTCCGGTAGCCCTGCTCTGAAAATGAAAACGTCTGCAGGTATCTTGCAGCCGTACGTGTCTAGCGGGGAAAGCTGTTGCTGAGCCTCATGTGCCAATGGCAGTGCTCGCACAGAGGCACAGAGACTGGGGCTGCTTGCTCGTCTTGCTACCTCAAACTTGAAACGTAACTAGGGTTCCGTTCTGGTTGCCTCCGGCAGCCCTGCTCCAAAAACGCAACCGTCTGCAGGTAGCTCGCAGCCGTACCCGTCTAGCGGGGAAAGCTGTTGCTCAACCTCATCTGCCAATGGCACTGCTCGCACAGAGGCACAGAGACTGGGGCTGCTTGCTTGTCTTGCCACCTCAAACTTCAAACGTAGCTTTGGGGAGGTCCGTGCTGGGAGCCTCAGGCAGCCCTCTGCTCTGAAAATGCGAACGTCTGCAGATAGCTGGCAGCCAGAAAGAGCTAGCCTGGAAAGCCGTTGCTCAGCCTCATCTGCCCATGGGACTGCTCGCACAGAGGCACAGAGCCTGGAGCTGCTTGCTTGTCTTGCCACCTCAAACTTCAAACGTAGCTTTGCGGGTCCCTGGCGGGAGAAACCGGCAGCACTGCTCCAAAAATGCAAACGTCTGCAGATAGCTGGCAGCCAGAAGGAGCCAGCTTGCAAAGCTTTTGCTCAGCCTCATCTGCCCATGGCACTGCTTGCACAGAGGCACAGAGACTGGGGCTGCTTGCTTGTCTTGCCACCTCAAACTTCCAACATAGCATAGTGGTTCTGTGCCGTGTGCATCCAGCAGCCAAGCTCCAAAAATGCGAACGACTGCAGATAGCTGGCAGCCATAAGGAACTAGCCTGGAAAACTGTTGCTCAGCCTCATGTGCCCGTGGCACTGCTCGCACAGAGGCACAGAGACTGGGGCTGCTTGCTTGTCTTGCCACCTCAAACTTCAAACGTAGCCTGGGAATGGGGGTGTTCCCTGCCAGGCTCCTTCCGGCAGCCCTGCTCCGAAAATACAAACGTCTGCAGATAGCTGGCAGCCAGAAGGGTCTAGCCTGCTAAACTGTTGCTGAGCCTAATCTGCCCATGGCACTGATCGCACAGAAGCACAGAGACTGGGACTGATTGCTTGTCTTGTCACATCAAACTTCCAACATAGCATAGTGGGTCTGTGCCGTCTGCATCTAGCAGCCAAGCTCAAAAAATGCAAACGTCTGCATATAGCTGGCAGCAATAAGAGACTAGCCTGGAAAGCTGTTGCTCAGCCTCATCTGCCCATGGCACTGCTCACACAGAGGCACAAGAGACTGGGGCTGCTTGCATGTCTTGCCACCTCAAACTTCAAACGTGCTTTGGGGAGGTCCGTGCTGGGAGCCTCAGGCAGCCCTGATCCGAAAGAGCTAGCCTGGAAAGCTGTTGCTCAGCCTCATCTGCCCATGGGACTGCTCGCACAGAGGCACAGAGACTGGGGCTGCTTGCTTGTCTTGCCACCTCAAACTTCAAACGTAGCTTTGGGGGGTCCGTGGTGTTCCCTGCCAAGCTCCTTCCGGCAGCCCTGCTCCGAAAATGCGAATGTCTGCAGATAGCTGGCAGCCAGAAGGGTCTAGCCTGGAAAGCTGTTGCTCAGCCTCATCTGCCCGTGGCACTGCTCGCACAGAGGCACAGAGACTGGGTCTGCTTGCTTGTCTTGCCACCTCAAACTTCAAACGTAGCCTGGAAATGGGGGTGTTCCCTGCCAGGCTCGTTTCGCAGCCCTTGCTACAAGAATCTGAACGTCTGCAGATAGCTGGCAGCCAGAAGATTCTAGCCTGGAAAGCTGTTGCTGAGCCTCATGTGCCCATGGCACTGCTCGCACAGAGGCACAGAGACTGGGGCTGCTTGCTTGTCTTGCAACCTCAAACTTCAAACGTAGCTTTGGGGGATCCCTGCAGAGCACCTCCAGCAGCCCTGCTCTGAAAATGCGAATGTCTGCAGATAGCTGACAGCCAGAAAGAGCTAGCCTAGAAAGCTCTTGCTCAGCCTCATGTGCCCGTGGCACTTCTCGCACAGAGGCACAGAGACTGGGGCTACTTGCTTGTCTTGCCACCTCAAACTTCAAACGTATCTTTGGGGGGGTCCGTGGTCGTCACCTTTGGCAGCAGTGCTCTGAAAATGCGAATGTCTGCAGATAGCTGGCAGCTAGAAAGAGCTAGCCTGGAAAGCCGTTGCTCTACCTCATGTGCCTGTGGCACTGCTCACGCAGACGCACAGAGACTGGGGCTGATTGCTCGTCTTGCCACCTCAAACTTGAAACGTAGCTAGGGGTCCGTTCTGGGCGCCTCCGGCAGCCCTGCTCCGAAAATGCAACCGTCTGCAGGTAGCTCGCAGCCGTACCTGTCTAGCGGGGAAAACTGTTTCTCAGCCTCATGTGCCCATGGCACTGCTCGCACAGAGGCAGAGAGACTGGGGCTGCTTGCTTGTCTTACCACCTCAAAGTTCAAACGTGTCCTCGGAATTGGGGAGTCCCTGCCAGGCTCGATTCGCAGCCCTGCTCCAAAAATGCGAACGTCTGCTGGTAGATGGCAGGAGAACTGGCTAGCCTGGAAAGCTGTTTCTCAGCCTCATCTTCCAAAGGCACTGCTCGCACAGAGGCACAGAGACTGGGGCTGCTTGCTTGTCTTGCCACCTCAAAATTCCAACATATCTTAGGGGGTACCAGCCTGGCGCCTCCGACAGCCGTGCTGCAAAATATCGAACGTCTGCAGATAACTTGCAGCCAGAAGGGGCTAGCCTGGAAAGCTGTTGCTCAGCCTCATCTGCCCATGGCACTGCTCGCACAGAGGCACAGAGACTGGGGCTGCTTGCTTGTCTTGCCACCTCAAACTTCAAACGTAGCTTTGGGGAGGTCCGTACTGGGAGCCTCAGGCAGCCCTGATCCGAAAGAGCTAGCCTGGAAAGCTGTTGCTCAGCCTCATCTGCCCATGGGACTGCTCGCACAGAGGCACAGAGACTGGGGCTGCTTGCTTGTCTTGCCACCTCAAACTTCAAACGTAGCTTTGGGGAGGTCCGTGCTGGGAGCCTCAGGCAGCCCTCTGCTCCGGAAATGCGAACGTCTGCAGATAGCTGGCAGCCAGAAAGAGCTAGCCTGGAAAGCTGTTGCTCAGCCTCATGTGCCCATGGCACTGCTCGCACAGAGGCACAGAGCCTGGAGCTGCTTGCTTGTCTTGCCACCTCAAAGTTCAAACGTAGCTTTGCGGGTCCCTGGCGGGAGAAACCGGCAGCACTGCTCCAAAAATGCGAACGTCTGCAGATAGCTGACAGCCAGAAAGAGCTAGCCTGGAAAGCTGTTGCTCAGCGTCATGTGCACGTGGCACTGCTCGCACAGAGGCACAGAGACTGGGGCTGCTTGCTTGTCTTGCCACCTCAAACTTCAAACGTAGCCTGGGAATGGGGGTGTTCCCTGCCAGGCTCCTTCCGGCAGCCCTGCTCCGAAAATGCAAACGTCTGCAGATAGCTGGCAGCCAGAAGGAGCCAGCTTGCAAAGCTTTTGCTCAGCCTCATCTGCCCATGGCACTGCTTGCACAGAGGCACAGAGACTGGGGCTGCTTGCTTGTCTTGCCACCTCAAACTTCCAACATAGCATAGTGGTTCTGTGCCGTGTGCATCCAGCAGCCAAGCTCCAAAAATGCGAACGTCTGCAGATAGCTGGCAGCCATAAGGAACTAGCCTGGAAAACTGTTGCTCAGCCTCATGTGCCCGTGGCACTGCTCGCACAGAGGCACAGAGACTGGGGCTGCTTGCTTGTCTTGCCACCTCAAACTTCAAACGTAGCCTGGGAATGGGGGTGTTCCCTGCCAGGCTCCTTCCGGCAGCCCTGCTCCGAAAATACAAACGTCTGCAGATAGCTGGCAGCCAGAAGGGTCTAGCCTGCTAAACTGTTGCTGAGCCTAATCTGCCCATGGCACTGATCGCACAGAAGCACAGAGACTGGGACTGATTGCTTGTCTTGTCACATCAAACTTCCAACATAGCATAGTGGGTCTGTGCCGTCTGCATCTAGCAGCCAAGCTCAAAAAATGCAAACGTCTGCATATAGCTGGCAGCAATAAGAGACTAGCCTGGAAAGCTGTTGCTGAGCCTCATCTGCCCATGGCACTGCTCACACAGAGGCACAAGAGACTGGGGCTGCTTGCATGTCTTGCCACCTCAAACTTCAAACGAAGCTTTGAGGTTGTCCGTGCTGGTAACTTCCGGCAGCCCTGCTCTGAAAATGCGAATATCTGCAGATAGCTGGCAGCCAGAAAGAGCTAGCTTGGAAAGCTGTTGCTCAGTTTCATGTGCCCATGGCACTGCTCGCACAGAGGCACAGAGCCTGGAGCTGCTTGCTTGTCTTGCCACCTCAAACTTCAAACGTAGCCTGGGAAAGGGGGGGTTCCCTGCCAAGCTCCTTCTGGCAGCCCTGCTCCGAAAATGCGAACGTCTGCAGATAGCTGGCAGCCAGAAGGGGCTAGCTTGAAAAGCTGTTGCTCAGCCTCATCTGCCCATGGCACTGCTCGCACAGAGGCACAGAGACTGGGGCTGCTTTCTTGTCTTGCCACCTGAAACTTCAAAAGTATCTTTGGGGTATCCGTGCCGGGAGAAACCGCCAGCCCTTCTCCGAACATGCGAACCTTGGCAGATAGGTGGGAGCTAGAAAGAGTTAGCCTGGAAAGCTGTTGCTCAGCCTCATGTGCCCATGGCACTGCTCGCACAGAGGCACAGAGACTGGGGCTGATTGCTTGTCTTGTCACCTCAAACTTCCAACATAGCATAGTGGGTCTGTGCCGTGTGCATCCAGCAGCCAAGCTCCAAAAATGCGAACGTCTGCAGATAGCTGGCAGCCATAAGGGACTAGCCTGGAAAGCTTTTGCTCAGCCTCATCTGCCAATTTCACTGCTCGCACAGACGCACAGAGACTGGGGCTGATTGCTCGTCTTGTCACCTCGAACTTGAAACGTAGCTAGGGGTCCGTTCTGGGCGCCTCCGGCAGCCCTGCTCCGAAAATGCAACCGTCTGCAGGTAGCTCGCAGCCGTACCTGTCTAGCGGGGAAAGCTGTTGCTCAGCCTCATGTGCCCATGGCACTGCTCGCACAGAGGCAGAGAGACTGGGGCAGCTTGCTTGTCTTACCACCTCAAACTTCAAACGTGTCCTCCGAATTGGGGAGTCCCTGCCAGGCTCGATTCGCAGCCCTGCTCCAAAAATGCGAACGTCTGCTGGTAGATGGCAGGAGAAGGGGCTAGCCTGGAAAGGTATTTCTCAGCCTCATCTTCCAAAGGCACTGCTCGCACAGAGGCACAGAGACTGGGGCTGCTTGCTTGTCTTGCCACCTCAAAATTCCAACATATCTTAGGGGGTACCAGCCTGGCGCCTCCGACAGCCGTGCTGCAAAATATCGAACGTCTGCAGATAACTTGCAGCCAGAAGGGGCTAGCCTGGAAAGCTGTTGCTCAGCCTCATCTGCTCAAGGCACTGCTCGCACAGAGGCACAGAGACTGGGGCAGCTTGCTTGTCTTCCCAGCTCTAATGTCAAATGTATATAAGGGGGTCCGTGTCGGGGGCCTCCGGTAGCCCTGCTCTGAAAATGAAAACGTCTGCAGGTATCTTGCAGCCGTACGTGTCTAGCGGGGAAAGCTGTTGCTGAGCCTCATGTGCCAATGGCAGTGCTCGCACAGAGGCACAGAGACTGGGGCTGCTTGCTTGTCTTGCCACCTCAAAATTCCAACATATCTTAGGGGGATCCTGCCTGGCGCCTCCGACAGCCGTGCTGCAAAAATTCGAACGTCTGCAGATAGCTTGAAGCCAGAAGGGGCTAGCCTGAAAAGCTGTTGCTCAGCCTCATCTGCCCATGGCACTGGTAGCACAGAGGCACAGAGACTGGGGCTGCTTTCTTGTCTTGCCACCTCAAACCTCAAAAGTAGCTTTGGGGAGGTCCGTGCTGGGAGCCTCAGGCAGCACTGCTCAGAAAATGCGAACGTCTGCAGATACCTGGCAGCCAGAAGGGTCTAGCCTGGAAAGCCGTTGCTCAGCCTCATCTGCCCATGGCACTGCTCGCACAGAGGCACAAGAGACTGGGGCTGCTTGCATGTCTTGCCACCTCAAACTTCAAACGTAGCTTTGAGATTGTCCGTGCTGGTAACCTCCGGCAGCCCTGCTCTGAAAATGCGAATGTCTGCAGATAGCTGGCAGCCAGAAAGAGCTAGCCTGGAAAGCTGTTGCTCAGTCTCATGTGCCCATGGCACTGCTCGCACAGAGGCACAGTGACCTGGGCTGCTTGTTTGTCTTGCCACCTCAAACTTCAAACGCATCCTGGGAAAGGGGGGGTTCCCTGCCAAGCTCCTTCTGGCAGCCCTGCTCCGAAAATGCGAATGTCTGCAGATAGCTGGCAGCCAGAAATAGCTAGCCTGGAAAGCTGTTTCTCTACCTCATGTGCCCGTGGCACTGCTAGCACAGAGGCACAGAGACTGGGGCTGATTGCTTGTCTTGCCACCTCAAACTTGAAATGTAGCTAGGGGTCCGTTCTGGGCGCCTCCGGCAGCCCTGCTCCGAAAATGCAACCGTCTGCTGGTAGCTCGCAGCCGTACCTGTCTAGCGGGGAAAGCTGTTGCTCTACCTCATGTGCCAATGGCACTGCTCGCACAGAGGCAGAGAGACTGGGGCTGCTTGCTTGTCTTGTCACCTCAAACTTCAAACGTAGCTTTGGGGGGTCCGTGCCGAGAGCATCCAGCAGCCCTACTCTGAAAATGAAAACGTCTGCAGCTATCTCGCAGCCGTACGTGTCTAGCGGGGAAAGCTGTTGCTGAGCCTCGTGTGCCAAAGGCACTGCTCGCACATAGGCAGAGAGACTGGGGCTGCTTGCTTGTCTTACCACCTCAAACTTCAAACGTAACCTGGAAATGGGGGTGTTCCCTGCCAGGCTCCTTTCGCAGCTCTGCTACAAGAATCCGAACGTCTGCAGATGGCTGGCAGCCAGAAGGGTCTAGTTTGGAAAGCTGTTGCTAAGCCTCATCTGCCCATGGCACTGCTCGCACAGAGGCACAGAGACTGAGGCTGCTTGCTTGTCTTGCCACCTCAAACTTCAAACGTAGCCTGGGAATGGGGTTGTTCCCTGCCAGGCTCGATTCGCAGCCCTGCTCCGAAAATGCAAACGTCTGCAGATAGCTGGCAGCCAGAAGGCGCTAGCTAGCAAAGCTGTTGCTCAGCCTTATGTGCCCATGGCACTGCTTGCACAGCGGCACAGAGACTGGGGCTGCTTGCTTGTCTTGCCACCTCAAACTTCAAACGTAGCATTGGGGAGGTCCGTGCTGGGAGCCTCAGGCAGCCCTGATCCGAAAGAGCTAGCCTGGAAAGCTGTTGCTCAGCCTCATCTGCCCAAGGCAGTGCTCCCACAGAGGCACAGAGACTGGGGCTGCTTTCTTGTCCTGCCACCTCAAACTTCAAACGTAGCTTTCGGGAGGTCCGTGCTGGTAACCTCCGGCAGCCCTGCTCTGAAAATGCGAACGTCAGCAGATAGCTGGCAGCCAGAAAGAGCTAGCCTGGAAAGCTGTTGCTCAGCCTCATGTGCCCATGGCACTGCTCGCACAGAGGCACAGAGACTGGGGCTGCTTGCTTGTCTTGCCACCTCAAACTTCAAACGTAGCCTGGAAATGGGGGTGTTCCCTGCCAGGCTCCTTTTGCAGCTCTGCTACAAGAATCCGAAAGTCTGCAGATGGCTGGCAGCCAGAAGGGTCTAGCCTGGAAAGCTGTTGCTAAGCCTCATCTGCCCATGGCACTGCTCGCACAGAGGCACAGAGACTGGGGCTGCTTGCTTGTCTTGCCACCTCAAACTTCAAACGTAGCTTTGGGGGGTCCATGCCGGGAGCATCCAGCAGCCCTACTCTGAAAATGAAAACGTCTGCAGCTATCTCGCAGCCGTACGTGTCTAGCGGGGAAAGCTGTTGCTGAGCCTCGTGTGCCCATGGCACTGCTCGCACAGAGGCAGAGAGACTGGGGCTGCTTCCTTGTCTTACCACCTCAAAGTTCAAATGTGTCCTCCGAATTGGGGAGTCCCTGCCAGGCTCGATTCGCAGCCCTGCTCCAAAAATGCGAACGTCTACTGGTAGTTGGCAGGAGAAGGGGCTAGCATGGAAAGCTGTTTCTCAGCCTCATCTTCCAAAGGCACTGCTCGCACAGAGGCACAGAGACTGGGGCTGCTTGCTTGTCTTGCCACCTCAAACTTCAAACGTAGACCGCGATTGGGGGGGTTCCATGCCAGGCTCCTTCCGGCAGCCCTGCTCCGAAAATACAAACGTCTGCAGATAGCAGGCAGCCAGAAGGGTCTAGCCTGCTAAACTGTTGCTGAGCCTAATCTGCCCATGGCACTGCTCGCACAGAGGCACAGAGACTGGAGCAGCTTGCTTGTCTTGCCACCTCAAAATTCCAACATATCTTAGGGGGTACCAGCCTGGCGCCTCCGACAGCCGTGCTGCAAAAAATCGAACGTCTGCAGATAACCTGCAGCCAGAAGGGGCTAGCCTGGAAAGCTGTTGCTCAGCCTCATCTGCTCAAGGCACTGCTCCCACAGAGGCACAGAGACTGGGGCTGCTTGCTTGTCTTGCCACCTCAAACTTCAAACGTAGCTTTGGGGAGGTCCGTGCTGGGAGCCTCAGGCAGCCCTGATCCGAAAGACCTAGCCTGGAAAGCTGTTGCTCAGCCTCATCTGCCCATGGGACTGCTCGCACAGAGGCACAGAGACTGGGGCTGCTTGCTTGTCTTGCCACCTCAAACTTCAAACGTAGCTTTGGGGAGGTCCGTGCTGGGAGCCTCAGACAGCCCTCTGCTCCGGAAATGCGAACGTCTGCAGATAGCTGACAGCCAGAAAGAGCTAGCCTGGAAAGCCGTTGCTCAGCCTCATCTGCTCAAGGCACTGCTCGCACAGAGGCACAGAGACTGGGGCAGCTTGCTTGTCTTCCCTGCTCTAATGTCAAATGTATATAAGGGGATCCGTGTCGGGGGCCTCCGGTAGCCCTGCTCCGAAAATGCAACCGTCTGCAGGTAGCTCGCAGCCGTACCCGTCTAGCGGGGAAAGCTGTTGCTCAACCTCATCTGCCAATGGCACTGCTCGCACAGAGGCAGAGAGACTGGGGCTGCTTGCTTGTCTTACCACCTCAAAGTTCAAACGTGTCCTCGGAATGGGGCAGTCCCTGCCAGGCTCGATTCGCAGCCCTGCTCCAAAAATGCGAACGTGTGCTGGTAGTTGGCAGGAGAAGGGGCTAGCCTGGAAAGCTATTTCTCAGCCTCATCTTCCAAAGGCACTGCTCGCACAGAGGCACAGAGACTGGGGCTGCTTGCTTGTCTTGCCACCTCAAAATTCCAACATATCTTAGGGGGATCCTGCCTGGTGCCTCCGACAGCCGTGCTGCAAAAATTCGAACGTCTGCAGATAGCTTGCAGCCAGAAGGGGCTAGCCTGGAAAGCTGTTGCTCAGCCTCATCTGCCCATGGCACTGCTCGCACAGAGGCACAGAGACTGGGGCTGCTTGCTTGTCTTGCCACCTCAAACTTCAAACGTAGCTTTGGGGAGGTCCGTACTGGGAGCCTCAGGCAGCCCTGATCCGAAAGAGCTAGCCTGGAAAGCTGTTGCTCAGCCTCATCTGCCCATGGGACTGCTCCCACAGAGGCACAGAGACTGGGGCTGCTTGCTTGTCTTGCCACCTCAAACTTCAGACGTAGGTTTGGGGAGGTCCGTGCTGGGAGCCTCAAGCAGCACTGCTCCAAAAATGCGAACGTCTGCAGATAGCTGGCAGCCAGAAAGAGCTAGCCTGGAAAGCTGTTGCTCAGCCTCATGTGCCCGTGGCACTGCTCGCACAGAGGCACAGAGACTGGGGCTGCTTGCTTGTCTTGCCACCTCAAACTTCAAACGTAGCCTGGGAATGGGTGTGTTCCCTGCCAGGCTCCTTCTGGGAGCCCTGCTCCGAAAATGCGAACGTCTGCAGATAGCTGGCAGCCAGAAGGCGCTAGCTTGCAAAGCTTTTGCTCAGAGTCATCTGCCCATGGCACTGCTCGCACAGAGGCACAGAGACTGGAGCTGCTTGCTTGTCTTGCCACCTCAAACTTCAAACGTAGCTTTGGGGTGTCCCTGGTGTTCCCTGCCAGGCTCCTTCCGGAAGCCCTGCTCCAAAAATGCGAATGTCTGCAGATAGCAGGCAGCCAGAAGGGTCTAGCCTTGAAAGCTGTTGCTCAGCCTCATGTGCCCGTGGCACTGCTCGCACAGAGGCACAGAGACTGGGGCTGCTTGCTTGTCTTGCCACCTCAAACTTCAAACGTATCTTTGGGGGGTCCGTGGTCGTCACCTTTGTCAGCAGTGCTCTGAAAATGCGAATGTCTGCAGATAACTGGCAACCGGAAAGAGCTAGCCTGGAAAGCCGTTGCTCTACTTCATGTGCTCGTGGCACTGCTCACACAGACGCACAGAGACTGGGGCTGATTGCTCGTCTTGCCACCTCAAACTTGAAACGTAGCTAGGGGTCCGTTCTGGGCGCCTCCGGCAGCCCTGCTCCGAAAATGCAACCGTCTGCAAGTAGCTCGCAGCCGTACCTGTCTAGCGGGGAAAACTGTTGCTCAGCCTCATGTGCCCATGGCACTGCTCGCACAGAGGCAGAGAGACTGGGGCCGCTTGCTTGTCTTACCACCTCAAAGTTCAAACGTGTCCTCGGAATTGGGGAGTCCCTGCCAGGCTCGATTCGCAGCCCTGCTCCAAAAATGCGAACGTCTGCTGGTAGATGGCAGGAGAACGGGCTAGCCTGTAAAGCTGTTGCTCAGCCTCATCTGCTCAAGGCACTGCTCCCACAGAGGCACAGAGACTGGGGCAGCTTGCTTGTCTTCCCAGCTCTAATGTCAAATGTATATAAGGGGGTCCGTGTCGGGGGCCTCCGGTAGCCCTGCTCTGAAAATGAAAACGTCTGCAGGTATCTTGCAGCCGTACGTGTCTAGCGGGGAAAGCTGTTGCTGAGCCTCATGTGCCAATGGCAGTGCTCGCACAGAGGCACAGAGACTGGGGCTGCTTGCTTGTCTTGCCACCTCAAAATTCCAACATATCTTAGGGGGATCCTGCCTGGCGCCTCCGACAGCCGTGCTGCAAAAATTCGAATGTCTGCAGATAGCTTGAAGCCAGAAGGGGCTAGCCTGAAAAGCTGTTGCTCAGCCTCATCTGCCCATGGCACTGGTAGCACAGAGGCACAGAGACTGGGGCTGCTTTCTTGTCTTGCCACCTCAAACCTCAAAAGTAGCTTTGGGGAGGTCCGTGCTGGGAGCCTCAGGCAGCACTGCTCAGAAAATGCGAACGTCTGCAGATACCTGGCAGCCAGAAGGGGCTAGCCTGGAAAGCCGTTGCTCAGCCTCATCTGCCCATGGCACTGCTCGCACAGAGGCACAAGAGACTGGGGCTGCTTGCATGTCTTGCCACCTCAAACTTCAAACGTAGCTTTGAGGTTGTCCGTGCTGGTAACCTCCGGCAGCCCTGCTCTGAAAATGCGAATGTCTGCAGATAGCTGGCAGCCAGAAAGAGCTAGCCTGGAAAGCTGTTGCTCAGTCTCATGTGCCCATGGCACTGCTCGCACAGAGGCACAGTGACCTGGGCTGCTTGTTTGTCTTGCCACCTCAAACTTCAAACGCATCCTGGGAAAGGGGGGGTTCCCTGCCAAGCTCCTTCTGGCAGCCCTGCTCCGAAAATGCGAATGTCTGCAGATAGCTGGCAGCCAGAAAGAGCTAGCCTGGAAAGCTGTTTCTCTACCTCATGTGCCCGTGGCACTGCTAGCACAGAGGCACAGAGACTGGGGCTGATTGCTTGTCTTGCCACCTCAAACTTCCAACATAGCATTGTGGTTCTGTGCCGTGTGCATCCAGCAGCCAAGCTCCAAAAATGCGAACGACTGCAGATAGCTGGCAGCCATAAGGAACTAGCCTGGAAAACTGTTGCTCAGCCTCATGTGCCCGTGGCACTGCTCGCACAGAGGCACAGAGACTGGGGCTGCTTGCTTGTCTTGCCACCTCAAACTTCAAACGTAGCCTGGGAATGGGGGTGTTCCCTGCCAGGCTCCTTCCGGCAGCCCTGCTCCGAAAATACAAACGTCTGTAGATAGCTGGCAGCCAGAAGGGTCTAGCCTGCTAAACTGTTGCTGAGCCTAATCTGCCCATGGCACTGATCGCACAGAAGCACAGAGACTGGGACTGATTGCTTGTCTTGTCACATCAAACTTCCAACATAGCATAGTGGGTCTGTGCCGTCTGCATCTAGCAGCCAAGCTCAAAAAATGCAAACGTCTGCATATAGCTGGCAGCAATAAGAGACTAGCCTGGAAAGCTGTTGCTCAGCCTCATCTGCCCATGGCACTGCTCACACAGAGGCACAAGAGACTGGGGCTGCTTGCATGTCTTGCCACCTCAAACTTCAAACGTGCTTTGGGGAGGTCCGTGCTGGGAGCCTCAGGCAGCCCTGATCCGAAAGAGCTAGCCTGGAAAGCTGTTGCTCAGCCTCATCTGCCCATGGGACTGCTCGCACAGAGGCACAGAGACTGGGGCTGCTTGCTTGTCTTGCCACCTCAAACTTCAAACGTAGCTTTGGGGGGTCCGTGGTGTTCCCTGCCAAGCTCCTTCCGGCAGCCCTGCTCCGAAAATGCGAATGTCTGCAGATAGCTGGCAGCCAGAAGGGTCTAGCCTGGAAAGCTGTTGCTCAGCCTCATCTGCCCGTGGCACTGCTCGCACAGAGGCACAGAGACTGGGTCTGCTTGCTTGTCTTGCCACCTCAAACTTCAAACGTAGCCTGGAAATGGGGGTGTTCCCTGCCAGGCTCGTTTCGCAGCCCTTGCTACAAGAATCTGAACGTCTGCAGATAGCTGGCAGCCAGAAGATTCTAGCCTGGAAAGCTGTTGCTGAGCCTCATGTGCCCATGGCACTGCTCGCACAGAGGCACAGAGACTGGGGCTGCTTGCTTGTCTTGCAACCTCAAACTTCAAACGTAGCTTTGGGGGATCCCTGCAGAGCACCTCCAGCAGCCCTGCTCTGAAAATGCGAATGTCTGCAGATAGCTGACAGCCAGAAAGAGCTAGCCTAGAAAGCTCTTGCTCAGCCTCATGTGCCCGTGGCACTTCTCGCACAGAGGCACAGAGACTGGGGCTACTTGCTTGTCTTGCCACCTCAAACTTCAAACGTATCTTTGGGGGGGTCCGTGGTCGTCACCTTTGGCAGCAGTGCTCTGAAAATGCGAATGTCTGCAGATAGCTGGCAGCCAGAAAGAGCTAGCCTGGAAAGCCGTTGCTCTACCTCATGTGCCTGTGGCACTGCTCACGCAGACGCACAGAGACTGGGGCTGATTGCTCGTCTTGCCACCTCAAACTTGAAACGTAGCTAGGGGTCCGTTCTGGGCGCCTCCGGCAGCCCTGCTCCGAAAATGCAACCGTCTGCAGGTAGCTCGCAGCCGTACCTGTCTAGCGGGGAAAACTGTTTCTCAGCCTCATGTGCCCATGGCACTGCTCGCACAGAGGCAGAGAGACTGGGGCTGCTTGCTTGTCTTACCACCTCAAAGTTCAAACGTGTCCTCGGAATTGGGGAGTCCCTGCCAGGCTCGATTCGCAGCCCTGCTCCAAAAATGCGAACGTCTGCTGGTAGATGGCAGGAGAACTGGCTAGCCTGGAAAGCTGTTTCTCAGCCTCATCTTCCAAAGGCACTGCTCGCACAGAGGCACAGAGACTGGGGCTGCTTGCTTGTCTTGCCACCTCAAAATTCCAACATATCTTAGGGGGTACCAGCCTGGCGCCTCCGACAGCCGTGCTGCAAGATATCGAACGTCTGCAGATAACTTGCAGCCAGAAGGGGCTAGCCTGGAAAGCTGTTGCTCAGCCTCATCTGCCCATGGCACTGCTCGCACAGAGGCACAGAGACTGGGGCTGCTTGCTTGTCTTGCCACCTCAAACTTCAAACGTAGCTTTGGGGAGGTCCGTACTGGGAGCCTCAGGCAGCCCTGATCCGAAAGAGCTAGCCTGGAAAGCTGTTGCTCAGCCTCATCTGCCCATGGGACTGCTCGCACAGAGGCACAGAGACTGGGGCTGCTTGCTTGTCTTGCCACCTCAAACTTCAAACGTAGCTTTGGGGAGGTCCGTGCTGGGAGCCTCAGGCAGCCCTCTGCTCCGGAAATGCGAACGTCTGCAGATAGCTGGCAGCCAGAAAGAGCTAGCCTGGAAAGCCGTTGCTCAGCCTCATGTGCCCATGGCACTGCTCGCACAGAGGCACAGAGCCTGGAGCTGCTTGCTTGTCTTGCCACCTCAAAGTTCAAACGTAGCTTTGCGGGTCCCTGGCGGGAGAAACCGGCAGCACTGCTCCAAAAATGCGAACGTCTGCAGATAGCTGGCAGCCAGAAAGAGCTAGCCTGGAAAGCTGTTGCTCAGCGTCATGTGCACGTGGCACTGCTCGCACAGAGGCACAGAGACTGGGGCTGCTTGCTTGTCTTGCCACCTCAAACTTCAAACGTAGCCTGGGAATGGGGGTGTTCCCTGCCAGGCTCCTTCCGGCAGCCCTGCTCCGAAAATGCAAACGTCTGCAGATAGCTGGCAGCCAGAAGGAGCCAGCTTGCAAAGCTTTTGCTCAGCCTCATCTGCCCATGGCACTGCTTGCACAGAGGCACAGAGACTGGGGCTGCTTGCTTGTCTTGCCACCTCAAACTTCCAACATAGCATAGTGGTTCTGTGCCGTGTGCATCCAGCAGCCAAGCTCCAAAAATGCGAACGTCTGCAGATAGCTGGCAGCCATAAGGAACTAGCCTGGAAAACTGTTGCTCAGCCTCATGTGCCCGTGGCACTGCTCGCACAGAGGCACAGAGACTGGGGCTGCTTGCTTGTCTTGCCACCTCAAACTTCAAACGTAGCCTGGGAATGGGGGTGTTCCCTGCCAGGCTCCTTCCGGCAGCCCTGCTCCGAAAATACAAACGTCTGCAGATAGCAGGCAGCCAGAAGGGTCTAGCCTGCTAAACTGTTGCTGAGCCTAATCTGCCCATGGCACTGATCGCACAGAAGCACAGAGACTGGGACTGATTGCTTGTCTTGTCACATCAAACTTCCAACATAGCATAGTGGGTCTGTGCCGTCTGCATCTAGCAGCCAAGCTCAAAAAATGCAAACGTCTGCATATAGCTGGCAGCAATAAGAGACTAGCCTGGAAAGCTGTTGCTGAGCCTCATCTGCCCATGGCACTGCTCACACAGAGGCACAAGAGACTGGGGCTGCTTGCATGTCTTGCCACCTCAAACTTCAAACGAAGCTTTGAGGTTGTCCGTGCTGGTAACTTCCGGCAGCCCTGCTCTGAAAATGCGAATATCTGCAGATAGCTGGCAGCCAGAAAGAGCTAGCCTGGAAAGCTGTTGCTCAGTTTCATGTGCCCATGGCACTGCTCGCACAGAGGCACAGAGCCTGGAGCTGCTTGCTTGTCTTGCCACCTCAAACTTCAAACGTAGCCTGGGAAAGGGGGGGTTCCCTGCCAAGCTCCTTCTGGCAGCCCTGCTCCGAAAATGCGAACGTCTGCAGATAGCTGGCAGCCAGAAGGGGCTAGCTTGAAAAGCTGTTGCTCAGCCTCATCTGCCCATGGCACTGCTCGCACAGAGGCACAGAGACTGGGGCTGCTTTCTTGTCTTGCCACCTGAAACTTCAAAAGTATCTTTGGGGTATCCGTGCCGGGAGAAACCGCCAGCCCTTCTCCGAACATGCGAACCTTGGCAGATAGGTGGGAGCTAGAAAGAGTTAGCCTGGAAAGCTGTTGCTCAGCCTCATGTGCCCATGGCACTGCTCGCACAGAGGCACAGAGACTGGGGCTGATTGCTTGTCTTGTCACCTCAAACTTCCAACATAGCATAGTGGGTCTGTGCCGTGTGCATCCAGCAGCCAAGCTCCAAAAATGCGAACGTCTGCAGATAGCTGGCAGCCATAAGGGACTAGCCTGGAAAGCTTTTGCTCAGCCTCATCTGCCAATTTCACTGCTCGCACAGACGCACAGAGACTGGGGCTGATTGCTCGTCTTGTCACCTCGAACTTGAAACGTAGCTAGGGGTCCGTTCTGGGCGCCTCCGGCAGCCCTGCTCCGAAAATGCAACCGTCTGCAGGTAGCTCGCAGCCGTACCTGTCTAGCGGGGAAAGCTGTTGCTCAGCCTCATGTGCCCATGGCACTGCTCGCACAGAGGCAGAGAGACTGGGGCAGCTTGCTTGTCTTACCACCTCAAACTTCAAACGTGTCCTCCGAATTGGGGAGTCCCTGCCAGGCTCGATTCGCAGCCCTGCTCCAAAAATGCGAACGTCTGCTGGTAGATGGCAGGAGAACGGGCTAGCCTGGAAAGGTATTTCTCAGCCTCATCTTCCAAAGGCACTGCTCGCACAGAGGCACAGAGACTGGGGCTGCTTGCTTGTCTTGCCACCTCAAAATTCCAACATATCTTAGGGGGTACCAGCCTGGCGCCTCCGACAGCCGTGCTGCAAAATATCGAACGTCTGCAGATAACTTGCAGCCAGAAGGGGCTAGCCTGGAAAGCTGTTGCTCAGCCTCATCTGCTCAAGGCACTGCTCGCACAGAGGCACAGAGACTGGGGCAGCTTGCTTGTCTTCCCAGCTCTAATGTCAAATGTATATAAGGGGGTCCGTGTCGGGGGCCTCCGGTAGCCCTGCTCTGAAAATGAAAACGTCTGCAGGTATCTTGCAGCCGTACGTGTCTAGCGGGGAAAGCTGTTGCTGAGCCTCATGTGCCAATGGCAGTGCTCGCACAGAGGCACAGAGACTGGGGCTGCTTGCTTGTCTTGCCACCTCAAAATTCCAACATATCTTAGGGGGATCCTGCCTGGCGCCTCCGACAGCCGTGCTGCAAAAATTCGAACGTCTGCAGATAGCTTGAAGCCAGAAGGGGCTAGCCTGAAAAGCTGTTGCTCAGCCTCATCTGCCCATGGCACTGGTAGCACAGAGGCACAGAGACTGGGGCTGCTTTCTTGTCTTGCCACCTCAAACCTCAAAAGTAGCTTTGGGGAGGTCCGTGCTGGGAGCCTCAGGCAGCACTGCTCAGAAAATGCGAACGTCTGCAGATACCTGGCAGCCAGAAGGGTCTAGCCTGGAAAGCCGTTGCTCAGCCTCATCTGCCCATGGCACTGCTCGCACAGAGGCACAAGAGACTGGGGCTGCTTGCATGTCTTGCCACCTCAAACTTCAAACGTAGCTTTGAGATTGTCCGTGCTGGTAACCTCCGGCAGCCCTGCTCTGAAAATGCGAATGTCTGCAGATAGCTGGCAGCCAGAAAGAGCTAGCCTGGAAAGCTGTTGCTCAGTCTCATGTGCCCATGGCACTGCTCGCACAGAGGCACAGTGACCTGGGCTGCTTGTTTGTCTTGCCACCTCAAACTTCAAACGCATCCTGGGAAAGGGGGGGTTCCCTGCCAAGCTCCTTCTGGCAGCCCTGCTCCGAAAATGCGAATGTCTGCAGATAGCTGGCAGCCAGAAATAGCTAGCCTGGAAAGCTGTTTCTCTACCTCATGTGCCCGTGGCACTGCTAGCACAGAGGCACAGAGACTGGGGCTGATTGCTTGTCTTGCCACCTCAAACTTGAAATGTAGCTAGGGGTCCGTTCTGGGCGCCTCCGGCAGCCCTGCTCCGAAAATGCAACCGTCTGCTGGTAGCTCGCAGCCGTACCTGTCTAGCGGGGAAAGCTGTTGCTCTACCTCATGTGCCAATGGCACTGCTCGCACAGAGGCAGAGAGACTGGGGCTGCTTGCTTGTCTTGTCACCTCAAACTTCAAACGTAGCTTTGGGGGGTCCGTGCCGAGAGCATCCAGCAGCCCTACTCTGAAAATGAAAACGTCTGCAGCTATCTCGCAGCCGTACGTGTCTAGCGGGGAAAGCTGTTGCTGAGCCTCGTGTGCCAAAGGCACTGCTCGCACATAGGCAGAGAGACTGGGGCTGCTTGCTTGTCTTACCACCTCAAACTTCAAACGTAACCTGGAAATGGGGGTGTTCCCTGCCAGGCTCCTTTCGCAGCTCTGCTACAAGAATCCGAACGTCTGCAGATGGCTGGCAGCCAGAAGGGTCTAGTTTGGAAAGCTGTTGCTAAGCCTCATCTGCCCATGGCACTGCTCGCACAGAGGCACAGAGACTGAGGCTGCTTGCTTGTCTTGCCACCTCAAACTTCAAACGTAGCCTGGGAATGGGGTTGTTCCCTGCCAGGCTCGATTCGCAGCCCTGCTCCGAAAATGCAAACGTCTGCAGATAGCTGGCAGCCAGAAGGCGCTAGCTAGCAAAGCTGTTGCTCAGCCTTATGTGCCCATGGCACTGCTTGCACAGCGGCACAGAGACTGGGGCTGCTTGCTTGTCTTGCCACCTCAAACTTCAAACGTAGCATTGGGGAGGTCCGTGCTGGGAGCCTCAGGCAGCCCTGATCCGAAAGAGCTAGCCTGGAAAGCTGTTGCTCAGCCTCATCTGCCCAAGGCAGTGCTCCCACAGAGGCACAGAGACTGGGGCTGCTTTCTTGTCCTGCCACCTCAAACTTCAAACGTAGCTTTCGGGAGGTCCGTGCTGGTAACCTCCGGCAGCCCTGCTCTGAAAATGCGAACGTCAGCAGATAGCTGGCAGCCAGAAAGAGCTAGCCTGGAAAGCTGTTGCTCAGCCTCATGTGCCCATGGCACTGCTCGCACAGAGGCACAGAGACTGGGGCTGCTTGCTTGTCTTGCCACCTCAAACTTCAAACGTAGCCTGGAAATGGGGGTGTTCCCTGCCAGGCTCCTTTTGCAGCTCTGCTACAAGAATCCGAAAGTCTGCAGATGGCTGGCAGCCAGAAGGGTCTAGCCTGGAAAGCTGTTGCTAAGCCTCATCTGCCCATGGCACTGCTCGCACAGAGGCACAGAGACTGGGGCTGCTTGCTTGTCTTGCCACCTCAAACTTCAAACGTAGCTTTGGGGGGTCCATGCCGGGAGCATCCAGCAGCCCTACTCTGAAAATGAAAACGTCTGCAGCTATCTCGCAGCCGTACGTGTCTAGCGGGGAAAGCTGTTGCTGAGCCTCGTGTGCCCATGGCACTGCTCGCACAGAGGCAGAGAGACTGGGGCTGCTTCCTTGTCTTACCACCTCAAAGTTCAAATGTGTCCTCCGAATTGGGGAGTCCCTGCCAGGCTCGATTCGCAGCCCTGCTCCAAAAATGCGAACGTCTACTGGTAGTTGGCAGGAGAAGGGGCTAGCATGGAAAGCTGTTTCTCAGCCTCATCTTCCAAAGGCACTGCTCGCACAGAGGCACAGAGACTGGGGCTGCTTGCTTGTCTTGCCACCTCAAACTTCAAACGTAGACCGCGATTGGGGGGGTTCCATGCCAGGCTCCTTCCGGCAGCCCTGCTCCGAAAATACAAACGTCTGCAGATAGCAGGCAGCCAGAAGGGTCTAGCCTGCTAAACTGTTGCTGAGCCTAATCTGCCCATGGCACTGCTCGCACAGAGGCACAGAGACTGGAGCAGCTTGCTTGTCTTGCCACCTCAAAATTCCAACATATCTTAGGGGGTACCAGCCTGGCGCCTCCGACAGCCGTGCTGCAAAAAATCGAACGTCTGCAGATAACCTGCAGCCAGAAGGGGCTAGCCTGGAAAGCTGTTGCTCAGCCTCATCTGCTCAAGGCACTGCTCCCACAGAGGCACAGAGACTGGGGCTGCTTGCTTGTCTTGCCACCTCAAACTTCAAACGTAGCTTTGGGGAGGTCCGTGCTGGGAGCCTCAGGCAGCCCTGATCCGAAAGACCTAGCCTGGAAAGCTGTTGCTCAGCCTCATCTGCCCATGGGACTGCTCGCACAGAGGCACAGAGACTGGGGCTGCTTGCTTGTCTTGCCACCTCAAACTTCAAACGTAGCTTTGGGGAGGTCCGTGCTGGGAGCCTCAGACAGCCCTCTGCTCCGGAAATGCGAACGTCTGCAGATAGCTGACAGCCAGAAAGAGCTAGCCTGGAAAGCCGTTGCTCAGCCTCATCTGCTCAAGGCACTGCTCGCACAGAGGCACAGAGACTGGGGCAGCTTGCTTGTCTTCCCTGCTCTAATGTCAAATGTATATAAGGGGATCCGTGTCGGGGGCCTCCGGTAGCCCTGCTCCGAAAATGCAACCGTCTGCAGGTAGCTCGCAGCCGTACCCGTCTAGCGGGGAAAGCTGTTGCTCAACCTCATCTGCCAATGGCACTGCTCGCACAGAGGCAGAGAGACTGGGGCTGCTTGCTTGTCTTACCACCTCAAAGTTCAAACGTGTCCTCGGAATGGGGCAGTCCCTGCCAGGCTCGATTCGCAGCCCTGCTCCAAAAATGCGAACGTCTGCTGGTAGTTGGCAGGAGAAGGGGCTAGCCTGGAAAGCTATTTCTCAGCCTCATCTTCCAAAGGCACTGCTCGCACAGAGGCACAGAGACTGGGGCTGCTTGCTTGTCTTGCCACCTCAAAATTCCAACATATCTTAGGGGGATCCTGCCTGGTGCCTCCGACAGCCGTGCTGCAAAAATTCGAACGTCTGCAGATAGCTTGCAGCCAGAAGGGGCTAGCCTGGAAAGCTGTTGCTCAGCCTCATCTGCCCATGGCACTGCTCGCACAGAGGCACAGAGACTGGGGCTGCTTGCTTGTCTTGCCACCTCAAACTTCAAACGTAGCTTTGGGGAGGTCCGTACTGGGAGCCTCAGGCAGCCCTGATCCGAAAGAGCTAGCCTGGAAAGCTGTTGCTCAGCCTCATCTGCCCATGGGACTGCTCCCACAGAGGCACAGAGACTGGGGCTGCTTGCTTGTCTTGCCACCTCAAACTTCAGACGTAGGTTTGGGGAGGTCCGTGCTGGGAGCCTCAAGCAGCACTGCTCCAAAAATGCGAACGTCTGCAGATAGCTGGCAGCCAGAAAGAGCTAGCCTGGAAAGCTGTTGCTCAGCCTCATGTGCCCGTGGCACTGCTCGCACAGAGGCACAGAGACTGGGGCTGCTTGCTTGTCTTGCCACCTCAAACTTCAAACGTAGCCTGGGAATGGGTGTGTTCCCTGCCAGGCTCCTTCTGGGAGCCCTGCTCCGAAAATGCGAACGTCTGCAGATAGCTGGCAGCCAGAAGGCGCTAGCTTGCAAAGCTTTTGCTCAGAGTCATCTGCCCATGGCACTGCTCGCACAGAGGCACAGAGACTGGAGCTGCTTGCTTGTCTTGCCACCTCAAACTTCAAACGTAGCTTTGGGGGGTCCCTGGTGTTCCCTGCCAGGCTCCTTCCGGAAGCCCTGCTCCAAAAATGCGAATGTCTGCAGATAGCAGGCAGCCAGAAGGGTCTAGCCTTGAAAGCTGTTGCTCAGCCTCATGTGCCCGTGGCACTGCTCGCACAGAGGCACAGAGACTGGGGCTGCTTGCTTGTCTTGCCACCTCAAACTTCAAACGTATCTTTGGGGGGTCCGTGGTCGTCACCTTTGTCAGCAGTGCTCTGAAAATGCGAATGTCTGCAGATAGCTGGCAACCGGAAAGAGCTAGCCTGGAAAGCCGTTGCTCTACTTCATGTGCTCGTGGCACTGCTCACACAGACGCACAGAGACTGGGGCTGATTGCTCGTCTTGCCACCTCAAACTTGAAACGTAGCTAGGGGTCCGTTCTGGGCGCCTCCGGCAGCCCTGCTCCGAAAATGCAACCGTCTGCAAGTAGCTCGCAGCCGTACCTGTCTAGCGGGGAAAACTGTTGCTCAGCCTCATGTGCCCATGGCACTGCTCGCACAGAGGCAGAGAGACTGGGGCCGCTTGCTTGTCTTACCACCTCAAAGTTCAAACGTGTCCTCGGAATTGGGGAGTCCCTGCCAGGCTCGATTCGCAGCCCTGCTCCAAAAATGCGAACGTCTGCTGGTAGATGGCAGGAGAACGGGCTAGCCTGTAAAGCTGTTGCTCAGCCTCATCTGCTCAAGGCACTGCTCCCACAGAGGCACAGAGACTGGGGCAGCTTGCTTGTCTTCCCAGCTCTAATGTCAAATGTATATAAGGGGGTCCGTGTCGGGGGCCTCCGGTAGCCCTGCTCTGAAAATGAAAACGTCTGCAGGTATCTTGCAGCCGTACGTGTCTAGCGGGGAAAGCTGTTGCTGAGCCTCATGTGCCAATGGCAGTGCTCGCACAGAGGCACAGAGACTGGGGCTGCTTGCTTGTCTTGCCACCTCAAAATTCCAACATATCTTAGGGGGATCCTGCCTGGCGCCTCCGACAGCCGTGCTGCAAAAATTCGAATGTCTGCAGATAGCTTGAAGCCAGAAGGGGCTAGCCTGAAAAGCTGTTGCTCAGCCTCATCTGCCCATGGCACTGGTAGCACAGAGGCACAGAGACTGGGGCTGCTTTCTTGTCTTGCCACCTCAAACCTCAAAAGTAGCTTTGGGGAGGTCCGTGCTGGGAGCCTCAGGCAGCACTGCTCAGAAAATGCGAACGTCTGCAGATACCTGGCAGCCAGAAGGGGCTAGCCTGGAAAGCCGTTGCTCAGCCTCATCTGCCCATGGCACTGCTCGCACAGAGGCACAAGAGACTGGGGCTGCTTGCATGTCTTGCCACCTCAAACTTCAAACGTAGCTTTGAGGTTGTCCGTGCTGGTAACCTCCGGCAGCCCTGCTCTGAAAATGCGAATGTCTGCAGATAGCTGGCAGCCAGAAAGAGCTAGCCTGGAAAGCTGTTGCTCAGTCTCATGTGCCCATGGCACTGCTCGCACAGAGGCACAGTGACCTGGGCTGCTTGTTTGTCTTGCCACCTCAAACTTCAAACGCATCCTGGGAAAGGGGGGGTTCCCTGCCAAGCTCCTTCTGGCAGCCCTGCTCCGAAAATGCGAATGTCTGCAGATAGCTGGCAGCCAGAAAGAGCTAGCCTGGAAAGCTGTTTCTCTACCTCATGTGCCCGTGGCACTGCTAGCACAGAGGCACAGAGACTGGGGCTGATTGCTTGTCTTGCCACCTCAAACTTGAAATGTAGCTAGGGGTCCGTTCTGGGCGCCTCCGGCAGCCCTGCTCCGAAAATGCAACCGTCTGCTGGTAGCTCGCAGCCGTACCTGTCTAGCGGGGAAAGCTGTTGCTCTACCTCATGTGCCAATGGCACTGCTCGCACAGAGGCAGAGAGACTGGGGCTGCTTGCTTGTCTTGTCACCTCAAACTTCAAACGTAGCTTTGGGGGGTCCGTGCCGGGAGCATCCAGCAGCCCTACTCTGAAAATGAAAACGTCTGCAGCTATCTCGCAGCCGTACGTGTCTAGCGGGGAAAGCTGTTGCTGAGCCTCGTGTGCCAAAGGCACTGCTCGCACATAGGCAGAGAGACTGGGGCTGCTTGCTTGTCTTGCCACCTCAAACTTCAAACGTAGCTTTGGGGGGTCCCTGGTGTTCCCTGCCAGGCTCCTTCCGGAAGCCCTGCTCCAAAAATGCAAATGTCTGCAGATAGCAGGCAGCCAGAAGGGTCTAGCCTGGAAAGCTGTTGCTCAGCCTCATGTGCCCGTGGCACTGCTCGCACAGAGGCACAGAGACTGGGGCTGCTTGCTTGTCTTGCCACCTCAAACTTCAAACGTATCTTTGGGGGGTCCGTGGTCGTCACCTTTGTCAGCAGTGCTCTGAAAATGCGAATGTCTGCAGATAGCTGGCAATCAGAAAGAGCTAGCCTGGAAAGCCGTTGCTCTACTTCATGTGCTCGTGGCACTGCTCACACAGACGCACAGAGACTGGGGCTGATTGCTCGTCTTGTCACCTCGAACTTGAAACGTAGCTAGGGGTCCGTTCTGGGCGCCTCCGGCAGCCCTGCTCCGAAAATGCAACCGTCTGCAAGTAGCTCGCAGCCGTACCTGTCTAGCGGGGAAAACTGTTGCTCAGCCTCATGTGCCCATGGCACTGCTCGCACAGAGGCAGAGAGACTGGGGCTGCTTGCTTGTCTTGCCACCTCAAACTTCATGCGTAACTTTGGGGGATCCGTGCCGGGAGAAACCGCCAGCCCTGCTCCGAAAATGCGAACGTTGGCAGATAGCTGGCAGCCAGAAAGAGCTAGCCTGGAAAGCTGTTGCTCAGCCTCATCTGCCCATGGCACTGCTCGCACAGAGGCACAGAAACTGGGGATGATTGCTTGTCTTGTCACCTCAAACTTCCAACATATCTTAGTGGGTCTGTGCCGTGTGCATCCAGCAGCCAAGCTCCAAAAATGCGAACGTCTGCAGATAGCTGGCAGCCATAAGGGACTAGCCTGGAAAGCTGTTGCTCAGCCTCATCTGCCCATGGCACTGCTCGCACAGAGGCACAGAGACTGGGGCTGCTTGCTTGTCTTGCCACCTCAAACTTCAAACGTAGCTTTGGGGGGTCCGTGGTGTTCCCTGCCAAGCTCCTTCCGGCAGCCCTGCTCCGAATATGCGAATGTCTGCAGATAGCTGGCAGCCAGAAGGGTCTAGCCTGGAAAGCTGTTGATCAGCCTCATCTGCCCGTGGCACTGCTCGCACAGAGGCACAGAGACTGGGGCTGCTTGCTTGTCTTGCCACCTCAAACTTCAAACGTAGCCTGGAAATGGGGGTGTTCCCTGCCAGTCTCCTTTCGCAGCCCTTGCTACAAGAATCTGAACGTTTGCAGATAGCTGGCAGCCAGAAGGGTCTAGCCTGGAAAGCTGTTGCTCAGCCTCATCTGCCCATGGCACTGCTCGCACAGAGGCACAGAGACTGGGGCTGCTTTCTTGTCTTGCCACCTCAAACTTCAAAAGTATCTTTGGGGGATCCGTGCCGGGAGAAACCGCCAGCCCTTCTCCGAACATGCGAACGTTGGCAGATAGGTGGCAGTCAGAAAGAGTTAGCCTGGAAAGTTGTTGCTCAGCCTCATCTGCCCATGGCACTGCTCGCCCAGAGGCACAGAAACTGGGGATGATTGCTTGTCTTGTCACCTCAAACTTCCAACATAGCATAGTGGGTCTGTGCCGTGTGCATCCAGTAGCCAAGCTCCAAAAATGCGAACGTCTGCAGATAGCTGGCAGCCATAAGGGACTAGCCTGGAAAGCTTTTGCTCAGCCTCATCTGCCCATGGCACTGGTAGCACAGAGGCACAGAGACTGGGGCTGCTTGCTTGTCTTGCCACCTCAAACTTCAAAAGTAGCTTTGGGGGGTCCGTGGTGGTCACCTCCGGCAGCCGTGCTCTGAGAACGCGAATGTCTGCAGATAGCTGGCAGCCAGAAAGAGCTAGCCTGGAAAGCTGTTGCTCTACCTCATGTGCCCGTGGCACTGCTCACACAGACGCACAGAGACTGGGGCTGATTGCTCGTCTTGTCACCTCGAACTTGAAACGTAGCTAGGGGTCCGTTCTGGGCGCCTCCGGCAGCCCTGCTCCGAAAATGCAACCGTCTGCAGGTAGCTCGCAGCCGTACCTGTCTAGCGGGGAAAGCTGTTGCTCAGCCTCATGTGCCCATGGCACTGCTCGCACAGAGGCAGAGAGACTGGGGCTGCTTGCTTGTCTTACCACCTCAAAGTTCAAACGTGTCCTCGGAATTGGGGAGTCCCTGCCAGGCTATATTCGCAGCCCTGCTCCAAAAATGCGAACGTCTGCTGGTAGTTGGCAGGAGAAGGGGCTAGCCTGGAAAGCTATTTCTCAGCCCCATCTTCCAAAGGCACTGCTCGCACAGAGGCACAGAGACTTGGGCTGCTTGCTTGTCTTGCCACCTCAAAATTCCAACATATCTTAGGGGGATCCTGCGTGGCGCCTCCGACAACCATGCTGCAAAAATTCGAACGTCTGCAGATAGCTTGCAGCCAGAAGGGGTTAGCCTGAAAAGCTGTTTCTCTACCTCATGTGCCCATGGCACTGGTAGCACAGAGGCACAGAGACTGGGGCTGCTTGTTTGTCTTGCCACCTCAAACTTCAAACGAATCTTTGAGGTTGTCCGTGCTGGTAACCTCTGGCAGCCCTGCTCTGAAAATGCGAATCTCTGCATATAGCTGGCAGCAATAAGAGACTAGCCTGGAAAGATGTTGCTCAGTCTCATGTGCCCATGGCACTGCTCGCACAGAGGCACAGAGACTTGGGCTGCTTGCTTGTCTTGCCACCTCAAACTTCAAACGCATCCTGGGAAAGGGGGGGTTCCCTGCCAAGCTCCTTCTGGCAGCCCTGCTCCGAAAATGCGAACGTCTGCAGATAGCTGGCAGCCAGAAGGGGCTAGCTTGAAAAGCTGTTGCTCAGCCTCATCTGCCCATGGCACTGCTCGCACAGAGGCACAGAGACTGGGGCTGCTTTCTTGTCTTGCCACCTCAAACTTCAAAAGTATCTTTGGGGGATCCGTGCCGGGAGAAACCGCCAGCCCTTCTCCGAACATGCGAACGTTGGCAGATAGGTGGCAGTCAGAAAGAGTTAGCCTGGAAAGTTGTTGCTCAGCCTCATCTGCCCATGGCACTGCTCGCCCAGAGGCACAGAAACTGGGGATGATTGCTTGTCTTGTCACCTCAAACTTCCAACATAGCATAGTGGGTCTGTGCCGTGTGCATCCAGCAGCCAAGCTCCAAAAATGCGAACGTCTGCAGATAGCTGGCAGCCATAAGGGACTAGCCTGGAAAGCTTTTGCTCAGCCTCATCTGCCAATGGCACTGCTCGCACAGAGGCACAGAGACTGGGGCTGCTTGCTTGTCTTGCCACCTCAAACTTCAAAAGTAGCTTTGGGGGGTCCGTGGTGGTCACCTCCGGCAGCCGTGCTCTGAGAACGCGAATGTCTGCAGATAGCTGGCAGCCAGAAAGAGCTAGCCTGGAAAGCTGTTGCTCTACCTCATGTGCCCGTGGCACTGCTCACACAGACGCACAGAGACTGGGGCTGATTGCTCGTCTTATCACCTCGAACTTGAAACGTAGCTAGGGGTCCGTTCTGGGCGCCTCCGGCAGCCCTGCTCCGAAAATGCAACCGTCTGCAGGTAGCTCGCAGCCGTACCTGTCTAGCGGGGAAAGCTGTTGCTCAGCCTCATGTGCCCATGGCACTGCTCGCACAGAGGCAGAGAGACTGGGGCTGCTTGCTTGTCTTACCACCTCAAACTTCAAACGTGTCCTCGGAATTGGGGAGTCCCTGCCAGGCTATATTCGCAGCCCTGCTCCAAAAATGCGAACGTCTGCTGGTAGTTGGCAGGAGAAGGGGCTAGCCTGGAAAGCTATTTCTCAGCCCCATCTTCCAAAGGCACTGCTCGCACAGAGGCACAGAGACTTGGGCTGCTTGCTTGTCTTGCCACCTCAAAATTCCAACATATCTTAGGGGGATCCTGCGTGGCGCCTCCGACAACCATGCTGCAAAAATTCGAACGTCTGCAGATAGCTTGCAGCCAGAAGGGGCTAGCCTGAAAAGCTGTTTCTCTACCTCATGTGCCCATGGCACTGGTAGCACAGAGGCACAGAGACTGGGGCTGCTTGTTTGTCTTGCCACCTCAAACTTCAAACGTAGCTTTGAGGTTGTCCGTGCTGGTAACCTCCGGCAGCCCTGCTCTGAAAATGCGAATGTCTGCAGATAGCTGGCAGCCAGAAAGAGCTAGCCTGGAAAGTTGTTGCTCAGTCTCATGTGCCCATGGCACTGCTCGCACAGAGGCACAGAGACTTGGGCTGCTTGCATGTCTTGCCACCTCAAACTTCAAACGCATCCTGGGAAAGGGGGGGTTCCCTGCCAAGCTCCTTCTGGCAGCCCTGCTCCGAAAATGCGAATGTCTCCAGATAGCTGGCAGCCAGAAAGAGCTAGCCTGGAAAGCTGTTGCTCTACCTCATGTGCCCATGGCACTGGTAGCACAGAGGCACAGAGACTGGGGCTGATTGCTTGTCTTGCCACCTCAAACTTGAAATGTAGCTAGGGGTCCGTTCTGGACGCCTCCGGCAGCCCTGCTCCGAAAATGCAACCGTCTGCTGGTAGCTCGCAGCCGTACCTGTCTAGCGGGGAAAGCTCTTGCTCTACCTCATGTGCCCGTGGCACTGCTAGCACAGAGGCACAGAGACTGGGGCTGATTGCTCGTCTTGCCACCTCAAACTAGAAACGTATCTAGTTGTCCGTTCTGGGCGCCTCCGGCAGCCCTGTACCGAAAATGCAACCGTCCGCTGGTAGCTCGCAGCCGTACCTGTCTAGCGGGGAAAGCTGTTTCTCTACCTGATGTGCCAATGGCACTGCTCGCACAGAGACTGGGGCTGCTTGCTTGTCTTGTCACCTGAAACTTCAAATGTAGCTTTGGGGGGTCTGTGCTGGGAGCCTCCGGCAGCCCTGATCCGAAAGAGCTAGCCTGGAAAGTTGTCGCTCAGCCTCATGTGCCCATGGCACTGCTCGCACAGAGGCACAGAGACTGGGGCTGCTTACTTGTCTTACCACCTCAAACTTCAAACGTGTCCTCGGAATTGGGGAGTCCCTGCCAGGCTATATTCGCAGCCCTGCTCCAAAAATGCGAACGTCTGCTGGTAGTTGGCAGGAGAAGGGGCTAGCCTGGAAAGCTATTTCTCAGCCCCATCTTCCAAAGGCACTGCTCGCACAGAGGCACAGAGACTTGGGCTGCTTGCTTGTCTTGCCACCTCAAAATTCCAACATATCTTAGGGGGATCCTGCGTGGCGCCTCCGACAACCATGCTGCAAAAATTCGAACGTCTGCAGATAGCTTGCAGCCAGAAGGGGCTAGCCTGAAAAGCTGTTTCTCTACCTCATGTGCCCATGGCACTGGTAGCACAGAGGCACAGAGACTGGGGCTGCTTGTTTGTCTTGCCACCTCAAACTTCAAACGTAGCTTTGAGGTTGTCCGTACTGGTAACCTCCGGCAGCCCTGCTCTGAAAATGCGAATGTCTGCAGATAGCTGGCAGCCAGAAAGAGCTAGCCTGGAAAGTTGTTGCTCAGTCTCATGTGCCCATGGCACTGCTCGCACAGAGGCACAGAGACTTGGGCTGCTTGCATGTCTTGCCACCTCAAACTTCAAACGCATCCTGGGAAAGGGGGGGTTCCCTGCCAAGCTCCTTCTGGCAGCCCTGCTCCGAAAATGCGAACGTCTGCAGATAGCTGGCAGCCAGAAGGGGCTAGCTTGAAAAGCTGTTGCTCAGCCTCATCTGCCCATGGCACTGCTCGCACAGAGGCACAGAGACTGGGGCTGCTTTCTTGTCTTGCCACCTCAAACTTCAAAAAGTATCTTTGGGGGATCCGTGCCGGGAGAAACCGCCAGCCCTTCTCCGAACATGCGAACGTTGGCAGATAGGTGGCAGTCAGAAAGAGTTAGCCTGGAAAGTTGTTGCTCAGCCTCATCTGCCCATGGCACTGCTCGCCCAGAGGCACAGAAACTGGGGATGATTGCTTGTCTTGTCACCTCAAACTTCCAACATAGCATAGTGGGTCTGTGCCGTGTGCATCCAGCAGCCAAGCTCCAAAAATGCGAACGTCTGCAGATAGCTGGCAGCCATAAGGGACTAGCCTGGAAAGCTTTTGCTCAGCCTCATCTGCCAATGGCACTGCTCGCACAGAGGCACAGAGACTGGGGCTGCTTGCTTGTCTTGCCACCTCAAACTTCAAAAGTAGCTTTGGGGGCTCCGTGGTGGTCACCTCCGGCAGCCGTGCTCTGAGAACGCGAATGTCTGCAGATAGCTGGCAGCCAGAAAGAGCTAGCCTGGAAAGCTGTTGCTCTACCTCATGTGCCCGTGGCACTGCTCACACAGACGCACAGAGACTGGGGCTGATTGCTCGTCTTGTCACCTCGAACTTGAAACGTAGCTAGGGGTCCGTTCTGGGCGCCTCCGGCAGCCCTGCTCCGAAAATGCAACCGTCTGCAGGTAGCTCGCAGCCGTACCTGTCTAGCGGGGAAAGCTGTTGCTCAGCCTCATGTGCCCATGGCACTGCTCGCACAGAGGCAGAGAGACTGGGGCTGCTTGCTTGTCTTACCACCTCAAACTTCAAACGTGTCCTCGGAATTGGGGAGTCCCTGCCAGGCTATATTCGCAGCCCTGCTCCAAAAATGCGAATGTCTGCTGGTAGTTGGCAGGAGAAGGGGCTAGCCTGGAAAGCTATTTCTCAGCCCCATCTTCCAAAGGCACTGCTCGCACAGAGGCACAGAGACTTGGGCTGCTTGCTTGTCTTGCCACCTCAAAATTCCAACATATCTTAGGGGGATCCTGCCTGGCGCCTCCGACAGCCATGCTGCAAAAATTCGAACGTCTGCAGATAGCTTGCAGCCAGAAGGGGCTAGCCTGAAAAGCTGTTTCTCTACCTCATGTGCCCATGGCACTGGTAGCACAGAGGCACAGAGACTGGGGCTGCTTGTTTGTCTTGCCACCTCAAACTTCAAACGTAGCTTTGAGGTTGTCCGTGCTGGTAACCTCCGGCAGCCCTGCTCTGAAAATGCGAATGTCTGCAGATAGCTGGCAGCCAGAAAGAGCTAGCCTGGAAAGTTGTTGCTCAGTCTCATGTGCCCATGGCACTGCTCGCACAGAGGCACAGAGACTTGGGCTGCTTGCATGTCTTGCCACCTCAAACTTCAAACGCATCCTGGGAAAGGGGGGGTTCCTGCCAAGCTCCTTCTGGCAGCCCTGCTCCGAAAATGCGAATGTCTGCAGATAGCTGGCAGCCAGAAAGAGCTAGCCTGGAAAGCTGTTGCTCTACTTCATGTGCCCGTGGCACTGCTAGCACAGAGGCACAGATCCTGGGGCTGATTGCTCATCTTGCCACCTCAAACTAGAAACGTATCTAGTTGTCCGTTCTGGGCGCCTCCGGCAGCCCTGTTCCGAAAATGCAACCGTCCGCTGGTAGCTCGCTGCCGTATCTGTCTAGCGGGGAAAGCTGTTTCTCTACCTCATGTGCCAATGGTACTGCTCGCACAGAGACTGGGGCTGCTTGCTTGTCTTGTCACCTGAAACTTCAAATGTAGCTTTGGGGGGTCTGTGCTGGGAGCCTCCGGCAGCCCTGATCCGAAAGAGCTAGCCTGGAAAGTTGTCGCTCAGCCTCATCTGCCCATGGCACTGCTCGCACAGAGGCACAGAGACTGGGGCTGCTTACTTGTCTTACCACCTCAAACTTCAAACGTGTCCTCGGAATTGGGGAGTCCCTGCCAGGCTGGATTCGCAGCCCTGCACCAAAAATGCGATCGTCTGCTGGTAGTTGGCAGGAGAAGGGGCTAGCCTGGAAAGCTATTTCTTAGCCTCATCTTCCAAAGGCACTGCTCGCACAGAGGCACAGAGACTGGGGCAGCTTGCTTCTCTTCCCAGCACTAATGTCAAATGTATATAAGGGGGTCCGTGTCGGGGGCCTCCGGTAGCCCTGCTCTGAAAATGAAAACGTCTGCAGGTATCTTGCAGCCGTACGTGTCTAGCGGGGAAAGCTGTTGCTGAGCCTCATGTGCCAATGGCAGTGCTCGCACAGAGGCACAGAGTCTGGAGCTGCTTGCTTGTCTTGGCCACCTCAAACTTCAAACGTAGCTTTGCGGGTCCCTGGCGGGAGAAACCGGCAGCACTGCTCCAAAAATGCGAACGTCTGCAGATAGCTGGCAGCCAGAAAGAGCTAGCCTGGAAAGCTGTTGCTCAGCGTCATGTGCACGTGGCACTGCTCGCACAGAGGCACAGAGATTGGGGCTGCTTGTTTGTCTTGCCACCTCAAACTTCAAACTTAGCCTGGGAATGGGGGTGTTCCCTGCCAGGCTCCTTCCGGCAGCCCTGCTCCGAAAATGCAAACGTCTGCAGATAGCTGGCAGCCAGAAGGAGCCAGCTTGCAAAGCTTTTGCTCAGCCTCATCTGCCCATGGCACTGCTTGCACAGCGGCACAGAGACTGGGGCTGCTTGCTTGTCTTGCCACCTCAAACTTCCAACATAGCATAGTGGTTCTGTGCCGTGTGCATCCAGCAGCCAAGCTCCAAAAATGCAAACGTCTGCAGATAGCTGGCAGCCATAAGGAACTAGCCTGGAAAGCTGTTGCTCAGCCTCATCTGCCCATGGCACTGCTCGCACAGAGGCACAGACACTGGGGCTGCTTGCTTGTCTTGCCACCTCAAACTTCATACGTAACTTTGGGGGATCCATGCCGGCAGCCTCAGGCAGCCCTGATCCGAAAGAGCTAGCCTGGAAAGCTCTTGCTCAGCCTCATTTGCCCATGGCACTGCTCGCACAGAGGCACAGAGACTGGGGCTGCTTGCTTGTCTTGCCACCTCAAACTTCAAACGTAGCCTGGGAATGGGGGTGTTCCCTGCCAGGCTCCTTCCGGCCGCCCTGCTCCGAAAATACAAACGTCTGCAGATAGCAGGCAGCCAGAAGGGTCTAGCCTGCTAAACTGTTGCTGAGCCTAATCTGCCCATGGCACTGATCGCACAGAAGCACAGAGACTGGGACTGATTGCTTGTCTTGTCACATCAAACTTCCAACATAGCATAGTGGGTCTGTGCCGTCTGCATCTAGCAGCCAAGCTCAAAAAATGCAAACGTCTGCATATAGCTGGCAGCAATAAGAGACTAGCCTGGAAAGCTGTTGCTCAGCCTCATCTGCCCATGGCACTGCTCGCACAGAGGCACAAGAGACTGGGGCTGCTTGCATGTCTTGCCACCTCAAACTTCAAACGAAGCTTTGAGGTTGTCCGTGCTGGTAACCTCCGGCAGCCCTGCTCTGAAAATGCGAATCTCTGCATATAGCTGGCAGCAATAAGAGACTAGTCTGGAAAGATGTTGCTCAGTCTCATGTGCCCATGGCACTGCTCGCACAGAGGCACAGAGACTGGGGCTGCTTGCTTGTCTTGCCACCTCAAACTTCAAACGCATCCTGGGAAAGGGGGGGTTCCCTGCCAAGCTCCTTCTGGCAGCCCTGCTCCGAAAATGCGAACGTCTGCAGATAGCTGGCAGCCAGAAGGGGCTAGCTTGAAAAGCTGTTGCTCAGCCTCATCTGCCCATGGCACTGCTCGCACAGAGGCACAGAGACTGGGGCTGCTTTCTTGTCTTGCCACCTCAAACTTCAAAAGTATCTTTGGGGGATCCGTGCCGGGAGAAACCGCCAGCCCTTCTCCGAACATGCGAACGTTGTCAGATAGGTGGCAGTCAGAAAGAGTTAGCCTGGAAAGTTGTTGCTCAGCCTCATCTGCCCATGGCACTGCTCGCACAGAGGCAGAGAGACTGGGGCTGCTTGCTTGTCTTACCACCTCAAACTTCAAACGTGTCCTCGGAATTGCGGAGTCCCTGCCAGGCTATATTCGCAGCCCTGCTCCAAAAATGCGAACGTCTGCTGGTAGTTGGCAGGAGAAGGGGCTAGCCTGGAAAGCTATTTCTCAGCCCCATCTTCCAAAGGCACTGCTCGCACAGAGGCACAGAGACTTGGGCTGCTTGCTTGTCTTGCCACCTCAAAATTCCAACATATCTTAGGGGGATCCTGCCTGGCGCCTCCGACAGCCATGCTGCAAAATATCGAACGTCTGCAGATAGCTTGCAGCCAGAAGGGGCTAGCCTGAAAAGCTGTTTCTCTACCTCATGTGCCCATGGCACTGGTAGCACAGAGGCACAGAGACTGGGGCTGCTTGTTTGTCTTGCCACCTCAAACTTCAAACGAAGCTTTGAGGTTGTCCGTGCTGGTAACCTCCGGCAGCCCTGCTCTGAAAATGCGAATCTCTGCATATAGCTGGCAGCAATAAGAGACTAGCCTGGAAAGATGTTGCTCAGTCTCATGTGCCCATGGCACTGCTCGCACAGAGGCACAGAGACTTGGGCTGCTTGCTTGTCTTGCCACCTCAAACTTCAAACGCATCCTGGGAAAGGGGGGGTTCCCTGCCAAGCTCCTTCTGGCAGCCCTGCTCCGAAAATGCGAACGTCTGCAGATAGCTGGCAGCCAGAAGGGGCTAGCTTGAAAAGCTGTTGCTCAGCCTCATCTGCCCATGGCACTGCTCGCACAGAGGCACAGAGACTTGGGCTGCTTTCTTGTCTTGCCACCTCAAACTTCAAAAGTATCTTTGGGGGATCCGTGCCGGGAGAAACCGCCAGCCCTTCTCCGAACATGCGAACGTTGGCAGATAGGTGGCAGTCAGAAAGAGTTAGCCTGGAAAGTTGTTGCTCAGCCTCATCTGCCCATGGCACTGCTCGCCCAGAGGCACAGAAACTGGGGATGATTGCTTGTCTTGTCACCTCAAACTTCCAACATAGCATAGTGGGTCTGTGCCGTGTGCATCCAGCAGCCAAGCTCCAAAAATGCGAACGTCTGCAGATAGCTGGCAGCCATAAGGGACTAGCCTGGAAAGCTTTTGCTCAGCCTCATCTGCCAATGGCACTGCTCGCACAGAGGCACAGAGACTGGGGCTGCTTGCTTGTCTTGCCACCTCAAACTTCAAAAGTAGCTTTGGGGGGTCCGTGGTGGTCACCTCCGGCAGCCGTGCTCTGAGAACGCGAATGTCTGCAGATAGCTGGCAGCCAGAAAGAGCTAGCCTGGAAAGCTGTTGCTCTACCTCATGTGCCCGTGGCACTGCTCACACAGACGCACAGAGACTGGGGCTGATTGCTCGTCTTGTCACCTCGAACTTGAAACCTAGCTAGGGGTCCGTTCTGGGCGCCTCCGGCAGCCCTGCTCCGAAAATGCAACCGTCTGCAGGTAGCTCGCAGCCGTACCTGTCTAGCGGGGAAAGCTGTTGCTCAGCCTCATGTGCCCATGGCACTGCTCGCACAGAGGCAGAGAGACTGGGGCTGCTTGCTTGTCTTACCACCTCAAACTTCAAACGTGTCCTCGGAATTGGGGAGTCCCTGCCAGGCTATATTCGCAGCCCTGCTCCAAAAATGCGAACGTCTGCTGGTAGTTGGCAGGAGAAGGGGCTAGCCTGGAAAGCTATTTCTCAGCCCCATCTTCCAAAGGCACTGCTCGCACAGAGGCACAGAGACTTGGGCTGCTTGCTTGTCTTGCCACCTCAAAATTCCAACATATCTTAGGGGGATCCTGCGTGGCGCCTCCGACAGCCATGCTGCAAAAATTCGAACGTCTGCAGATAGCTTGCAGCCAGAAGGGGCTAGCCTGAAAAGCTGTTTCTCTACCTCATGTGCCCATGGCACTGGTAGCACAGAGGCACAGAGACTGGGGCTGCTTGTTTGTCTTGCCACCTCAAACTTCAAACGTAGCTTTGAGGTTGTCCGTGCTGGTAACCTCCGGCAGCCCTGCTCTGAAAATGCGAATGTCTGCAGATAGCTGGCAGCCAGAAAGAGCTAGCCTGGAAAGCTGTTGCTCTACTTCATGTGCCCATGGCACTGGTAGCACAGAGGCACAGAGACTGGGGCTGATTGCTTGTCTTGCCACCTCAAACTTGAAATGTAGCTAGGGGTCCGTTCTGGGCGCCTCCGGCAGCCCTGCTCCGAAAATGCAACCGTCTGCTGGTAGCTCGCAGCCGTACCTGTCTAGCGGGGAAAGCTCTTGCTCTACCTCATGTGCCCGTGGCACTGCTAGCACAGAGGCACAGAGACTGGGGCTGATTGCTCGTCTTGCCACCTCAAACTAGAAACGTATCTAGGGGTCCGTTCTGGGCGCCTCCGGCAGCCCTGTTCTGAAAATGCAACCGTCCGCTGGTAGCTCGCAGCCGTATCTGTCTAGCGGGGAAAGCTGTTTCTCTACCTCATGTGCCAATGGCACTGCTCGCACAGAGACTGGGGCTGCTTGCTTGTCTTGTCACCTGAAACTTCAAATGTAGCTTTGGGGGGTCTGTGCTGGGAGCCTCCGGCAGCCCTGATCCGAAAGAGCTAGCCTGGAAAGTTGTCGCTCAGCCTCATCTGCCCATGGCACTGCTCGCACAGAGGCACAGAGACTGGGGCTGCTTACTTGTCTTACCACCTCAAACTTCAAACGTGTCCTCGGAATTGGGGAGTCCCTGCCAGGCTGGATTCGCAGCCCTGCACCAAAAATGCGATCGTCTGCTGGTAGTTGGCAGGAGAAGGGGCTAGCCTGGAAAGCTATTTCTTAGCCTCATCTTCCAAAGGCACTGCTCGCACAGAGGCACAGAGACTGGGGCAGCTTGCTTCTCTTCCCAGCACTAATGTCAAATGTATATAAGGGGGTCCGTGTCGGGGGCCTCCGGTAGCCCTGCTCTGAAAATGAAAACGTCTGCAGGTATCTTGCAGCCGTACGTGTCTAGCGGGGAAAGCTGTTGCTGAGCCTCATGTGCCAATGGCAGTGCTCGCACAGAGGCACAGAGACTGGGGCTGCTTGCTTGTCTTGCCACCTCAAAATTCCAACATATCTTAGGGGGTACCAGCCTGGCGCCTCCGACAGCCGTGCTGCAAAATATCGAACGTCTGCAGATAACTTGCAGCCAGAAGGGGCTAGCCTGGAAAGCTGTTGCTCAGCCTCATCTGCTCAAGGCACTGCTCGCACAGAGGCACAGAGACTGGGGCAGCTTGCTTGTCTTCCCAGCTCTAATGTCAAATGTATATAAGGGGGTCCGTGTTGGGGGCCCCCGACAGTCCTGCTCTGAAAATGAAAACGTCTGCAGGTATCTTGCATCCGTACGTGTCTAGCGGGGAAAGCTGTTGCTGAGCCTCACGTGCCAATGGCAGTGCTCGCACAGAGGCACAGAGACTGGGGCTGCTTGCTCATCTTTCTACCTCAAACTTGAAACGTAGCTAGGGTTCCGTTCTGGGCGCCTCCGGCAGCCCTGCTCCGAAAATGCAACGGTCTGCAGGTAGCTCGCAGCCGTACCCGTCTAGCGGGGAAAGCTGTTGCTCAACCACATCTGCCAATGGCACTGCTCGCACAGAGGCACAGAGACTGGGGCTGCTTGCTTGTCTTACGACCTCAAACTTCAAACGTGTCCTCGGAATGGGGCAGTCCCTGCCAGGCTCGATTCGCAGCCCGGCTCCAAAAATGCGAACGTCTGCTGGTAGTTGGCAGGAGAAGGGGCTAGCCTGGAAAGCTGTTGCTCAGCCTCATCTGCGCATGGCACTGCTCGCACAGAGGCACAGAGACTGGGGCTGCTTGCTTGTCTTGCCACCTCAAAATTCCAACATATCTTAGGGGGATCCTGCCTGGTGCCTCCGACAGCCGTGCTGCAAAAATTCGAACGTCTGCAGATAGCTTGCAGCCAGAAGGGGCTAGCCTGAAAAGCTGTTGCTCAGCCTCATCTGCCCATGGCACTGCTCGCACAGAGGCACAGAGACTGGGGCTGCTTGCTTGTCTTGCCACCTCAAACTTCAAACGTAGCTTTGGGGAGGTCTGTGCTGGGAGCCTCAGGCAGCCCTCTGCTCCGAAAATGCGAACGTCTGCAGATAGCTGGCAGCCAGAAAGAGCTAGCCTGGAAAGCCGTTGCTCAGCCTCATCTGCCCATGGCACTGCTCGCACAGAGGCACAGAGCCTGGAGCTGCTTGCTTGTCTTGGCCACCTCAAACTTCAAACGTAGCTTTGAGGTTGTCCGTGCTGGTAACCTCCGGCAGCCCTGCTCTGAAAATGCGAATGTCTGCAGATAGCTGGCAGCCAGAAAGAGCTAGCCTGGAAAGCTGTTGCTCTACTTCATGTGCCCATGGCACTGGTAGCACAGAGGCACAGAGACTGGGGCTGATTGCTTGTCTTGCCGCCTCAAACTTGAAATGTAGCTAGGGGTCCGTTCTGGGCGCCTCCGGCAGCCCTGCTCCGAAAATGCAACCGTCTGCTGGTAGCTCGCAGCCGTACCTGTCTAGCGGGGAAAGCTCTTGCTCTACCTCATGTGCCCGTGGCACTGCTAGCACAGAGGCACAGAGACTGGGGCTGATTGCTCGTCTTGCCACCTCAAACTAGAAACGTATCTAGGGGTCCGTTCTGGGCGCCTCCGGCAGCCCTGTTCTGAAAATGCAACCGTCCGCTGGTAGCTCGCAGCCGTATCTGTCTAGCGGGGAAAGCTGTTTCTCTACCTCATGTGCCAATGGCACTGCTCGCACAGAGACTGGGGCTGCTTGCTTGTCTTGTCACCTGAAACTTCAAATGTAGCTTTGGGGGGTCTGTGCTGGCAGCCTCCGGCAGCCCTGATCCGAAAGAGCTAGCCTGGAAAGTTGTCGCTCAGCCTCATGTGCCCATGGCACTGCTCGCACAGAGGCACAGAGACTGGGGCTGCTTACTTGTCTTACCACCTCAAACTTCAAACGTGTCCTCGGAATTGGGGAGTCCCTGCCAGGCTGGATTCGCAGCCCTGCACCAAAAATGCGATCGTCTGCTGGTAGTTGGCAGGAGAAGGGGCTAGCCTGGAAAGCTATTTCTTAGCCTCATCTTCCAAAGGCACTGCTCGCACAGAGGCACAGAGACTGGGGCAGCTTGCTTCTCTTCCCAGCACTAATGTCAAATGTATATAAGGGGGTCCGTGTCGGGGGCCTCCGGTAGCCCTGCTCTGAAAATGAAAACGTCTGCAGGTATCTTGCAGCCGTACGTGTCTAGCGGGGAAAGCTGTTGCTGAGCCTCATGTGCCAATGGCAGTGCTCGCACAGAGGCACAGAGACTGGGGCTGCTTGCTTGTCTTGCCACCTCAAAATTCCAACATATCTTAGGGGGTACCAGCCTGGCGCCTCCGACAGCCGTGCTGCAAAATATCGAACGTCTGCAGATAACTTGCAGCCAGAAGGGGCTAGCCTGGAAAGCTGTTGCTCAGCCTCATCTGCTCAAGGCACTGCTCGCACAGAGGCACAGAGACTGGGGCAGCTTGCTTGTCTTCCCAGCTCTAATGTCAAATGTATATAAGGGGGTCCGTGTTGGGGGCCCCCGACAGTCCTGCTCTGAAAATGAAAACGTCTGCAGGTATCTTGCATCCGTACGTGTCTAGCGGGGAAAGCTGTTGCTGAGCCTCACGTGCCAATGGCAGTGCTCGCACAGAGGCACAGAGACTGGGGCTGCTTGCTCATCTTTCTACCTCAAACTTGAAACGTAGCTAGGGTTCCGTTCTGGGCGCCTCCGGCAGCCCTGCTCCGAAAATGCAACGGTCTGCAGGTAGCTCGCAGCCGTACCCGTCTAGCGGGGAAAGCTGTTGCTCAACCACATCTGCCAATGGCACTGCTCGCACAGAGGCACAGAGACTGGGGCTGCTTGCTTGTCTTACGACCTCAAACTTCAAACGTGTCCTCGGAATGGGGCAGTCCCTGCCAGGCTCGATTCGCAGCCCGGCTCCAAAAATGCGAACGTCTGCTGGTAGTTGGCAGGAGAAGGGGCTAGCCTGGAAAGCTGTTGCTCAGCCTGATCTGCGCATGGCACTGCTCGCACAGAGGCACAGAGACTGGGGCTGCTTGCTTGTCTTGCCACCTCAAAATTCCAACATATCTTAGGGGGATCCTGCCTGGTGCCTCCGACAGCCGTGCTGCAAAAATTCGAACGTCTGCAGATAGCTTGCAGCCAGAAGGGGCTAGCCTGAAAAGCTGTTGCTCAGCCTCATCTGCCCATGGCACTGCTCGCACAGAGGCACAGAGACTGGGGCTGCTTGCTTGTCTTGCCACCTCAAACTTCAAACGTAGCTTTGGGGAGGTCTGTGCTGGGAGCCTCAGGCAGCCCTCTGCTCCGAAAATGCGAACGTCTGCAGATAGCTGGCAGCCAGAAAGAGCTAGCCTGGAAAGCCGTTGCTCAGCCTCATCTGCCCATGGCACTGCTCGCACAGAGGCACAGAGCCTGGAGCTGCTTGCTTGTCTTGGCCACCTCAAACTTCAAACGTAGCTTTGCGGGTCCCTGGCGGGAGAAACCGGCAGCACTGCTCCAAAAATGCGAACGTCTGCAGATAGCTGGCAGCCAGAAAGAGCTAGCCTGGAAAGCTGTTGCTCAGCGTCATGTGCACGTGGCACTGCTCGCACAGAGGCACAGAGACTGGGGCTGCTTGTTTGTCTTGCCACCTCAAACTTCAAACTTAACCTGGGAATGGGGGTGTTCCCTGCCAGGCTCCTTCCGGCAGCCCTGCTCCGAAAATGCAAACGTCTGCAGATAGCTGGCAGCCAGAAGGAGCCAGCTTACAAAGCTTTTGCTCAGCCTCATCTGCCCATGGCACTGCTTGCACAGCGGCACACAGACTGGGGCTGCTTGCTTGTCTTGCCACCTCAAACTTCCAACATAGCATAGTGGTTCTGTGCCGTGTGCATCCAGCAGCCAAGCTCCAAAAATGCGAACGTCTGCAGATAGCTGGCAGCCATAAGGAACTAGCCTAGAAAGCTGTTGCTCAGCCTCATCTGCCCATGGCACTGCTCGCACAGAGGCACAGACACTGGGGCTGCTTGCTTGTCTTGCCACCTCAAACTTCATACGTAACTTTGGGGGATCCATGCCGGCAGCCTCAGGCAGCCCTGATCCGAAAGAGCTAGCCTGGAAAGCTCTTGCTCAGCCTCATTTGCCCATGGCACTGCTCGCACAGAGGCACACAGACTGGGGCTGCTTGCTTGTCTTGCCACCTCAAACTTCAAACGTAGCCTGGGAATGGGGGTGTTCCCTGCCAGGCTCCTTCCGGCCGCCCTGCTCCGAAAATACAAACGTCTGCAGATAGCAGGCAGCCAGAAGGGTCTAGCCTGCTAAACTGTTGCTGAGCCTAATCTGCCCATGGCACTGATCGCACAGAAGCACAGAGACTGGGACTGATTGCTTGTCTTGTCACATCAAACTTCCAACATAGCATAGTGGGTCTGTGCCGTCTGCATCTAGCAGCCAAGCTCAAAAAATGCAAACGTCTGCATATAGCTGGCAGCAATAAGAGACTAGCCTGGAAAGCTGTTGCTCAGCCTCATCTGCCCATGGCACTGCTCGCACAGAGGCACAAGAGACTGGGGCTGCTTGTTTGTCTTGCCACCTCAAACTTCAAACGAAGCTTTGAGGTTGTCCGTGCTGGTAACCTCCGGCAGCCCTGCTCTGAAAATGCGAATGTCTGCAGATAGCTGGCAGCCAGAAGGGGCTAGCTTGAAAAGCTGTTGCTCAGCCTCATCTGCCCATGGCACTGCTCGCACAGAGGCACAGAGACTTGGGCTGCTTTCTTGTCTTGCCACCTCAAACTTCAAAAGTATCTTTGGGGGATCCGTGCCGGGAGAAACCGCCAGCCCTTCTCCGAACATGCGAACGTTGGCAGATAGGTGGCAGTCAGAAAGAGTTAGCCTGGAAAGTTGTTGCTCAGCCTCATCTGCCCATGGCACTGCTCGCCCAGAGGCACAGAAACTGGGGATGATTGCTTGTCTTGTCACCTCAAACTTCCAACATAGCATAGTGGGTCTGTGCCTTGTGCATCCAGCAGCCAAGCTCCAAAAATGCGAACGTCTGCAGATAGCTGGCAGCCATAAGGGACTAGCCTGGAAAGCTTTTGCTCAGCCTCATCTGCCAATGGCACTGCTCGCACAGAGGCACAAGAGACTGGGGCTGCTTGCTTGTCTTGCCACCTCAAACTTCAAAAGTAGCTTTGGGGGATCCGTGCCGGGAGAAACCGGCAGCCGTGCTCTGAGAACGCGAATGTCTGCAGATAGCTGGCAGCCAGAAAGAGCTAGCCTGGAAAGCTGTTGCTCTACCTCATGTGCCCGTGGCACTGCTCACACAGACGCACAGAGACTGGGGCTGATTGCTCGTCTTGTCACCTCGAACTTGAAACGTAGCTAGGGGTCCGTTCTGGGCGCCTCCGGCAGCCCTGCTCCGAAAATGCAACCGTCTGCAGGTAGCTCGCAGCCGTACCTGTCTAGCGGGGAAAGCTGTTGCTCAGCCTCATGTGCCCATGGCACTGCTCGCACAGAGGCAGAGAGACTGGGGCTGCTTGCTTGTCTTACCACCTCAAACTTCAAACGTGTCCTCGGAATGGGGCAGTCCCTGCCAGGCTCGATTCGCAGCCCGGCTCCAAAAATGCGAACGTCTGCTGGTAGTTGGCAGGAGAAGGGGCTAGCCTGGAAAGCTATTTCTCAGCCCCATCTTCCAAAGGCACTGCTCGCACAGAGGCACAGAGACTTAGGCTGCTTGCTTGTCTTGCCACCTCAAAATTCCAACATATCTTAGGGGGATCCTGCGTGGCGCCTCCGACAGCCATGCTGCAAAAATTCGAACGTCTGCAGATAGCTTGCAGCCAGAAGGGGCTAGCCTGAAAAGCTGTTTCTCTACCTCATGTGCCCATGGCACTGGTAGCACAGAGGCACAGAGACTGGGGCTGCTTGTTTGTCTTGCCACCTCAAACTTCAAACGTAGCTTTGAGGTTGTCCGTGCTGGTAACCTCCGGCAGCCCTGCTCTGAAAATGCGAATGTCTGCAGATAGCTGGCAGCCAGAAAGAGCTAGCCTGGAAAGTTGTTGCTCAGTCTCATGTGCCCATGGCACTGCTCGCACAGAGGCACAGAGACTTGGGCTGCTTGCATGTCTTGCCACCTCAAACTTCAAACGCATCCTGGGAAAGGGGGGGTTCCCTGCCAAGCTCCTTCTGGCAGCCCTGCTCCGAAAATGCGAATGTCTGCAGATAGCTGGCAGCCAGAAAGAGCTAGCCTGGAAAGCTGTTGCTCTACTTCATGTGCCCATGGCACTGGTAGCACAGAGGCACAGAGACTGGGGCTGATTGCTTGTCTTGCCACCTCAAACTTGAAATGTAGCTAGGGGTCCGTTCTGGGCGCCTCCGGCAGCCCTGCTCCGAAAATGCAACCGTCTGCTGGTAGCTCGCAGCCGTACCTGTCTAGCGGGGAAAGCTCTTGCTCTACCTCATGTGCCCGTGGCACTGCTAGCACAGAGGCACAGAGACTGGGGCTGATTGCTCGTCTTGCCACCTCAAACTAGAAACGTATCTAGGGGTCCGTTCTGGGCGCCTCCGGCAGCCCTGTTCTGAAAATGCAACCGTCCGCTGGTAGCTCGCAGCCGTATCTGTCTAGCGGGGAAAGCTGTTTCTCTACCTCATGTGCCAATGGCACTGCTCGCACAGAGACTGGGGCTGCTTGCTTGTCTTGTCACCTGAAACTTCAAATGTAGCTTTGGGGGGTCTGTGCTGGGAGCCTCCGGCAGCCCTGATCCGAAAGAGCTAGCCTGGAAAGTTGTCGCTCAGCCTCATCTGCCCATGGCACTGCTCGCACAGAGGCACAGAGACTGGGGCTGCTTACTTGTCTTACCACCTCAAACTTCAAACGTGTCCTCGGAATTGGGGAGTCCCTGCCAGGCTGGATTCGCAGCCCTGCACCAAAAATGCGATCGTCTGCTGGTAGTTGGCAGGAGAAGGGGCTAGCCTGGAAAGCTATTTCTTAGCCTCATCTTCCAAAGGCACTGCTCGCACAGAGGCACAGAGACTGGGGCAGCTTGCTTCTCTTCCCAGCACTAATGTCAAATGTATATAAGGGGGTCCGTGTCGGGGGCCTCCGGTAGCCCTGCTCTGAAAATGAAAACGTCTGCAGGTATCTTGCAGCCGTAGGTGTCTAGCGGGGAAAGCTGTTGCTGAGCCTCATGTGCCAATGGCAGTGCTCGCACAGAGGCACAGAGACTGGGGCTGCTTGCTTGTCTTGCCACCTCAAAATTCCAACATATCTTAGGGGGTACCAGCCTGGCGCCTCCGACAGCCGTGCTGCAAAATATCGAACGTCTGCAGATAACTTGCAGCCAGAAGGGGCTAGCCTGGAAAGCTGTTGCTCAGCCTCATCTGCTCAAGGCACTGCTCCCACAGAGGCACAGAGACTGGGGCAGCTTGCTTGTCTTCCCAGCTCTAATGTCAAATGTATATAAGGGGGTCCGTGTTGGGGGCCCCCGACAGTCCTGCTCTGAAAATGAAAACGTCTGCAGGTATCTTGCATCCGTACGTGTCTAGCGGGGAAAGCTGTTGCTGAGCCTCACGTGCCAATGGCAGTGCTCGCACAGAGGCACAGAGACTGGGGCTGCTTGCTCGTCTTTCTACCTCAAACTTGAAACGTAGCTAGGGTTCCGTTCTGGGCGCCTCCGGCAGCCCTGCTCCGAAAATGCAACGGTCTGCAGGTAGCTCGCAGCCGTACCCGTCTAGCGGGGAAAGCTGTTGCTCAACCACATCTGCCAATGGCACTGCTCGCACAGAGGCACAGAGACTGGGGCTGCTTGCTTGTCTTACGACCTCAAACTTCAAACGTGTCCTCGGAATGGGGCAGTCCCTGCCAGGCTATATTCGCAGCCCTGCTCCAAAAATGCGAACGTCTGCTGGTAGTTGGCAGGAGAAGGAGCCAGCTTACAAAGCTTTTGCTCAGCCTCATCTGCCCATGGCACTGCTTGCACAGCGGCACAGAGACTGGGGCTGCTTGCTTGTCTTGCCACCTCAAACTTCCAACATAGCATAGTGGTTCTGTGCCGTGTGCATCCAGCAGCCAAGCTCCAAAAATGCGAACGTCTGCAGATAGCTGGCAGCCATAAGGAACTAGCCTAGAAAGCTGTTGCTCAGCCTCATCTGCCCATGGCACTGCTCGCACAGAGGCACAGACACTGGGGCTGCTTGGTTGTCTTGCCACCTCAAACTTCATACGTAACTTTGGGGGATCCATGCCGGCAGCCTCAGGCAGCCCTGATCCGAAAGAGCTAGCCTGGAAAGCTCTTGCTCAGCCTCATTTGCCCATGGCACTGCTCGCACAGAGGCACAGAGACTGGGGCTGCTTGCTTGTCTTGCCACCTCAAACTTCAAACGCATCCTGGGAATGGGGGTGTTCCCTGCCAGGCTCCTTCCGGCCGCCCTGCTCCGAAAATACAAACGTCTGCAGATAGCAGGCAGCCAGAAGGGTCTAGCCTGCTAAACTGTTGCTGAGCCTAATCTGCCCATGGCACTGATCGCACAGAAGCACAGAGACTGGGACTGATTGCTTGTCTTGTCACATCAAACTTCCAACATAGCATAGTGGGTCTGTGCCGTCTGCATCTAGCAGCCAAGCTCAAAAAATGCAAACGTCTGCATATAGCTGGCAGCAATAAGAGACTAGCCTGGAAAGCTGTTGCTCAGCCTCATCTGCCCATGGCACTGCTCGCACAGAGGCACAAGAGACTGGGGCTGCTTGTTTGTCTTGCCACCTCAAACTTCAAACGAAGCTTTGAGGTTGTCCATGCTGGTAACCTCCGGCAGCCCTGCTCTGAAAATGCGAATGTCTGCAGATAGCTGGCAGCCAGAAGGGGCTAGCTTGAAAAGCTGTTGCTCAGCCTCATCTGCCCATGGCACTGCTCGCACAGAGGCACAGAGACTTGGGCTGCTTTCTTGTCTTGCCACCTCAAACTTCAAAAGTATCTTTGGGGGATCCGTGCCGGGAGAAACCGCCAGCCCTTCTCCGAACATGCGAACGTTGGCAGATAGGTGGCAGTCAGAAAGAGTTAGCCTGGAAAGTTGTTGCTCAGCCTCATCTGCCCATGGCACTGCTCGCACAGAGGCACAGAAACTGGGGATGATTGCTTGTCTTGTCACCTCAAACTTCCAACATAGCATAGTGGGTCTGTGCCTTGTGCATCCAGCAGCCAAGCTCCAAAAATGCGAACGTCTGCAGATAGCTGGCAGCCATAAGGGACTAGCCTGGAAAGCTTTTGCTCAGCCTCATCTGCCAATGGCACTGCTCGCACAGAGGCACAGAGACTGGGGCTGCTTGCTTGTCTTGCCACCTCAAACTTCAAAAGTAGCTTTGGGGGGTCCGTGGTGGTCACCTCCGGCAGCCGTGCTCTGAGAACGCGAATGTCTGCAGATAGCTGGCAGCCAGAAAGAGCTAGCCTGGAAAGCTGTTGCTCTACCTCATGTGCCCGTGGCACTGCTCACACAGAGGCACAGAGACTGGGGCTGATTGCTCGTCTTGCTACCTCAAACTTGAAACGTAGCTAGGGGTCCGTTCTGGGCGCCTCCGGCAGCCCTGCTCCGAAAATGCAACCGTCTGCAGGTAGCTCGCAGCCGTACCTGTCTAGCGGGGAAAGCTGTTGCTCAGCCTCATGTGCCCATGGCACTGCTCGCACAGAGGCAGAGAGACTGGGGCTGCTTGCTTGTCTTACGACCTCAAACTTCAAACGTGTCCTCGGAATGGGGCAGTCCCTGCCAGGCTCGATTCGCAGCCCGGCTCCAAAAATGCGAACGTCTGCTGGTAGTTGGCAGGAGAAGGGGCTAGCCTGGAAAGCTGTTGCTCAGCCTCATCTGCCCATGGCACTGCTCGCACAGAGGCACAGAGACTGGGGCTGCTTGCTTGTCTTGCCACCTCAAAATTCCAACATATCTTAGGGGGATCCTGCCTGGTGCCTCCGACAGCCGTGCTGCAAAAATTCGAACGTCTGCAGATAGCTTGCAGCCAGAAGGGGCTAGCCTGAAAAGCTGTTGCTCAGCCTCATCTGCCCATGGCACTGGTAGCACAGAGGCACAGAGACTGGGGCTGCTTGCTTGTCTTGCCACCTCAAACTTCAAACGTAGCTTTGGGGAGGTCCGTGCTGGGAGCCTCAGGCAGCCCTCTGCTCCGAAAATGCGAACGTCTGCAGATAGCTGGCAGCCAGAAAGAGCTAGCCTGGAAAGCTGTTGCTCAGCCTCATCTGCCCATGGCACTGCTCGCACAGAGGCACAGAGCCTGGAGCTGCTTGCTTGTCTTGGCCACCTCAAACTTCAAACGTAGCTTTGCGGGTCCCTGGCGGGAGAAACCGGCAGCACTGCTCCAAAAATGCGAACGTCTGCAGATAGCTGGCAGCCAGAAAGAGCTAGCCTGGAAAGCTGTTGCTCAGCGTCATGTGCACGTGGCACTGCTCGCACAGAGGCACAGAGACTGGGGCTGCTTGTTTGTCTTGCCACCTCAAACTTCAAACTTAGCCTGGGAATGGGGGTGTTCCCTGCCAGGCTCCTTCCGGCAGCCCTGCTCCGAAAATGCAAACGTCTGCAGATAGCTGGCAGCCAGAAGGAGCCAGCTTACAAAGCTTTTGCTCAGCCTCATCTGCCCATGGCACTGCTTGCACAGCGGCACACAGACTGGGGCTGCTTGCTTGTCTTGCCACCTCAAACTTCATACGTAACTTTGGGGGATCCATGCCGGCAGCCTCAGGCAGCCCTGATCCGAAAGAGCTAGCCTGGAAAGCTCTTGCTCAGCCTCATTTGCCCATGGCACTGCTCGCACAGAGGCACAGAGACTGGGGCTGCTTGCTTGTCTTGCCACCTCAAACTTCAAACGTAGCCTGGGAATGGGGGTGTTCCCTGCCAGGCTCCTTCAGGCCGCCCTGCTCCGAAAATACAAACGTCTGCAGATAGCAGGCAGCCAGAAGGGTCTAGCCTGCTAAACTGTTGCTGAGCCTAATCTGCCCATGGCACTGATCGCACAGAAGCACAGAGACTGGGACTGATTGCTTGTCTTGTCACATCAAACTTCCAACATAGCATAGTGGGTCTGTGCCGTCTGCATCTAGCAGCCAAGCTCAAAAAATGCAAACGTCTGCATATAGCTGGCAGCAATAAGAGACTAGCCTGGAAAGCTGTTGCTCAGCCTCATCTGCCCATGGCACTGCTCGCACAGAGGCACAAGAGACTGGGGTTGTTTGCATGTCTTGCCACCTCAAACTTCAAACGAAGCTTTGAGGTTGTCCGTGCTGGTAACCTCCGGCAGCCCTGCTCTGAAAATGCGAATCTCTGCATATAGCTGGCAGCAATAAGAGACTAGCCTGGAAAGATGTTGCTCAGTCTCATGTGCCCATGGCACTGCTCGCACAGAGGCACAGAGACTTGGGCTGCTTGCTTGTCTTGCCACCTCAAACTTCAAACGCATCCTGGGAAAGGGGGGGTTCCCTGCCAAGCTCCTTCTGGCAGCCCTGCTCCGAAAATGCGAACGTCTGCAGATAGCTGGCAGCCAGAAGGGGCTAGCTTGAAAAGCTGTTGCTCAGCCTCATCTGCCCATGGCACTGCTCGCACAGAGGCACAGAGACTGGGGCTGCTTTCTTGTCTTGCCACCTCAAACTTCAAAAGTATCTTTGGGGGATCCGTGCCGGGAGAAACCGCCAGCCCTTCTCCGAACATGCGAACGTTGGCAGATAGGTGGCAGTCAGAAAGAGTTAGCCTGGAAAGTTGTTGCTCAGCCTCATGTGCCCATGGCACTGCTCGCACAGAGGCACAGAAACTGGGGATGATTGCTTGTCTTGTCACCTCAAACTTCCAACATAGCATAGTGGGTCTGTGCCGTGTGCATCCAGCAGCCAAGCTCCAAAAATGCGAACGTCTGCAGATAGCTGGCAGCCATAAGGGACTAGCCTGGAAAGCTTTTGCTCAGCCTCATCTGCCAATGGCACTGCTCGCACAGAGGCACAGAGACTGGGGCTGCTTGCTTGTCTTGCCACCTCAAACTTCAAAAGTAGCTTTGGGGGGTCCGTGGTGGTCACCTCCGGCAGCCGTGCTCTGAGAACGCGAATGTCTGCAGATAGCTGGCAGCCAGAAAGAGCTAGCCTGGAAAGCTGTTGCTCTACCTCATGTGCCCGTGGCACTGCTCACACAGAGGCACAGAGACTGGGGCTGATTGCTCGTCTTGTCACCTCGAACTTGAAACGTAGCTAGGGGTCCGTTCTGGGCGCCTCCGGCAGCCCTGCTCCGAAAATGCAACCGTCTGCAGGTAGCTCGCAGCCGTACCTGTCTAGCGGGGAAAGCTGTTGCTCAGCCTCATGTGCCCATGGCACTGCTCGCACAGAGGCAGAGAGACTGGGGCTGCTTGCTTGTCTTACCACCTCAAACTTCAAACGTGTCCTCGGAATTGGGGAGTCCCTGCCAGGCTATATTCGCAGCCCTGCTCCAAAAATGCGAACGTCTGCTGGTAGTTGGCAGGAGAAGGGGCTAGCCTGGAAAGCTATTTCTCAGCCCCATCTTCCAAAGGCACTGCTCGCACAGAGGCACAGAGACTTGGGCTGCTTGCTTGTCTTGCCACCTCAAAATTCCAACATATCTTAGGGGGATCCTGCCTGGCGCCTCCGACAGCCATGCTGCAAAAATTCGAACGTCTGCAGATAGCTTGCAGCCAGAAGGGGCTAGCCTGAAAAGCTGTTTCTCTACCTCATGTGCCCATGGCACTGGTAGCACAGAGGCACAGAGACTGGGGCTGCTTGTTTGTCTTGCCACCTCAAACTTCAAACGAAGCTTTGAGGTTGTCCGTGCTGGTAACCTCCGGCAGCCCTGCTCTGAAAATGCGAATGTCTGCATATAGCTGGCAGCAATAAGAGACTAGCCTGGAAAGATGTTGCTCAGTCTCATGTGCCCATGGCACTGCTCGCACAGAGGCACAGAGACTGGGGCTGCTTGCTTGTCTTGCCACCTCAAACTTCAAACGCATCCTGGGAAAGGGGGGGTTCCCTGCCAAGCTCCTTCTGGCAGCCCTGCTCCGAAAATGCGAACGTCTGCAGATAGCTGGCAGCCAGAAGGGGCTAGCTTGAAAAGCTGTTGCTCAGCCTCATCTGCCCATGGCACTGCTCGCACAGAGGCACAGAGACTGGGGCTGCTTTCTTGTCTTGCCACCTCAAACTTCAAAAGTATCTTTGGGGGATCCGTGCCGGGAGAAACCGCCAGCCCTTCTCCGAACATGCGAACGTTGGCAGATAGGTGGCAGTCAGAAAGAGTTAGCCTGGAAAGTTGTTGCTCAGCCTCATGTGCCCATGGCACTGCTCGCACAGAGGCACAGAAACTGGGGATGATTGCTTGTCTTGTCACCTCAAACTTCCAACATAGCATAGTGGGTCTGTGCCGTGTGCATCCAGCAGCCAAGCTCCAAAAATGCGAACGTCTGCAGATAGCTGGCAGCCATAAGGGACTAGCCTGGAAAGCTTTTGCTCAGCCTCATCTGCCAATGGCACTGCTCGCACAGAGGCACAGAGACTGGGGCTGCTTGCTTGTCTTGCCACCTCAAACTTCAAAAGTAGCTTTGGGGGGTCCGTGGTGGTCACCTCCGGCAGCCGTGCTCTGAGAACGCGAATGTCTGCAGATAGCTGGCAGCCAGAAAGAGCTAGCCTGGAAAGCTGTTGCTCTACCTCATGTGCCCGTGGCACTGCTCACACAGAGGCACAGAGACTGGGGCTGATTGCTCGTCTTGTCACCTCGAACTTGAAACGTAGCTAGGGGTCCGTTCTGGGCGCCTCCGGCAGCCCTGCTCCGAAAATGCAACCGTCTGCAGGTAGCTCGCAGCCGTACCTGTCTAGCGGGGAAAGCTGTTGCTCAGCCTCATGTGCCCATGGCACTGCTCGCACAGAGGCAGAGAGACTGGGGCTGCTTGCTTGTCTTACCACCTCAAACTTCAAACGTGTCCTCGGAATTGGGGAGTCCCTGCCAGGCTATATTCGCAGCCCTGCTCCAAAAATGCGAACGTCTGCTGGTAGTTGGCAGGAGAAGGGGCTAGCCTGGAAAGCTATTTCTCAGCCCCATCTTCCAAAGGCACTGCTCGCACAGAGGCACAGAGACTTGGGCTGCTTGCTTGTCTTGCCACCTCAAAATTCCAACATATCTTAGGGGGATCCTGCCTGGCGCCTCCGACAGCCATGCTGCAAAAATTCGAACGTCTGCAGATAGCTTGCAGCCAGAAGGGGCTAGCCTGAAAAGCTGTTTCTCTACCTCATGTGCCCATGGCACTGGTAGCACAGAGGCACAGAGACTGGGGCTGCTTGTTTGTCTTGCCACCTCAAACTTCAAACGAAGCTTTGAGGTTGTCCGTGCTGGTAACCTCCGGCAGCCCTGCTCTGAAAATGCGAATCTCTGCATATAGCTGGCAGCAATAAGAGACTAGCCTGGAAAGATGTTGCTCAGTCTCATGTGCCCATGGCACTGCTCGCACAGAGGCACAGAGACTGGGGCTGCTTGCTTGTCTTGCCACCTCAAACTTCAAACGCATCCTGGGAAAGGGGGGGTTCCCTGCCAAGCTCCTTCTGGCAGCCCTGCTCCGAAAATGCGAACGTCTGCAGATAGCTGGCAGCCAGAAGGGGCTAGCTTGAAAAGCTGTTGCTCAGCCTCATCTGCCCATGGCTCTGCTCGCACAGAGGCACAGAGACTGGGGCTGCTTTCTTGTCTTGCCACCTCAAACTTCAAAAGTATCTTTGGGGGATCCATACCGGGAGAAACCGCCAGCCCTTCTCCGAACATGCGAACGTTGGCAGATAGGTGGCAGTCAGAAAGAGTTAGCCTGGAAAGTTGTTGCTCAGCCTCATCTGCCCATGGCACTGCTCGCACAGAGGCACAGAAACTGGGGATGATTGCTTGTCTTGTCACCTCAAACTTCCAACATAGCATAGTGGGTCTGTGCCGTGTGCATCCAGCAGCCAAGCTCCAAAAATGCGAACGTCTGCAGATAGCTGGCAGCCATAAGGGACTAGCCTGGAAAGCTTTTGCTCAGCCTCATCTGCCAATGGCACTGCTCGCACAGAGGCACAGAGACTGGGGCTGCTTGCTTGTCTTGCCACCTCAAACTTCAAACGCAGCTTTGGGGGTCCGTGGTGGTCACCTCCGGCAGCCGTGCTCTGAGAACGCGAATGTCTGCAGATAGCTGGCAGCCAGAAAGAGCTAGCCTGGAAAGCTGTTGCTCTACCTCATGTGCCCGTGGCACTGCTCACACAGACGCACAGAGACTGGGGCTGATTGCTCGTCTTGTCACCTCGAACTTGAAACGTAGCTAGGGGTCCGTTCTGGGCGCCTCCGGCAGCCCTGCTCCGAAAATGCAACGGTCTGCAGGTAGCTCGCAGCCGTACCTGTCTAGCGGGGAAAGCTGTTGCTCAGCCTCATGTGCCCATGGCACTGCTCGCACAGAGGCAGAGAGACTGGGGCTGCTTGCTTGTCTTACCACCTCAAGCTTCAAACGTGTCCTCGGAATTGGGGAGTCCCTGCCAGGCTATATTCGCAGCCCTGCTCCAAAAATGCGAACGTCTGCTGGTAGTTGGCAGGAGAAGGGGCTAGCCTGGAAAGCTATTTCTCAGCCCCATCTTCCAAAGGCACTGCTCGCACAGAGGCACAGAGACTTGGGCTGCTTGCTTCTCTTCCCAGCACTAATGTCAAATGTATATAAGGGGGTCCGTGTCGGGGGCCTCCGGTAGCCCTGCTCTGAAAATGAAAACGTCTGCAGGTATCTTGCAGCCGTACGTGTCTAGCGGGGAAAGCTGTTGCTGAGCCTCATGTGCCAATGGCAGTGCTCGCACAGAGGCACAAGAGACTGGGGCTGCATGCTTGTCTTGCCACCTCAAAATTCCAACATATCTTAGGGGGTACCAGCCTGGCGCCTCCGACAGCCGTGCTGCAAAATATCGAACGTCTGCAGATAACTTGCAGCCAGAAGGGGCTAGCCTGGAAAGCTGTTGCTCAGCCTCATCTGCTCAAGGCACTGCTCCCACAGAGGCACAGAGACTGGGGCAGCTTGCTTGTCTTCCCAGCTCTAATGTCCAATGTATATAAGGGGGTCCGTGTTGGGGGCCCCCGACAGCCCTGCTCTGAAAATGAAAACGTCTGCAGGTATCTTGCAGCCGTACGTGTCTAGCGGGGAAAGCTGTTGCTGAGCCTCACGTGCCAATGGCAGTGCTCGCACAGAGGCACAGAGACTGGGGCTGCTTGCTCGTCTTGCTGCCTCAAACTTGAAACGTAGCTAGGGTTCCGTTCTGGGCGCCTCCGGCAGCCCTGCTCCGAAAATGCAACGGTCTGCAGGTAGCTCGCAGCCATACCCGTCTAGCGGGGAAAGCTGTTGCTCAACCACATCTGCCAATGGCACTGCTCGCACAGAGGCACAGAGACTGGGGCTGCTTGCTTGTCTTACGACTTCAAACTTCAAACGTGTCCTCGGAATGGGGCAGTCCCTGCCAGGCTCGATTCGCAGCCCGGCTCCAAAAATGCGAACGTCTGCTGGTAGTTGGCAGGAGAAGGGGCTAGCCTGGAAAGCTGTTGCTCAGCCTCATCTGCGCATGGCACTGCTCGCACAGAGGCACAGAGACTGGGGCTGCTTGCTTGTCTTGCCACCTCAAAATTCCAACATATCTTAGGGGGATCCTGCCTGGTGCCTCCGACAGCCGTGCTGCAAAAATTCGAACGTCTGCAGATAGCTTGCAGCCAGAAGGGGCTAGCCTGAAAAGCTGTTGCTCAGCCTCATCTGCCCATGGCACTGCTCGCACAGAGGCACAGAGACTGGGGCTGCTTGCTTGTCTTGCCACCTCAAACTTCAAACGTAGCTTTGGGGAGGTCCGTGCTGGGAGCCTCAGGCAGCCCTCTGCTCCGAAAATGCGAACGTCTGCAGATAGCTGGCAGCCAGAAAGAGCTAGCCTGGAAAGCTGTTGCTCAGCCTCATCTGCCCATGGCACTGCTCGCACAGAGGCACAGAGCCTGGAGCTGCTTGCTTGTCTTGGCCACCTCAAACTTCAAACGTAGCTTTGCGGGTCCCTGGCGGGAGAAACCGGCAGCACTGCTCCAAAAATGCGAACGTCTGCAGATAGCTGGTAGCCAGAAAGAGCTAGCCTGGAAAGCTGTTGCTCAGCGTCATGTGCACGTGGCACTGCTCGCACAGAGGCACAGAGACTGGGGCTGCTTGTTTGTCTTGCCACCTCAAACTTCAAACTTAGCCTGGGAATGGGGGTGTTCCCTGCCAGGCTCCTTCCGGCAGCCCTGCTCCGAAAATGCAAACGTCTGCAGATAGCTGGCAGCCAGAAGGAACTAGCCTAGAAAGCTGTTGCTCAGCCTCATCTGCCCATGGCACTGCTCGCACAGAGGCACAGACACTGGGGCTGCTTGCTTGTCTTGCCACCTCAAACTTCATACGTAACTTTGGGGGATCCATGCCGGCAGCCTCAGGCAGCCCTGATCCGAAAGAGCTAGCCTGGAAAGCTCTTGCTCAGCCTCATTTGCCCATGGCACTGCTCGCACAGAGGCACAGAGACTGGGGCTGCTTGCTTGTCTTGCCACCTCAAACTTCAAACGCATCCTGGGAAAGGGGGGGTTCCCTGCCAAGCTCCTTCTGGCAGCCCTGCTCCGAAAATGCGAACGTCTGCAGATAGCTGGCAGCCAGAAGGGGCTAGCTTGAAAAGCTGTTGCTCAGCCTCATCTGCCCATGGCACTGCTCGCACAGAGGCACAGAGACTGGGGCTGCTTTCTTGTCTTGCCACCTCAAACTTCAAAAGTATCTTTGGGGGATCCGTGCCGGGAGAAACTGCCAGCCCTTCTCCGAACATGCGAACGTTGGCAGATAGGTGGCAGTCAGAAAGAGTTAGCCTGGAAAGTTGTTGCTCAGCCTCATCTGCCCATGGCACTGCTCGCACAGAGGCACAGAAACTGGGGATGATTGCTTGTCTTGTCACCTCAAACTTCCAACATAGCATAGTGGGTCTGTGCCGTGTGCATCCAGCAGCCAAGCTCCAAAAATGCGAACGTCTGCAGATAGCTGGCAGCCATAAGGGACTAGCCTGGAAAGCTTTAGCTCAGCCTCATCTGCCAATGGCACTGCTCGCACAGAGGCACAGAGACTGGGGCTGCTTGCTTGTCTTGCCACCTCAAACTTCAAAAGTAGCTTTGGGGGGTCCGTGGTGGTCACCTCCGGCAGCCGTGCTCTGAGAGCGCGAATGTCTGCAGATAGCTGGCAGCCAGAAAGAGCTAGCCTGGAAAGCTGTTGCTCTACCTCATGTGCCCGTGGCACTGCTCACACAGACGCACAGAGACTGGGGCTGATTGCTCGTCTTGTCACCTCGAACTTGAAACGTAGCTAGGGGTCCGTTCTGGGCGCCTCCGGCAGCCCTGCTCCGAAAATGCAACGGTCTGCAGGTAGCTCGCAGCCGTACCTGTCTAGCGGGGAAAGCTGTTGCTCAGCCTCATGTGCCCATGGCACTGCTCGCACAGAGGCAGAGAGACTGGGGCTGCTTGCTTGTCTTACCACCTCAAGCTTCAAACGTGTCCTCGGAATTGGGGAGTCCCTGCCAGGCTATATTCGCAGCCCTGCTCCAAAAATGCGAACGTCTGCTGGTAGTTGGCAGGAGAAGGGGCTAGCCTGGAAAGCTATTTCTCAGCCCCATCTTCCAAAGGCACTGCTCGCACAGAGGCACAGAGACTTGGGCTGCTTGCTTCTCTTCCCAGCACTAATGTCAAATGTATATAAGGGGGTCCGTGTCGGGGGCCTCCGGTAGCCCTGCTCTGAAAATGAAAACGTCTGCAGGTATCTTGCAGCCGTACGTGTCTAGCGGGGAAAGCTGTTGCTGAGCCTCATGTGCCAATGGCAGTGCTCGCACAGAGGCACAAGAGACTGGGGCTGCTTGCTTGTCTTGCCACCTCAAAATTCCAACATATCTTAGGGGGTACCAGCCTGGCGCCTCCGACAGCCGTGCTGCAAAATATCGAACGTCTGCAGATAACTTGCAGCCAGAAGGGGCTAGCCTGGAAAGCTGTTGCTCAGCCTCATCTGCTCAAGGCACTGCTCCCACAGAGGCACAGAGACTGGGGCTGCTTGCTTGTCTTCCCAGCTCTAATGTCCAATGTATATAAGGGGGTCCGTGTTGGGGGCCCCCGACAGCCCTGCTCTGAAAATGAAAACGTCTGCAGGTATCTTGCAGCCGTACGTGTCTAGCGGGGAAAGCTGTTGCTGAGCCTCACGTGCCAATGGCAGTGCTCGCACAGAGGCACAGAGACTGGGGCTGCTTGCTCGTCTTGCTGCCTCAAACTTGAAACGTAGCTAGGGTTCCGTTCTGGGCGCCTCCGGCAGCCCTGCTCCGAAAATGCAACGGTCTGCAGGTAGCTCGCAGCCGTACCCGTCTAGCGGGGAAAGCTGTTGCTCAACCTCATCTGCCAATGGCACTGCTCGCACAGAGGCACAGAGACTGGGGCTGCTTGCTTGTCTTACGACTTCAAACTTCAAACGTGTCCTCGGAATGGGGCAGTCCCTGCCAGGCTCGATTCGCAGCCCGGCTCCAAAAATGCGAACGTCTGCTGGTAGTTGGCAGGAGAAGGGGCTAGCCTGGAAAGCTGTTGCTCAGCCTCATCTGCGCATGGCACTGCTCGCACAGAGGCACAGAGACTGGGGCTGCTTGCTTGTCTTGCCACCTCAAAATTCCAACATATCTTAGGGGGATCCTGCCTGGTGCCTCCGACAGCCGTGCTGCAAAAATTCGAACGTCTGCAGATAGCTTGCAGCCAGAAGGGGCTAGCCTGAAAAGCTGTTGCTCAGCCTCATCTGCCCATGGCACTGCTCGCACAGAGGCACAGAGACTGGGGCTGCTTGCTTGTCTTGCCACCTCAAACTTCAAACGTAGCTTTGGGGAGGTCCGTGCTGGGAGCCTCAGGCAGCCCTCTGCTCCGAAAATGCGAACGTCTGCAGATAGCTGGCAGCCAGAAAGAGCTAGCCTGGAAAGCTGTTGCTCAGCCTCATCTGCCCATGGCACTGCTCGCACAGAGGCACAGAGCCTGGAGCTGCTTGCTTGTCTTGGCCACCTCAAACTTCAAACGTAGCTTTGCGGGTCCCTGGCGGGAGAAACCGGCAGCACTGCTCCAAAAATGCGAACGTCTGCAGATAGCTGGTAGCCAGAAAGAGCTAGCCTGGAAAGCTGTTGCTCAGCGTCATGTGCACGTGGCACTGCTCGCACAGAGGCACAGAGACTGGGGCTGCTTGTTTGTCTTGCCACCTCAAACTTCAAACTTAGCCTGGGAATGGGGGTGTTCCCTGCCAGGCTCCTTCCGGCAGCCCTGCTCCGAAAATGCAAACGTCTGCAGATAGCTGGCAGCCAGAAGGAACTAGCCTAGAAAGCTGTTGCTCAGCCTCATCTGCCCATGGCACTGCTCGCACAGAGGCACAGACACTGGGGCTGCTTGCTTGTCTTGCCACCTCAAACTTCATACGTAACTTTGGGGGATCCATGCCGGCAGCCTCAGGCAGCCCTGATCCGAAAGAGCTAGCCTGGAAAGCTCTTGCTCAGCCTCATTTGCCCATGGCACTGCTCGCACAGAGGCACAGAGACTGGGGCTGCTTGCTTGTCTTGCCACCTCAAACTTCAAACGCATCCTGGGAAAGGGGGGGTTCCCTGCCAAGCTCCTTCTGGCAGCCCTGCTCCGAAAATGCGAACGTCTGCAGATAGCTGGCAGCCAGAAGGGGCTAGCTTGAAAAGCTGTTGCTCAGCCTCATCTGCCCATGGCACTGCTCGCACAGAGGCACAGAGACTGGGGCTGCTTTCTTGTCTTGCCACCTCAAACTTCAAAAGTATCTTTGGGGGATCCGTGCCGGGAGAAACCGCCAGCCCTTCTCCGAACATGCGAACGTTGGCAGATAGGTGGCAGTCAGAAAGAGTTAGCCTGGAAAGTTGTTGCTCAGCCTCATCTGCCCATGGCACTGCTCGCACAGAGGCACAGAAACTGGGGATGATTGCTTGTCTTGTCACCTCAAACTTCCAACATAGCATAGTGGGTCTGTGCCGTGTGCATCCAGCAGCCAAGCTCCAAAAATGCGAACGTCTGCAGATAGCTGGCAGCCATAAGGGACTAGCCTGGAAAGCTTTAGCTCAGCCTCATCTGCCAATGGCACTGCTCGCACAGAGGCACAGAGACTGGGGCTGCTTGCTTGTCTTGCCACCTCAAACTTCAAAAGTAGCTTTGGGGGGTCCGTGGTGGTCACCTCCGGCAGCCGTGCTCTGAGAACGCGAATGTCTGCAGATAGCTGGCAGCCAGAAAGAGCTAGCCTGGAAAGCTGTTGCTCTACCTCATGTGCCCGTGGCACTGCTCACACAGACGCACAGAGACTGGGGCTGATTGCTCGTCTTGTCACCTCGAACTTGAAACGTAGCTAGGGGTCCGTTCTGGGCGCCTCCGGCAGCCCTGCTCCGAAAATGCAACCGTCTGCAGGTAGCTCGCAGCCGTACCTGTCTAGCGGGGAAAGCTGTTGCTCAGCCTCATGTGCCCATGGCACTGCTCGCACAGAGGCACAGAGACTGGGGCTGCTTGCTTGTCTTACCACCTCAAGCTTCAAACGTGTCCTCGGAATTGGGAAGTCCCTGCCAGGCTATATTCGCAGCCCTGCTCCAAAAATGCGAACGTCTGCTGGTAGTTGGCAGGAGAAGGGGCTAGCCTGGAAAGCTATTTCTCAGCCCCATCTTCCAAAGGCACTGCTCGCACAGAGGCACAGAGACTTGGGCTGCTTGCTTGTCTTGCCACCTCAAAATTCCAACATATCTTAGGGGGATCCTGCCTGGCGCCTCCGACAGCCGTGCTGCAAAAATTCGAACGTCTGCAGATAGCTTGCAGCCAGAAGGGGCTAGCCTGAAAAGCTGTTTCTCTACCTCATGTGCCCATGGCACTGGTAGCACAGAGGCACAGAGACTGGGGCTGCTTGTTTGTCTTGCCACCTCAAACTTCAAACGTAGCTTTGAGGTTGTCCGTGCTGGTAACCTCCGGCAGCCCTGCTCTGAAAATGCGAATGTCTGCAGATAGCTGGCAGCCAGAAAGAGCTAGCCTGGAAAGTTGTTGCTCAGTCTCATGTGCCCATGGCACTGCTCGCACAGAGGCACAGAGACTTGGGCTGCTTGCATGTCTTGCCACCTCAAACTTCAAACGCATCCTGGGAAAGGGGGGGTTCCCTGCCAAGCTCCTTCTGGCAGCCCTGCTCCGAAAATGCGAATGTCTGCAGATAGCTGGCAGCCAGAAAGAGCTAGCCTGGAAAGCTGTATCTCTACCTCATGTGCCCGTGGCACTGGTAGCACAGAGGCACAGAGACTGGGGCTGATTGCTTGTCTTGCCACCTCAAACTTGAAATGTAGCTAGGGGTCCGTTCTGGGCGCCTCCGGCAGCCCTGCTCCGAAAATGCAACCGTCTGCTGGTAGCTCGCAGCCGTACCTGTCTAGCGGGGAAAGCTCTTGCTCTACCTCATGTGCCCGTGGCACTGCTAGCACAGAGGCACAGAGACTGGGGCTGATTGCTCGTCTTGCCACCTCAAACTAGAAACGTATCTAGGGGTCCGTTCTGGGCGCCTCCGACAGCCCTGTTCCGAAAATGCAACCGTCCGCTGGTAGCTCGCAGCCGTATCTGTCTAGCGGGGAAAGCTGTTTCTCTACCTCATGTGCCAATGGCACTGCTCGCACAGAGACTGGGGCTGCTTGCTTGTCTTGTCACCTGAAACTTCAAATGTAGCTTTGGGGGGTCTGTGCTGGGAGCCTCCGGCAGCCCTGATCCGAAAGAGCTAGCCTGGAAAGTTGTCGCTCAGCCTCATCTGCCCATGGCACTGCTCGCACAGAGGCACAGAGACTGGGGCTGCTTACTTGTCTTACCACCTCAAACTTCAAACGTGTCCTCGGAATTGGGGAGTCCCTGCCAGGCTGTATTCGCAGCCCTGCACCAAAAATGCGATCGTCTGCTGGTAGTTGGCAGGAGAAGGGGCTAGCCTGGAAAGCTATTTCTTAGCCTCATCTTCCAAAGGCACTGCTCGCACAGAGGCACAGAGACTGGGGCAGCTTGCTTCTCTTCCCAGCACTAATGTCAAATGTATATAAGGGGGTCCGTGTCGGGGGCCTCCGGTAGCCCTGCTCTGAAAATGAAAACGTCTGCAGGTATCTTGCAGCCGTACGTGTCTAGCGGGGAAAGCTGTTGCTGAGCCTCATGTGCCAATGGCAGTGCTCGCACAGAGGCAGAAGAGACTGGGGCTGCTTGCTTGTCTTGCCACCTCAAAATTCCAACATATCTTAGGGGGTACCAGCCTGGCGCCTCCGACAGCCGTGCTGCAAAATATCGAACGTCTGCAGATAACTTGCAGCCAGAAGGGGCTAGCCTGGAAAGCTGTTGCTCAGCCTCATCTGCTCAAGGCACTGCTCCCACAGAGGCACAGACACTGGGGCAGCTTGCTTGTCTTCCCAGCTCTAATGTCCAATGTATATAAGGGGGTCCGTGTTGGGGGCCCCCGACAGCCCTGCTCTGAAAATGAAAACGTCTGCAGGTATCTTGCAGCCGTACGTGTCTAGCGGGGAAAGCTGTTGCTGAGCCTCACGTGCCAATGGCAGTGCTCGCACAGAGGCACAGAGACTGGGGCTGCTTGCTCGTCTTGCTGCCTCAAACTTGAAACGTAGCTAGGGTTCCGTTCTGGGCGCCTCCGGCAGCCCTGCTCCGAAAATGCAACGGTCTGCAGGTAGCTCGCAGCCGTACCCGTCTAGCGGGGAAAGCTGTTGCTCAACCTCATCTGCCAATGGCACTGCTCGCACAGAGTCACAGAGACTGGGGCTGCTTGCTTGTCTTACGACCTCAAACTTCAAACGTGTCCTCGGAATGGGGCAGTCCCTGCCAGGCTCGATTCGCAGCCCGGCTCCAAAAATGCGAACGTCTGCTGGTAGTTGGCAGGAGAAGGGGCTAGCCTGGAAAGCTGTTGCTCAGCCTCATCTGCCCATGGCACTGCTCGCACAGAGGCACAGAGACTGGGGCTGCTTGCTTGTCTTGCCACCTCAAAATTCCAACATATCTTAGGGGGATCCTGCCTGGTGCCTCCGACAGCCGTGCTGCAAAAATTCGAACGTCTGCAGATAGCTTGCAGCCAGAAGGGGCTAGCCTGAAAAGCTGCTGCTCAGCCTCATCTGCCCATGGCACTGCTCGCACAGAGGCACAGAGACTGGGGCTGCTTGCTTGTCTTGCCACCTCAAACTTCAAACGTAGCTTTGGGGAGGTCCGTGCTGGGAGCCTCAGGCAGCCCTCTGCTCCGAAAATGCGAACGTCTGCAGATAGCTGGCAGCCAGAAAGAGCTAGCCTGGAAAGCTGTTGCTCAGCCTCATCTGCCCATGGCACTGCTCGCACAGAGGCACAGAGCCTGGAGCTGCTTGCTTGTCTTGGCCACCTCAAACTTCAAACGTAGCTTTGCGGGTCCCTGGCGGGAGAAACCGGCAGCACTGCTCCAAAAATGCGAACGTCTGCAGATAGCTGGCAGCCAGAAATAGCTAGCCTGGAAAGCTGTTGCTCAGCGTCATGTGCACGTGGCACTGCTCGCACAGAGGCACAGAGACTGGGGCTGCTTGTTTGTCTTGCCACCTCAAACTTCAAACTTAGCCTGGGAATGGGGGTGTTCCCTGCCAGGCTCCTTCCGGCAGCCCTGCTCCGAAAATGCAAACGTCTGCAGATAGCTGGCAGCCAGAAGGAACTAGCCTAGAAAGCTGTTGCTCAGCCTCATGTGCCCATGGCACTGCTCGCACAGAGGCACAGACACTGGGGCTGCTTGCTTGTCTTGCCACCTCAAACTTCATACGTAACTTTGGGGGATCCATGCCGGCAGCCTCAGGCAGCCCTGATCCGAAAGAGCTAGCCTGGAAAGCTCTTGCTCAGCCTCATTTGCCCATGGCACTGCTCGCACAGAGGCACAGAGACTGGGGCTGCTTGCTTGTCTTGCCACCTCAAACTTCAAACGTAGCCTGGGAATGGGGGTGTTCCCTGCCAGGCTCCTTCCGGCCGCCCTGCTCCGAAAATACAAACGTCTGCAGATAGCAGGCAGCCAGAAGGGTCTAGCCTGCTAAACTGTTGCTGAGCCTAATCTGCCCATGGCACTGATCGCACAGAAGCACAGAGACTGGGACTGATTGCTTGTCTTGTCACATCAAACTTCCAACATAGCATAGTGGGTCTGTGCCGTCTGCATCTAGCAGCCAAGCTCAAAAAATGCAAACGTCTGCATATAGCTGGCAGCAATAAGAGACTAGCCTGGAAAGCTGTTGCTCAGCCTCATCTGCCCATGGCACTGCTCGCACAGAGGCACAAGAGACTGGGGCTGCTTGCATGTCTTGCCACCTCAAACTTCAAACGAAGCTTTGAGGTTGTCCGTGCTGGTAACCTCCGGCAGCCCTGCTCTGAAAATGCGAATCTCTGCATATAGCTGGCAGCAATAAGAGACTAGCCTGGAAAGATGTTGCTCAGTCTCATGTGCCCATGGCACTGCTCGCACAGAGGCACAGAGACTTGGGCTGCTTGCTTGTCTTGCCACCTCAAACTTCAAACGCATCCTGGGAAAGGGGGGGTTCCCTGCCAAGCTCCTTCTGGCAGCCCTGCTCCGAAAATGCGAACGTCTGCAGATAGCTGGCAGCCAGAAGGGGCTAGCTTGAAAAGCTGTTGCTCAGCCTCATCTGCCCATGGCACTGCTCGCACAGAGGCACAGAGACTGGGGCTGCTTTCTTGTCTTGCCACCTCAAACTTCAAAAGTATCTTTGGGGGATCCGTGCCGGGAGAAACCGCCAGCCCTTCTCCGAACATGCGAACGTTGGCAGATAGGTGGCAGTCAGAAAGAGTTAGCCTGGAAAGTTGTTGCTCAGCCTCATGTGCCCATGGCACTGCTCGCACAGAGGCACAGAAACTGGGGATGATTGCTTGTCTTGTCACCTCAAACTTCCAACATAGCATAGTGGGTCTGTGCCGTGTGCATCCAGCAGCCAAGCTCCAAAAATGCGAACGTCTGCAGATAGCTGGCAGCCATAAGGGACTAGCCTGGAAAGCTTTAGCTCAGCCTCATCTGCCAATGGCACTGCTCGCACAGAGGCACAGAGACTGGGGCTGCTTGCTTGTCTTGCCACCTCAAACTTCAAAAGTAGCTTTGGGGGGTCCGTGGTGGTCACCTCCGGCAGCCGTGCTCTGAGAACGCGAATGTCTGCAGATAGCTGGCAGCCAGAAAGAGCTAGCCTGGAAAGCTGTTGCTCTACCTCATGTGCCCGTGGCACTGCTCACACAGACGCACAGAGACTGGGGCTGATTGCTCGTCTTGTCACCTCGAACTTGAAACGTAGCTAGGGGTCCGTTCTGGGCGCCTCCGGCAGCCCTGCTCCGAAAATGCAACCGTCTGCAGGTAGCTCGCAGCCGTACCTGTCTAGCGGGGAAAGCTGTTGCTCAGCCTCATGTGCCCATGGCACTGCTCGCACAGAGGCAGAGAGACTGGGGCTGCTTGCTTGTCTTACCACCTCAAGCTTCAAACGTGTCCTCGGAATTGGGGAGTCCCTGCCAGGCTATATTCGCAGCCCTGCTCCAAAAATGCGAACGTCTGCTGGTAGTTGGCAGGAGAAGGGGCTAGCCTGGAAAGCTATTTCTCAGCCCCATCTTCCAAAGGCACTGCTCGCACAGAGGCACAGAGACTTGGGCTGCTTGCTTGTCTTGCCACCTCAAAATTCCAACATATCTTAGGGGGATCCTGCCTGGCGCCTCCGACAGCCATGCTGCAAAAATTCGAACGTCTGCAGATAGCTTGCAGCCAGAAGGGGCTAGCCTGAAAAGCTGTTTCTCTACCTCATGTGCCCATGGCACTGGTAGCACAGAGGCACAGAGACTGGGGCTGCTTGCATGTCTTGCCACCTCAAACTTCAAACGAAGCTTTGAGGTTGTCCGTGCTGGTAACCTCCGGCAGCCCTGCTCTGAAAATGCGAATGTCTGCATATAGCTGGCAGCAATAAGAGACTAGCCTGGAAAGATGTTGCTCAGTCTCATGTGCCCATGGCACTGCTCGCACAGAGGCACAGAGACTGGGGCTGCTTGCTTGTCTTGCCACCTCAAACTTCAAACGCATCCTGGGAAAGGGGGTGTTCCCTGCCAAGCTCCTTCTGGCAGCCCTGCTCCGAAAATGCGAACGTCTGCAGATAGCTGGCAGCCAGAAGGGGCTAGCTTCAAAAGCTGTTGCTCAGCCTCATCTGCCCATGGCACTGCTCGCACAGAGGCACAGAGACTGGGGCTGCTTTCTTGTCTTGCCACCTCAAACTTCAAAAGTATCTTTGGGGGATCCGTGCCGGGAGAAACCGCCAGCCCTTCTCCGAACATGCGAACGTTGGCAGATAGGTGGCAGTCAGAAAGAGTTAGCCTGGAAAGTTGTTGCTCAGCCTCATCTGCCCATGGCACTGCTCGCACAGAGGCACAGAAACTGGGGATGATTGCTTGTCTTGCCACCTCAAACTTCAAATGTAGCTTTGGGGAGGTCCGTGCTGGGAGCCTCAGGCAGCCCTCTGCTCCGAAAATGCGAACGTCTGCAGATAGCTGGCAGCCAGAAAGAGCTAGCCTGGAAAGCTGTTGCTCAGCCTCATCTGCCCATGGCACTGCTCGCACAGAGGCACAGAGCCTGGAGCTGCTTGCTTGTCTTGGCCACCTCAAACTTCAAACGTAGCTTTGCGCGTCCCTGGCGGGAGAAACCGGCAGCACTGCTCCAAAAATGCGAACGTCTGCAGATAGCTGGCAGCCAGAAAGAGCTAGCCTGGAAAGCTGTTGCTCAGCGTCATGTGCACGTGGCACTGCTCGCACAGAGGCACAGAGACTGGGGCTGCTTGTTTGTCTTGCCACCTCAAACTTCAAACTTAGCCTGGGAATGGGGGTGTTCCCTGCCAGGCTCCTTCCGGCAGCCCTGCTCCGAAAATGCAAACGTCTGCAGATAGCTGGGAGCCAGAAGGAGCCAGCTTGCAAAGCTTTTGCTCAGCCTCATCTGCCCATGGCACTGCTTGCACAGCGGCACAGAGACTGGGGCTGCTTGCTTGTCTTGCCACCTCAAACTTCCAACATAGCATAGTGGTTCTGTGCCGTGTGCATCCAGCAGCCAATCTCCAAAAATGCAAACGTCTGCAGATAGCTGGCAGCCATAAGGAACTAGCCTAGAAAGCTGTTGCTCAGCCTCATCTGCCCATGGCACTGCTCGCACAGAGGCACAGAGACTGGGGCTGCTTGCTTGTCTTGCCACCTCAAACTTCATACGTAACTTTGGGGGATCCATGCCGGCAGCCTCAGGCAGCCCTGATCCGAAAGAGCTAGCCTGGAAAGCTCTTGCTCAGCCTCATTTGCCCATGGCACTGCTCGCACAGAGGCACAGAGACTGGGGCTGCTTGCTTGTCTTGCCACCTCAAACTTCAAACGTAGCCTGGGAATGGGGGTGTTCCCTGCCAGGCTCCTTCCGGCCGCCCTGCTCCGAAAATACAAACGTCTGCAGATAGCAGGCAGCCAGAAGGGTCTAGCCTGCTAAACTGTTGCTGAGCCTAATCTGCCCATGGCACTGATCGCACAGAAGCACAGAGACTGGGACTGATTGCTTGTCTTGTCACATCAAACTTCCAACATAGCATAGTGGGTCTGTGCCGTCTGCATCTAGCAGCCAAGCTCAAAAAATGCAAACGTCTGCATATAGCTGGCAGCAATAAGAGACTAGCCTGGAAAGCTGTTGCTCAGCCTCATCTGCCCATGGCACTGCTCGCACAGAGGCACAAGAGACTGGGGCTGTTTGCATGTCTTGCCACCTCAAACTTCAAACGAAGCTTTGAGGTTGTCCGTGCTGGTAACCTCCGGCAGCCCTGCTCTGAAAATGCGAATCTCTGCATATAGCTGGCAGCAATAAGAGACTAGCCTGGAAAGATGTTGCTCAGTCTCATGTGCCCATGGCACTGCTCGCACAGAGGCACAGAGACTTGGGCTGCTTGCTTGTCTTGCCACCTCAAACTTCAAACGCATCCTGGGAAAGGGGGGGTTCCCTGCCAAGCTCCTTCTGGCAGCCCTGCTCCGAAAATGCGAACGTCTGCAGATAGCTGGCAGCCAGAAGGGGCTAGCTTCAAAAGCTGTTGCTCAGCCTCATCTGCCCATGGCACTGCTCGCACAGAGGCACAGAGACTGGGGCTGCTTTCTTGTCTTGCCACCTCAAACTTCAAAAGTATCTTTGGGGGATCCGTGCCGGGAGAAACCGCCAGCCCTTCTCCGAACATGCGAACGTTGGCAGATAGGTGGCAGTCAGAAAGAGTTAGCCTGGAAAGTTGTTGCTCAGCCTCATCTGCCCATGGCACTGCTCGCACAGAGGCACAGAAACTGGGGATGATTGCTTGTCTTGCCACCTCAAACTTCAAATGTAGCTTTGGGGAGGTCCGTGCTGGGAGCCTCAGGCAGCCCTCTGCTCCGAAAATGCGAACGTGTGCAGATAGCTGGCAGCCAGAAAGAGCTAGCCTGGAAAGCTGTTGCTCAGCCTCATCTGCCCATGGCACTGCTCGCACAGAGGCACAGAGCCTGGAGCTGCTTGCTTGTCTTGGCCACCTCAAACTTCAAACGTAGCTTTGCGCGTCCCTGGCGGGAGAAACCGGCAGCACTGCTCCAAAAATGCGAACGTCTGCAGATAGCTGGCAGCCAGAAAGAGCTAGCCTGGAAAGCTGTTGCTCAGCGTCATGTGCACGTGGCACTGCTCGCACAGAGGCACAGAGACTGGGGCTGCTTGTTTGTCTTGCCACCTCAAACTTCAAACTTAGCCTGGGAATGGGGGTGTTCCCTGCCAGGCTCCTTCCGGCAGCCCTGCTCCGAAAATGCAAACGTCTGCAGATAGCTGGGAGCCAGAAGGAGCCAGCTTGCAAAGCTTTTGCTCAGCCTCATCTGCCCATGGCACTGCTTGCACAGCGGCACAGAGACTGGGGCTGCTTGCTTGTCTTGCCACCTCAAACTTCCAACATAGCATAGTGGTTCTGTGCCGTGTGCATCCAGCAGCCAATCTCCAAAAATGCAAACGTCTGCAGATAGCTGGCAGCCATAAGGAACTAGCCTAGAAAGCTGTTGCTCAGCCTCATCTGCCCATGGCACTGCTCGCACAGAGGCACAGAGACTGGGGCTGCTTGCTTGTCTTGCCACCTCAAACTTCATACGTAACTTTGGGGGATCCATGCCGGCAGCCTCAGGCAGCCCTGATCCGAAAGAGCTAGCCTGGAAAGCTCTTGCTCAGCCTCATTTGCCCATGGCACTGCTCGCACAGAGGCACAGAGACTGGGGCTGCTTGCTTGTCTTGCCACCTCAAACTTCAAACGTAGCCTGGGAATGGGGGTGTTCCCTGCCAGGCTCCTTCCGGCCGCCCTGCTCCGAAAATACAAACGTCTGCAGATAGCAGGCAGCCAGAAGGGTCTAGCCTGCTAAACTGTTGCTGAGCCTAATCTGCCCATGGCACTGATCGCACAGAAGCACAGAGACTGGGACTGATTGCTTGTCTTGTCACATCAAACTTCCAACATAGCATAGTGGGTCTGTGCCGTCTGCATCTAGCAGCCAAGCTCAAAAAATGCAAACGTCTGCATATAGCTGGCAGCAATAAGAGACTAGCCTGGAAAGCTGTTGCTCAGCCTCATCTGCCCATGGCACTGCTCGCACAGAGGCACAAGAGACTGGGGCTGTTTGCATGTCTTGCCACCTCAAACTTCAAACGAAGCTTTGAGGTTGTCCGTGCTGGTAACCTCCGGCAGCCCTGCTCTGAAAATGCGAATCTCTGCATATAGCTGGCAGCAATAAGAGACTAGCCTGGAAAGATGTTGCTCAGTCTCATGTGCCCATGGCACTGCTCGCACAGAGGCACAGAGACTTGGGCTGCTTGCTTGTCTTGCCACCTCAAACTTCAAACGCATCCTGGGAAAGGGGGGGTTCCCTGCCAAGCTCCTTCTGGCAGCCCTGCTCCGAAAATGCGAACGTCTGCAGATAGCTGGCAGCCAGAAGGGGCTAGCTTGAAAAGCTGTTGCTCAGCCTCATCTGCCCATGGCACTGCTCGCACAGAGGCACAGAGACTGGGGCTGCTTTCT